>NC_051190.1:59881484-60194552 GCF_015220075.1 Falco rusticolus | reverse complement strand
AGTTCAATGCTGACGTTTGAGTGAGAAATCTTTATGCAAGTCAAAGTCCTGTAAACAAGAACAGGGAGCTGTAACGAAAAGTTATTTTAAAATGTGTTTACATTTAAAATATTGGAAGATTTACTATTAGGAGCGTCATTCAGGTATTCTCAGAGCTTGTAGCCTTATGTATTAGCGTTATAGTTAAAAATAACGGAAATGTATCCACTTGTCCATGCAAGTGATTGTGTGACCAAAATTGTCCTGGTGTCTTTAATGGGGCTGGTGACTTGTGTGTGAGTCTAGGTAGCTTTATTCAAATATTTCTATTACAACTTAAAGACAGTTATTTAAATACAGTCTGAAACTGAATAAATGAATTTAAGGAATAAATGTAGGGAGTGTGAACCAGCATAGGTCTTGGCTCTTCGTGTTTTTGGAGAGATGTTTGTCCTGGCATCAGTGACCCAAGAACACAGAAGAAGATGGGATTACAATGTGTATGTGGTTTCTGAAAGTGAGTCAGGCAATTACTTCAATTGAGCAGAGACAGTCCCTGCTGACAAGCATACGAGTTTCAGGCAAGACTGTAAAACTCTCGTTCAAAACGAATGTTACAGCCTTGCCTGCTCCCACCCCTTCTGCGGGGTTCCACCATCTGAGCAGCTGTGTGAGCTCAGGCTGCGTTAGGGAAGCGTTTACACCGAGCTGTGGAGGGTGGTTAAGGTGCTGTGTGGTTTCCAAGGTGGATGAGAAATTCAGAACTACCCTGCGCAACTACTGACAGTGTTTTGTTCTGTCCACATTAAAACATGCCTTTGGCTTTGAAATGACATGCTTGTGCAAAACTTCTTTACAGATACAATGCTACCCCATATACTTTGTGTAAGATACAGGTCACTATATACTTTTAACAGAAGCATATGGTCACTTAAATACAAGCAACTGGTAATTCATTAATGGATATTTCGATACATTCCTAGTATTTTGACTCATGTAGAGTCAGGTGGTCTATACCTTCAAGGTATATACAGCTGATCTTAGTAACATTAACATCTGCCTCACTTCTCAGGAGGCAAAAAGCACATAAATGCTTCCATCTTCAACTAGATACCACACAAGACCAAAAAGTAGATGTAAACTAAGTGTTTTAAGTTAGCTGTTTCTCAGCTTTATTCTGTGTTGGTAGCACAATATTAAATGCAGTGGCAGAACTGTAATCTTGCGGGTTTTCTAAGCGTAAAGCACACATGCTTATCCCTTTAAGCTAAAAAGTAATAGTATTGGTTACTGTACAGTTTTTGCATTCATAGGAAGCTTTGTTTACTGTCTGTAATGTAATGTTTATCTTTGGTCTTGCTCCTCCACTACCTTTTACCCTGTTGACTGTTTTTGCGTCATGGAAATTAAAAAGATTTGTCAATGTTTTCCTTGCCTGGCTCCAAAGTACCACCTTGAGTAGCAGGGAGGCGCAGCAGTGTGCTGCCATCAGGCCTGTGCAGACAGGAGCTTGTGCAGCCGTGCTTAATGGGATGGGCACGCGAGTGGATGCTGCAGGGTGACACTTTCTCCAGTGTGTCACCAGGAGCGATCAGTTGGAAGGGGGCTGCAGCCCTTGTCTGTCCCACCCTGTGTGTCCTGCTCGCCCCTATGTCGCTGCAAGCAGCTGATGCCACGTCAGGTGCTCACATGTTCCCACTGCTGCGCAGTAAAGACAAGATGGCCCTCTTCTTAAAGAACTTACAATCTACTTTAGACAGGAGTAACGCGGAAACAAAGAGCAGTTGGCCTCTTCATGCGTGTGACTTTTCTTGAATTTTGTAAGAACATTCTAGGTTATTTTCCTTTCTTTTCCTCCTCTTTCAGAAGCGGATGAGCTCAGGAGGTGTACGTACAGCAGCTGAGCCTTACACTTAGCTAGCATCTACAGGTTTGAAGGAAGACAGCTAAATCCTGTTGGTTTACATATACTCTGATTTTTAATCTAGGTAAAGTCATTTAAGCAGACACTAAGGCCACGTTAACAAGCTCTTCAAAAAGAAATGTGCTTGGTTTTGTTTAAAAAAGTGTTGATGTGAACTGTCAACCTTTAAATGCTTTAAGGAAATAAGATCCCCTACCCCCTAGTGTTAATATTTGTGTTGGTTTTTTATTTTAGTGCTGACTTGAGACAATATTGTGTACACTAACTTCCCTCCCCAGCCTGTGTGTTTCAGGAGCTGAAACCTAGAGCTCCTGAATATTGAATTTACTATTGGTAAACTGGCAAGTTATTTCAGTTGCACTAACAGCATTTGAACTTCCAAAAATGCCGTTTTTGAGTCCATCCTGTTCAGGGAGAGCAATCTCTCCCTGTCACTAGCTGTCACCCAGGTGGTGAGACCCTCTGCCACCTTTTTCTGCTTTGCCCCGTCCCCTCACCTCAGGCAAAGAGTCTCTCGTGCTGCCATAAGAAGTTGTGATGCTCCTTTTCTGTTCATGGCGTGAGGAGGTCAGCCTGTGGTCTGTCTGCCTGCTGCACGCAGTTGTAGTTGCTGAATTGGGTTACTTCTGGTTGGGATGGCAGGCTCCTGGGGTTTCCAGGGGATAGCTGTGCAGGTTCTTGAACTGTTGCTTTTCACTTTGGGCTCTGTTTTGTTGGGACTAAAGTAATTCAGGATTTGCTGGGGGTACGTTTTTGTGCAGCCCGTTCGGTGTTTGGCTTGTTGCTGTTTCAAGAATGCTGTGTCATTCTGACTGGAACTGTTGTTCCCCCAGACCACGTCCAAAGAGGATCTCCTACAAGTTTCATTTTAACCATTAAAACCTGACAATATCGGTCAGAATTTTAGGAAGCAGAGCACATCTAAATGTGACTTCCAGAATCCCCACTGTGCCCGGTAACTGGGAAGGGGAGAAATGACGTGGAGCTCACCTGTGTAGACAGGCTGTTTTTGAGTCTTTTTCTAGTCAATCTTCGAAAGTCCGTGTTACTAAAAATACATTTTAAAATCCTTAACTTCATGAAAGTCGGGGGTGATGAAACTTTTTTCTAAATCAGGCCTTAACTCTTGACAACATCTAAGATCTCTGCTTGCTTTCCTTCTTTGTGTTTTCAAGTCATAATCTTATTCGGTGGCGTTGCTGTTAACAGATACTCTTCTTGATGTAGACAAAATGTGAAATAACAGAACAAGAAGAATCTACGTAGATCTAATGTTTGATCTATAAGCATACCAGAAGGAAACTTAAATGGGAAGTTTTTTTTTGAAATGTGTCACAACTGAAGCACCTAAAACTCTTCTCTCAAAGAGAAGAAACACATGTATTGTTAGTATATGTGAGTTAATTGTATGTTTTCTAAATATGCCAGTAATTCACTAACACTGAAAAGAACTTCATAAATTCTTAAAATCTGTTTTGTAATTCACAGTGCAACAGTATCCTTGACTTCACATTTACAGAAGCCTGTGAACTTTTGAAGATAGTTTTGTCTCGGCAACAGAAAACCTGAGGATGCTTGCTAGTTCTGTGTTAATTACTGTATTTTTCTAAGTAACTTTTTCAGTTTCATTTATTGCTGGTAGATTGGGGTTTTTTTTGTTAACATACATAGCATTACATGTTTTGACAAGTCTAGAAGGTGACTCCAGACAGTCAAAGGGATAGTGTCAGAAATATCCTGTAAATGTTGGCAATCCTGACATACCCAATTCCAGACTATTTAAAAGCTGTGTCTGTAGGAAGGCCTCACGTAAACTTAGAGATTAGGAAATCCCAGTTCTTAAAGGCTGTAGGTATCTGGCAATTCATTTGTACCTACCACTTTGGGATATTGCTTCTGAATTGCTTCTGTATGTTTGTTGTATGTGAACCTCAAGCGTTGCTGCTGCTTCTGCCCCGCCCCCCCCCCCCCCCCCCCCCCCCTTCCTTTCCATTAAGCTGGGGTAGTCTGCACCACTGGATGAAGCTCCTTCTACGAACAGTGTTTTGTTTTGCATTCTTCAGATACTCTGTGCTTCCATAGGTACCAGCTATTGAAGTATGAGGGCACTGGCTTTGATTTTAATATATTTCTTTTCCCACAGAATCTATAAAGAGACATTCCCTAGTTAGAAATGTTCTTCCATTATGAAAATTATTTATTCATTTATACTTGATCTGTTTTTTACCACTGGATTCCATTAAAACAATTCTGACATTAGGGTGGGTCCTTTAACATATTGCCAAGAGCTCATGTAAGTCTGAAGTAGGAGCAAGGTGAAAATGGTTTAGCCATTGCATATGTATGTGCTTGTAACTCTCAGTAGCATAAGGCAACCGGCTTACTCCTCAGTGAGAGAGTAACGTGCTTGTACAGCCAGTGTGAGCTGGTGGTGATGCCAGTTACTCTGGAGTAGCTGATGTTCTGTGGACCTGCCCTTTGGTTATCTTCCTTGTAACTTGTAGAGCAAGGCCACAGCTGCTGATTTGTCTTGCTGCCGTACTCTGTTGGAGATTGAGATGCGTCATCCCGGTGTGTAACTCTCATGTTTTGGTCAGTCAGACTTTGCAGGGTGCCAAGGTAAGGGCCCTGGTGTGTTTTCTGTACCTTTGTATTTCATGTGTATGGGCATGTTCTGCGCCTTCTCTCTCTATGTAGAACAATCATTCAGAAGGGTGGCACGGTGGTGGTACCGAATCGTGAATATGATGGATGTGTTCAAATGCTGAAGGAGAAAATTAGCTGGTGCATGACCTGTCTTTCCCCCCTAGCTACAAGTTTTCCTAGTCTGGGCCAAAATACTTCAGATTCACACAATCTGTGCAAGTAGCTTTCTCCTCCCTGGCTTTATATGACAAAACAAAGTTGAGCTACTTCTCATTTTTTAAAGATAGGTTTCCAAGTATTTTTGTGTTATGTGGCTTGACTTCTATTCCTTTAAAAACAAATGGATAGAAAATGAAGGTATGTTTTGGTCATGGATTTGAAACCTTAAAAGTGTATGAAACATGTGCTGTGTACGCACCCCCCCACCCCCACCCTAGATTTCCTTTGCTTTCCTGTAGGGTTACGAGCCGAGCCCTGCATTACCTCAATCGAAATGCACATTGTTCGTGTCCTCACGAAGCTCTGTCTCTGAAACCCCCGCTGAGGAGACTACGAACGTTCTCGGGGTGCTGCTGACCATCTCGTCACGTGGGATGGGCTTCACATGGACTTGGGTGATGTAGCCATAAAAACCCAGTTCTGAACTGGTGTTTCTATGGATTTTGCTATTGCTGGCACTGTTAATGACAGCAGCAGGTAGCTTGTGTCATGCACTTTCACATTTCTCACTACCGGTTAAGATTCCAGTTTACAAAACAAAACAAAAAAATTATGCACAATCTTAACTGCATGAGAGGCTGAGAGATGCTAAATGGAATCTGCGCTCCCCTCTTGGTCCTATTTGCACTTCAGGCTTTGTAAACTCTGCATTCTTGAGCAACTGATGTTCCTTTCACATGGGTGTGTCTTTGACCAAGGTAAAACATAGCTGAAAAATTATGCTTTTAGCGTTACTTAATCAGAGCAATTCTCTGTATCTGTACCTTCTCCCCACCAAATCCTTCCTGGCTTATTTTAGGTCACCCGAAAATATGTTTTATAATGTTCTCCATTGTGGATACTTTGCTGTGTTACAAACAAATGAAAGTATTGCCACCTTAGGTTGAATTTTTTGTGAAAAGCAGTGGTAACGTGGCTTTTTTTCTCCTTTGTTTGAACTGTTACACTGAATGTTTTGTAGGATTTTTTTTTTTTTTACTGTGTTTTCAATAAAGTTGAAGTCTGATTCATAGTGGAGTTTTGCTTTTTTTTGTTATTTGAAGCAATGAAAAAAAAATTACTGGTGGCATTCTAAATTACTCTGTCAGTCATTGGTGTGAATAGTTGCATTCCTCTCTCTCCTTCCTTCCTCCCTGCAATTTAACATGCATTTGAGATTCTCATATGGTCAGGTTTTTAAAATACATGGTGGAGATTTCTGTACATCCAGAGGCATTCATAACAGCCCTGTGTTTAAGACAGGTACACGATTAATTTGAACCCTCTACTTTAGGCAAGTGGGGTTTGTTTCCAGAAGAGTATGCTGATGTTGTAATGTAGAAGTAATTTCCAATAGTTTGTTGTGTATGTATAAGTCATTTAATAGTTTGACTGAAGGGCGTACGTTACTCGTAGGTGTATCCCAGCCCGGCAGGGCCTGTCCATGATGTGTGTACGCCCTGTGCTTTCTCTAGGGCGGTGTATGCCAGTGTTCCGTTATTGTCCAAGCTTTCCTAAACGTCAAATGTTAGCGGCCCTTGCCATGCTTTAAGCTTTCGACTGGTTCTCAGAGGTCCATAGTAAGACAAGTATTTCTGCTTGCACCAGCTTTTTCCAGACCTGAAAAGGTGCCATTTCCCTTTTATCTTACTATAAGAGACCCTCAGTACCCCCAGCTGTTTGATGTAGGCCTCCCATCATCCCTCCTTGCCTGTGGGGACCCTTACATGTTTCTAGAAATGCAGAGCTGGGAACTGGACACAGAAATCTCAGAGCTTGAGCCCTTACCCTGCGTCATGTCTTCAGCACTTTTTTGTGGTTTGTTTTTTTTCTCTTTTTGGTGCATCTTTTTTTGCAACATCATTCATTCGTATTGAACTTGCGTTCTCCAATATGTTTCTGGATGTCTTTCTACAGAAAGTCGCTACATATAGATGATGTGAGTCATGTCATACATGCAGTTATTCCTTTATAAGGGTATATTTTGCACTTTCATATTTTGTGACACTTTTCTGTTTCATCTGCAGGATTGCATCCTGTTACAAAAACGAACTGAATTGGCTCAGTGTGATTCTCTTCTTGGCAAATCCCATGTCAAATACTAGTTCTTTTAGTTTGTACCAGTGTTTTTCTGGGAAGTGAAGTGACACTAATGTCCACATTTCCCCAGGCTTTCTTCCCTCCTCCCTGGTTTCAAGATAGGTTTAACAACTCCTAGTCCTTTGGAGTGTCACATGTTCTCCACAAGATCTTGCAGTCAAACCAGCTGGCAGTCCTGTAGCTCAGTCAACCAGCAACCGATCTGTAAAACACTTCACCTAACGGTTCTCTGGTACAGCCTTTTCCCCCTTCCAGCTTCAGACTGTAAAGCCATGCAGCTGGTGTTGTGGTGACCACCTCGCGTGATGCATGACACAAATGGATCTTGCCAGTATTGCCTGGAAGTACCATTTGTCCATACAAAATCATTTGTTCTTGGAAGATCTGGCTCTGAAAAGGCTCCAAAGTTAGAAGTATGTGTGTGTATGAGCTATATGTATCAACGTTTGAGGATTTTATTTTTATAATATAAGCAACATAAAGGACAAATATGTTGCTCTCCCAAGGAAAACTTCAAATGCTTTAAGACAGGTATGATGAAACACATGTGAAGAAGAAAACAGAACAGTCTGTTGTGAAAACTAATGGCTGGTACTAGAAGAGAGACAGGCAGGATGAAGTGTGGGACTGAGTGGCGTGATACAGGTAGGACAGTCAAATATCTCTTGCCAAAATGCCTGAGGAAAAACAAAGAAATGACCAAACCTGTAGTGAAACAAGGGAAGGCAAATAGATCAGCAAAGTGCTAATTCAAATGTTCAGATCTTATGGCTCGTATTCTGAGACGCTATTGACATCTTGATTCTCAATTTTTTCTACAGCCTCTTTGGGCTCTTCAGCTGAGTAGAAGAGAGATGCTGCTGAGGTAAATTTCTGAACCGTAAAAACTTTTTAATATTACCGATTTGGAACAGATGAACCAAAATACAGGAAAACAGAAAAGACTCAATTGTGCTGAAGACAGCTATGCCTTCAAAACAGCATAAAAGAGCTTATAAATGCAAAACTACTTTAAAAAAAAAAAAAAGAGGGGGGACACCCCCCTACGCCAACCTGCATCTGGATCTTCTCCCAGTCAGTTTCACTTATTAATATTCCTTCTCCTTCCAACTGCTGAAACACATCTTAACTTGCAGCTATAAAGGAAACTATCTCAAAAAAAAAAAAAAATATCCACCTAGGTTGATGGCATAAAAACTCAACAGCCAATTGCTGATCTGTTGAACCTGAAAAGAAAATTGATTGCTGTTAGATCGGGAGTTACATACAGGTATTTCATATGTGGATGAATTGTGAGTGATTGGACAAATGAGCCTGATTAGTTGCATGGTCTGTGGAATCTTGTTCTATTTTGCAGCTGGTGCCCACTGCTGATTTAGAGGTGAAAAGCAGCAGGTCCCCAGACTCCATTGATAGACCATTATCCTTCAGAGAAAACACAGGATTTTCATCACTGGACTTCCCCAAGACAGATGTGCTATTCATACCCCCTATGGGTGCTGCACAGAGGGCACAGCTGTGTTAAAGAAAGGAAGTACAGAACTTAGCTGAGCATTGGTTATTTGCTGGGAAACCAGTGCATCTGCTGCAGTGTTAGTTAAAGGCGTGACAACCAGTGAGGCAAGAGGCATTTGCCCTTGGTACAGACTTTTATGAGCTACTGCCTTAAGTACATGTCTGCATATTGCACATGGGCCTAAGTGATCTGGTTGTCATATCTGAAGATGCCTTCAGTGCTCAGCAAAAAAATACCTAAAAGCCACGCATGCTTTTAAGCACAATCCCAACTCACTGTTGTCACTTCCTGTCATTGCTACCACAGGATCTAAAAGTCCCATAGAGAGTCACACAAGTCTTAAGACTTGTCTTTTGTGCCTCTGCTCGTAAATGCTTTCAGCAGTTTTAAGGAACATTTCTACACCTGTATTATCACTGTGCAATGTGAACCCTTCTCTCCATGCATTTCCTTGAGTGAAAACTCGATAGGAAAATGGGGAGCCATCCTTCCTGGGACAATGGGGTGGGAAGTGTAAGGTGGTAGAAGGGTTGTTGTCAAGGTCAGACAGCCTGATGGTACCTGAACTCTTTCCTATTGTTTCATTTCACTTTTTTCTGCCTCCCTTACAACTACTCCCTTATAACCATGTGCTCACTTACTGCTGCTAAAGTGACTGTTCATAGCATATATCAGAATATTCAAAGTGAACATTTCTAGGCCCAAAGGAATCAGGAGCCCAAATGAAAATCCCCATGAAGACTATCTGAAAAGCTCACTTAACTTTGGATTTTCTAAATTTTTTTCTAAAACAATCAAAAACCTCATCATTTGTTTTTTTTTTTTTTTAATTATGTCCATATAATGTGCAATATGAAAGTATCTTCCAGTGAAACCCATAATGTTTCTCAATAAAGACTTTAGAGGCAAACATTAGAAGCATCCAGATAAGGGAAATTGTGAAAACCATCATGTAAACCAGGTTGGTTGTTTCTTGGTGTTAGATTTGATCCTGTGTATTTTTTTTATTTTATGGTCTGATTCACTGCTAACTGAGACCTGTTATGACTTGCTGTATTTCCAAATGATCCCTAACACAACAGTATACTGAAAGGATGTATCTCCATTTGTCAGTACAAATCAGATTTAGTTACCTTGTTAGTTAATGCTGATGTATCAACTGAACATAACTTTAAAAAAATAAAAATCCTCTGAGACCCCTTATATAGTGTATTTACATCACAATGTGATAGGAAAAGCAGCAGCCCCTTCTGTACTCTCTGAGAGAATTCCATTTCTAACACCTGGGTAATCTTTTGCTTCCTCCATGACTGTTCACTGACAAGAAAGAAAAAAAACCTGATTCCATCCCACACAAATATCCACACTGACCTTCGGTGGTATGTGTAAAACAAAAAACAAACAAACAAGAATCCCACCACAGGCCTCCTTCAATATTTACACTTTGTGGTCTCCAAACAATCCCAAAGGATGACACTGCGGGCTTTCTGAGTGAGACACGAACTACTAATACACTACACTTTAATGAGATTATGTCTTTAATTAAATACATAATCACAATAAAATATTAAACAATAACAGTCCTAGTAGGTTTTCTCTGAAATGTTGTTAGCTAGGTTCTAGAACTGTATCTATTGCAATCCTAACTGCTCTTACTGATTTAATTTTAAAATCTGACTTCAGGAAGAACAGGGTAAGATTACACCTAAACTGTATATAATTCATGGTTTCTGTTCAACATCAAGTCAAGGCTGATCCATTTGAAAATACTTTTGGTCTCGTTTTATGCTTGATCTTCATTTATATTGGTATCAAGCTTGAACAGACTTGAACTATTTTCATATGGGGGATGGAACAGAAAGCTAGAGCAGCCATGATGCTGCTTTCTAAGAGACTCTCAGGATGCAAAATTTGAGGAAGAGCAACCACCTTTTAACTCTCTGCAATTATCCAGTGTCTATTCCTGTGAATGTGAGAGCAGCACAGACAGTATGTGGTCCGTTCCAGGACCTGGCCTCTTTCTGTGAGCTATACTGTGACTAGGCGGGCTGCTGAGGAAAATCAAGGAGCACTGAAAGCAGGGGTAGAGGGGGCTGGAGTTGCGTTAAGCAGGTAGCGCTGCCTTTCTGTCTGTGCCTGCACTGCCCCTGCTTTTCTCCCTCAGCAGGGAGAAGCCCTCCAATTCTTCCCTGAGTTTGCACTGTTGTTTCTCTTCCCCATTTCACTAAACGATCCTGAAAGTCCTCTCATGAGCCTCCTTGAGCAGAAACTGTAAAAATAAAGAGAGGAAAACTCTTCTCTTGCCTGAGACAGTGATCTATTAAGTTCCTCTGCTGCTAAGATACTATCTGCTTTGAGCTACTCCTGTATTTTCTGCAGTATGACCTGGCCCAACCCATACCCATCAATCAGCAAATAAAGTCTATGGTTGGGAAGAAAAAAAAGTAACTGAAATTTAACACAGAATTTTTGCTAACTGGTAAATCAGTGCAAACGATCAATGTGAACAGAAAGAAGCATTCTGTATAATTTGCTACTGCCAGTGTGTTCTAGGATTTAAATATTAAATCCTGCTGTGTTTTAATGTGCAATATTGAATAATCCTTTTTTCCTAGAACAACTGAAACTGATTAATTGAATGTGATTCTGAAAACACCATACCTCTGCTTTGTGTCTGTGACTTCTTAAAACTTGAAAAGAATGGCATAAACAGAATATTTGAAACACTCTGTTGGTATGCAAAACTACATCAGTCATCTGTACAGCAGCACAAGAGTATGATAAAATAAAACGATGAAACAAAGCACCGAGGTGAACTTTGTCCACAGGGAAGCCTTTTTAAGTGATCCAATATCAGCAAATTGCTTACTAATGTGTTGACTTATGGCAACCCTCAAAAGTAAAATGAAAAGGCTGGAATTTACAGCGTATCAATGAATCAGTTGATAAGCCTTTACTGGTTTAATATCCTCCCAGTTTTGCTGCTCGGAGCCACTTCAAGTTAGCAACAGAATGTTTACCATCTCCATGTGATAAAGGAAGTCAAACGACCAAACAAATTCCAGGACCATTATACTGTTTGGTGAGATTTAAATTAAAATAGTTGGGAAAAATCATGTGGAGGGAGGAGGAAGAAACTAAAGTCAACTACATCATTTCACAGTAGTGACTTACCTTGCTTCCTAAACAATGGCAAGATTTTTAGCAAAGTTGGAGATAATGTAATGCATTTGAAAAGATTTAATTGCACCAATAAAAGACTGTATGTCATTTAATTGTGGCATAGAAGTGACATTTATAGGTAGGATCAAAGAACTTCACTACCTAACATGCTGAAGCAACACCCTGCTTTCTGTGCATAGTAGTGCTAAAAAAGTAGCCTACTTCGGTTTCAGTGACCTTTCTTATCTCCTTTGATCTAGATTATTAAAAATTTTAATGATAGGTGTAAATAAGGCCTACTGTAGCACCCTGAAACAAGTAATATGTGTTCTTCCGAGTACTAATATTTCAGACCTTGTTTTTTATTATTTATTTAAGCACATGAAATTTGACATTTAAACGTTGTGGTCCTTTCAGAGGAGGTAGGGATATTAAAAATTGGGTTTTTTTTTCAGAATTGTGATGCTATTTGAGTATGTTAATACTTAGGGAGTGACATTTTAAAAGCACAGCACAACTTTGAGAGGCAAAGTTTATTTTAGAAAAGCTTTTTAGCATCTGGAAATGGATAGCTCCTTGTGAAAAATTTCTTTAGCATTTTCATTAACCAACACTTAAAAGTATAAGAGCGAACAGCAGGAAAACTCATCTACAATTCTCACTTGAAAGTTGCTGAGAAAAATAAGTATATATCCTTTAATCACAATTAGTACTGAATTAATTTAAACCTGGCTAATCCATATGAGAAAACTTCATAAATTTATTGTCAACAGGAGGTGAAGAAGTAGTGCCCCCTTTTGTTCTCTGCAAAATCCCGAAGTGTTCCATATGAGAATGATTTCCTAATGCTGTAGGCTATATAGGGAAACTATGTTAAATGAAGCCCTTCCCATGGCTTACAATCATGTGATAAACCATGGACAATCTATCAGGCTGTTTCTCCCTAAAACAGGTATCTAAGGGAGGGGCCCTGGAAGCTAGCCCCTTGTAGATAGCTTGGTAGACTGCTACTGTAGCTGTCTGAATTTGTGAGAGAAATTGTAACAAATGACATCTGCAACTTTCAGCATATTTAGAAGCCTTCTCCAACTTCCCTTTATGGAGACGCTGTTTATAGCCAAGCACGGTATCTTCAGCCCACAGAAATTTGACTACCTTCCTCAGAAAGAAGCATATAACTGTTTCCCCAGTATTCCATGCAGAAACACCTAAGTGTTTCTGTTGTGTGTTCCCATCAAGCTACTTGAGGACAGTCACAATCCACCAAAGGATTCGCTTCTTCCAAACTTAAGTGTTTGAGTACTTTCAAGTGTAACATTAGCTTTCTCCAGTTACCTCCATATTAATTTTCTCTGTTACAGGGAAGAACTTTGCACTGATGACAAAGGCAGCATAGCAACCAGCAATCTGTCTCAGTGTTAAGGCTAAGAACCGTTATTTCCTCTCTCCTGCCATTGTTACCACACAAGCAGAACAGTGGTACCAGTTTGGTTGCAACAGCCTGCCAGATCACCTCTAGGGTACCAACCTCACTATCATATATAAATGCATAATAGAGCAAGAGAGGGTCTTTGCCCCCAAAGCTCCAAAAACATACAACCAAGTAAACAAGAGAAGTAACAACAGACAGTAACAAGCCTCTTTCTGCAAGCACTCCTGGTTTAAAGCAGTGATTTAACCACCCCCCCCACCCCCAACCAGCTGATTTAAGTATTGGTTTAAAGCTACCATTGATTTAGCCTGCAAATTGTATAATTGTTGCATGCACTGGCTACATTTAAATCGCTGTTTTGTTTGGCTTTGTTCATCTGTGTTAACCAGGCTGTTGGGTGATCTGGACTGACTTCTCTCGCTCTCTGAGGAATGGTTCAGTAATTGCTGGGGATGTGCTAGAGCTGTTTTTGTTACTGAAAAGCTGAACTGGGCTACCTGTGACTCAACTGTGGGAAGACTGGTAAAGGAGAACCTGAGGACTGCACAGGGACTCTGCAGCAGCTGTGTGCTCAAAGGCAAACAGGGTCATTGCAAAATGCTTGCACCTGAGTAGGCCTCATTTGCATGGGGTCAGGACCCTAATCTATTACAGTCTCGCATCTGAGCAGAAGTTAGAGAAGGGCAAAGCTATGGAATGAAACTACTCAGTTCAGTGTCCAGTGAGAGAACAATGACAGTGAATAGAAGTTGTGATTGTTTATGGATTTGTTTCTCCCCCTGCTATACCCCTTTCATATAATTCTATAGGAAAACAGATTACTGTGATTTATCAAAAAGAGAAGGGAAATACAGAGCCTCACAAAAAGCCCACTATTGCTGGACGAGGCAAAAGGCAGGCCTTAAAATTAAATAGTTAAATTATTTTCCTTACTTCTGCATTGTTTGTCTGTTCATTCCATCCTCTTTACAAAACAACTGAGTGCCTCCAGAACTGCCTGTTTGATATGAATAAGAAGGAGTAAATGAAAAAGTAGAGAGCTGATGTTCAGGAGTTTTGATTTAAGGGAGCTGAATCAGACCAAAGAAACAAATGCAACCTACCTTTTCCTCAAAGAATTGCTTTCTTGATTTGCTGTCTTTAGGAGGCACTGTTTTTCTCAAGTTTTTGTACCATTTTCTAACAATGTATCTCCTCCAGGAAGCTTGAATTCTGTAAGACACAACTTTGCTCAATAAGAGGAAACTTAAATTTATATAATTTTACTATTTATATGAAACAATTTTACACAGTGTTTTTTAAACTTTAACTTTTTTAGTGCATTCTATCTAGTTTATTATATTAAAGTTTTAACACATTTGGAACATTATTTAGACATAAATATTGTCCAGTGACAACACCTGTAGCAGAAGTAAGGCTTACTTCATTGCGTACTTTATTTTAAACAAGCATGCCCCATCATGCATTACCCTGGTTTGATACTGCTCTTTTCTACATGTAGGACAGGACTTTTTACCTGTAAATGTTTCAAAGGCTTTCAGACATGCCTGAAAAAATAATTGCAATTACTTGCGATATATTTCATATCATTGGAACAGATGAAACAGGATAGATTACAGAATGTAAAAACAGTTTATTCATCAATCCATGAACACTCTACAAGATGCATATTTTGATAATTAGAATGTTACGAGAATTTTGTAAATCTCCATATATTCACATGTAATGTCATGAATTAAACTACTCCCACTTAGTATACAAATGTATAGCTCAACTACAAACTATGTCTTCCCATATGGTTTTAAAAAAAGGTAATAAAATGGAATAAAGTGCTTCATCATAAAATAGCCTTTAATTATATTTCTTATCATAAAAATTACTTTTCAAGGTGATCACATTTAATTCATTAAGATATTCACTTAAATAGTTTAATTAAAATGCTCATGTATTATGTGTTTGAACAGTTAGATTAAAATGTATTCACTTTATGGAACACATGGGAACATGAAAGCAGCACCTGTTTTTCAAAAGAAAAAAAGCACCAACCAAACCTGACTTTAAACCATTCTACAAGCTGAAAAGTAAAAAATGCTGACAAGAAAAATTCTGACTGCCTGAAAGGTCATCAGTTTCTTTCTATTATTACTGCAGCCTTTCTGGTGAAAATAAAATTAGTCTTCTGCAGATGTTACATCTAAACCAATATGTGAATTTTGTGTTAACAAGACATGGAGTGGAAGAAAGCAAGAAATGCCAACTGTTACTGACTAGAGGAAAAGATTCTAAACCAACTACTTAACATGAAAGCTGATTAATTTTTTTCCCTTTTCCCCACAGAGACGTTAAATTTCAAGAAGTGATATACATCAAATGCAGCATTTCACACATACAAAAAAACAAAAGAGAAAGTATGTTCACAGGCTACGAGAAAACTTCACCTTTATCTGACCTAAATTCCCACCAAATGCTGATGATCTCCATCCTGACAAAAGATATAGAGTTGGACAAAAAAGGCAGTTGGCTCTTAGAGGAAGGAAAAACTGGGAAAGGAGTGAAAACCAGAACAAGTAGTGTGCACTATTGAGCTGGCAAACACAAAAGGATTAATGGCTAGCAGCCAGCTGAAGGGAAAGCTTTCAGATACAGTCGCTTTCTTCCCTTGAGGGAGGAAAGCTAACGAAACACTGAGGACAAAAAGAATTCCAGAGGCATTTCCCTTTTTGTGCCAAATCTAAAGTAACCTTTTTAATGAGTGCTGTCTTTTGCTCTCTTGTCAAGCTTTAGACTTTCAGGGTAGCCAGAAACTGGCAGAATGGTCTTTCGCCAGATCCATCCCACCTGTCTGTGGGCAATTGTACACCTTCAGTTAATGTTGATGTAAAAGGAAGCAAAAGTCCTGTATTATAGGTTATTAAAAGACCTTGATTCACATCACAGACTTGTCTGTAAAAAGTCTCCAAGAAAAATTAAAAGGGAGAACAGGCAGAAAAAAACCCACCCTAAAAAATGCACTGTGGAAAGAAACTTGCAAGCAGTTGGGATAATTCTTCTAATTACCATCATCACCTCTCTGAAGCAGCACTCTTCTTCCATCAGTCACTTGTCCTTTTTGCTTAATATTTGCCACATGATACATGAGAGAATCTAATAAAGCATTATGTATTTATGCTTATGCTGCACTCATGCATCGAATAAAGTCATCAAGGTAAAACGCAAGCATTTCTTCAGACAACCTAAGGAAGTGACTGATTGGTATTAAGAGTACAACTACTTCCATTTTCCAAATAGAAATAACTATTGAACTAAACTGCAATTAACAAAACTTGTGAGAAAACCAAATATATCTTGAATCGTAGAATTAGTGAATATTTACCATTCTGATAAATGAAGGGTAGGATCATATCTAATGGGAATTTAAATGAAGCAGAAAATAGCCTATACCTGCTTTGCAAGAACAGATAAAAAGGCCGATTATCTTCACCTCTGTTGTCATAACTTCAGAAGTGAACAAACACTGCTAACCTCTCTCTACCATGTCATGTCCACAATACTTTCAGAGTTCACCACTGATAGCTGGGTCCAGCTATTAAATGCTAAATGGTGTCTCACGGTAGAATCCTTCCTTCCTTTCTTCCTCCAGCTAATGATTTTTAGCAGTAACTCCGGAAAAAAAATTATACAGTTGTGTAGGCCACAGAATTAGAGTTATATATGTAACTGAGGTTAAAGTGCAAATTCCTCACTGCATATTGCACAAGGGTGTAAGGAGTCTCCATGCTGTATGGGTCTCTGCTTTATTTTCACCCATTCTTCAGCAGTTAGCGGCAATGAAGGAGGCTCAACTAGGCCTAATTTCTGTACTGTAGAACAACAACAAATCACTGAATAAAACCCATTGGCAGATGCAGACAATGGAGATATTCTTCCTGTGAAACTAATCGATGATGTACCTTTTAAAGATTACTTTATACATATACTTCATATAAATCTATCATCAGACAAAACACTGGCAGGCAACACACATCTTACTATTAATTAGCTATTCAGTAACTGTCAAAAACTCTTTTAGATACAGGAAATTTCTTTAAATGTAAACTTTTATTTGCCAAGTAATTTGAATTTATTTTGATATCTTTTCATAGCCATTAAGATGGCATTATTAACTAGACAATGTAACGATGCACGATAACAATTTCAAATCATCAGTATGAACAAAATCTCTGCTAGAAGTCATTTGTGAAGGTTTCTTCTGCATTGCATTTTTGTATTCTTAAAAATAAAAATTAATAAAGTGTTATAATAAAAACCCACTGCTGGTGCAAAATACTGCAGTAATGAGACTGTGACAGATGCAAGAGAAATAAAGAGCATAAAGAAACAAAGGGATGGTCACAAGACACCACTGAGAATGTCACTGATAGCTGAGCTTGTTGACCTCAAATGGTAACTGTGAGGTGCCTTGCTGCATGTCCAAGGGAAACCTCTGCCTTCTCAAAGCCAGTAAAATACTTAGAATATTCTCCACCCCCAGCACACACTCCCCCCCCCCCATCCCCAAGAATAGCAGATAAAGTCCAGTGTCGGTATCTCAGTGGTAAAAAAAAAAAAGATGCTGGTAGGTACAGCAAAGAATAATCTTTGTCGTCTGTGAAGACTGGAAGAAGCAGCTTGTGTTGACTGACCAAAGTCAATGGAGGAATGTCCAAGGTATGTGTACTAAGCCAGTAACATGAGCCCATGGTGAAGTCTCAATAGTATTTGCTAAAGCAAGAAAAGAAGAGGGACATGCAGTAAGTAGAATGCAAGCTGATGAGACCTAGATGAGGGTTTTAGTTCTAAATGGGAAGGAAAGGGTCAACTCTTTAATTCATACCAAAATCTTTGCATAAACCAGACATTAATAAGCAGCACTTATTTTTTCTGTATAAGCTTTCAAAACCCCATCAAAACCCCAGCTTGTGTATCCAAACTCATTATACTAATTAGTCATGAAGAGAAAAGGAATCCTAACAAACCAAAGAACGGGGTTTTGGTGATCCACTTGCTCAAGTATCTCATTATTTTAGGATAGGATTTATTAATTTGAGACAAAAATTCTGCTCCTGAGCTTATCCATCTACAGATGTGTATCGTTAATCATTTAAAATTTGCACAAAACTGTCTTTGATCTTCTTAAAGAACTTTTGCGAGGTGCTAAAGGAATTATAAGGAATACTTTCTTCCCTTCAGTTCAACTATCTGCCAAAGCTACTGCCTCGTGAGGTCATGACATCCTTCAAACGTAAATTAATTTAATTCTGTATCTTAGAACAACAGGATGGCTTTGAGATTTCAAGCTGGGCCAGTTTATGCTTTTGGAACAACAGGGAAAGTGCTTTCTTAACATATTGTTTGGTTCACACAGACCCCACCTTATTATTTTTGTTACCCTTGTAAAGGTATCAAGTCAAAGGTAAGCAACGCATGTAAATCTAAGTATCAAAAGAGAATTTGAATCAACAAATGCCATAGATTACATTGTTGGTCATATATGAATTGTCTTAAGAGACATGCTGTTTCAGTTCCTGGACAACTTGATACCCAAGTACGGCACCTCCACATGTGCAGGAGCTCACAGCTCTGTCTGCAGGCTATGGGCTAGAATTCAAACCACTTTGTGTCAAGCAGCAAAGCGCGTACGTATGTATCTCCAGCACCGTAATTTCAGAATGTAAAATATACACTGTATTAACGTAAAATAGCATCAGCTATCAATTTTGGTCCAGTAAAACCTTGTTATCTGGTGCTCTTGATAGTGAAAAATAGTATGAGCTGTAAGAGAAATACGAAGGATCCTGCAAAATTTTTGGAGTTTTAAAACTAGTCCAGAACATCTATTTTGCTTAAAGCTTACACATGAATTGCTGAAATTGGTAGCTGAGCGACAAGGAAGTTTTCCTAACCAGGAGTTCTTTCCCTCTTGACCATTCAACTCTTGAAGAGCATATATTGCATGGATCAGTGTTCCTGCTATAAAAAAAGAATCATGTTATAAATACATGATACAAATTTCAGTAAAACCATATATAGTTTCATCTGACAGTAATATCTAAGAATACCACTGAATGAGTAAGGAGACAAGATCTCATTTTGGTAGTCCAATATACACAAGAGATGGTCTTTAGGATGAGAAAATCTGGATACACAGGGAGTGAACAAGATAGCAAACCAGTCACAGCATGAAAGACAGTATCACAACATACAATATGCTTACCCTTGATTTTCTTCCAAGCACTGTGGTCAGAAACTGTTTTAAGGAAGACAATGAGATGGCTTTGTGGAAAGCCTTTTGTATAGCCCCAGGGTAAGAAAAAATGCTTATTTAAAACTTTCACAAATGGATGATTAAAGCTGCCAAATAGGAAGAGATTGGCGGCAAAATCTAACTTCTAAATAATATAAACCAGATGGGATATTTGTGAGAGACAGGTTATACAGGTGCTTAGAAGGAAAGCTTTTATACAGCATAGTCGATGAAGGAAACTGGCAGCAGGACACACAAGAAGGGATGTGTGGTTTAAGCAAAAGGCTCTAGGAAGATATTCTCAAAGTAGTGCTTTGAATAAATACAAGCAATGAAAGCCTACATTTATCACAGCTCAAGACATCGAAGGGTTTTCATCCTTATGCATCAGGTTTACAAGCTCAACACATTCAGCAACACACCCATTTACAACCAAGTGAGTTATTTATCCTAAAATGAACATTACCAAAGTGATTACATACACTAACCTTTAAACTATGATTGTTTGATTTTAGGACTCAAGTCCCTATTGTTAAAAATTTAATCATAGAGGCCTGTGAAATTTGTCCGATTACTCACAAACTCAAGAAGAGAAAGTTGCATTAAATTAAACTTTCAAAGTTGTTTCACACCTGTAAGGTTTAAACCACCCAATTCTTATGAAGAAGAGAAAGCCTGACACACATTTTAAAATAATGTGAGACTACAGGTGAAAATACTAATAGGCAAAACCCAGAAACAATTGCAATTTTAAAATATCTTTCAGCACATTTTTTCAAATCACTTCCACCAGCATTCATATGGGACATTTCAGTCAGTGCTATGATTTAAAGAGAAAATACTTTGTCTTTCTCATAATTGCAGAGAACATGCTCACACTTGGGCTGCATTTTTTCACCACACCTTTAGCTTCCACAATCAGTCATTATTTATATTTGCGTTAACCCCGGTACCTTTCTGCTGTTTTTTCTGCCTCACTATCCTCTCTTCTTTTAAATTCCTCTTCAAAACCAACCAAAAAAACCCCTCCCATCTTTAGAACTATAACCATGTAAACATAGTAATAATCACCTTGTCCTACTACCTTTGTCCCATCACTTGTTACACTCACTTGTTGTGTATTATCTGAAGTTACCCTCTTAACCTTCAGCTGATTCCAAAAGGCAGATGCCTGTGCTTGTATGGAGCCTCATTGATTTACATGGTTCTCTTTAGAGCTGGGACTACTGTGACAGTTACTATAGCAAAAGCAACGTAATCTTCAGAAGCACCTAAGGGCATTTTTATGAAAATGAATAAATAAAACAATTATTAATGATTATGAAAGTTTATTATGCTTGAAACTACAAACTGTGGAGCTGGCAGGTCCTTTAAGAAATGCCTAATCAAGACAGCTGAAAGGATGGAGACAAGATGATGCTTATGGCAAGAACACCATAGAAACCTTTAGAAAAGGGAAATACAAGACTGAAACTGATAGGTGGGCAGCACATTTGTACTCCTGGTCTGTTAAGATGCTCCTTGCTTTTGTTTTTTTAAGCAGTGTTTTCTGTCGCTGCTGTACAATTGCATTATTATAATACTATTGAAAAGTGAGTTTTCTCACCAGGCACCATTCCAAGCCCTCACATCTGTGACTTTTATCTTGTTGCATGTTTGCTTCTAAATTTGAAAAAAGTATTTAACTACAGGTGTTAATTCTTCCTGGGTTTAGCCTCAGGACCATTGTAAAACCAAACCTTTTAACTCTGAGTAAAGGTGGGTATCTACTAACAAAGAATATGTTTAATGCAGCACCAGTAAATGTCTTTTTACTGAATAAGGAATAAACCAAACCATTTCAAATAGACCTAAAAAAATATTAATGATATGACATTCCCCCAAATAAATACAGTGCTAGAATCATGGATGTTTGCTTGAGAATATAAGGTAAAGAGAGCTATGACACTCAATATACAAATACAAAACATTACAAAGGTGCAAGACTTCCTGCCTCTTATTGAAGAATTCTTCTTCATCAAGATGCACTACCTTCTTAATTTTTAACTTCATTGCCACAAAAATATTTTTTTAATCCAATTCAGACATGAAGAGACACATTCAAGCCACTGATTGCAATTCCATTGTTTACCTGATAGCCTAAAATGCTGAATTTTGACAAATACTAAACCAAGATTTTATGCTGTTTAGCATTAAATTATCTTATTGAACAGAAAACTTAGTTTATTTAAAATAAAAACAAGAATTCACAATTAAAAATATAATTGGTTACCTGTTGTTAGTTGTAGAGGACTGGGATCGAGAACATACCCCTTTTCTGCATCTTCCTTGTTTTTGTGGTGAGTGCTCTTTTTCCTTAGTCCAGCATCTACTACTGCTCTGTCCATTTCTTTGTCCATGGGTTTGTAAATGTTCTTGGTATTCCTTGTCCTTGACTTAAAAGGGTCTGCTAATGAAAGAACCTGGAGCTGATGACTGTGTATTATATGATCCTGTAAAGCAACTGCAGAAACTGTTATCGTCTCTCGTTTGGAGGAGCAGCCCTAAAAAGAAAAAAAAACCCAACTACTTGAATAATTCTTGTTATAAATGATTAAAACCGATATATATTATACTAAATTAAAAGAAACTCTGTTCTTAGCCACTATTTTTGACTTGTCAAAGGCTTTTATACACATGCAACAACCGTACTTGAAGCCTAACATACAATTACCATAATATAAAATTCAAGATTGATGTTTCTGACACATCCTAGGTTTAACTTAAAAAAAATCAAACAAAATCTTTGATTTATCATTTATATTAAATACAATAGCAGTAATTTTTAATTACTGACCCCATAATTATTATATGTGATAAAATCATTATGGACTATAAAAGTTTGACATGCCCAAATACATTTTTACTTCAATATAATGAAAACAATCCTAAAGGCTAACCTTGCCTTCCAGAACACTGAATATAAACAATAATATATTATTTTTATACAGGGAATGGGCTTATCTATGCCTCAATTTGTTCCCACCCTTCTGTCTCATTTTAAAAGATGTGATATTGTACTTTATAAAACCCATGACTCCGTTGATAATCTTTAGCTGATTTTACAAGCATCATGTGGGTCTACAAACAGATGTGTACAAGAGCTTAAATAATATTTTTCAGCAAAAATGGCCTCATCAATAGCAGATGACAAACCTACAATCTCACTTTTTTTTTCTCTTAGGCCTACCACGGGAGACAGCTTAACCACCAGCCACCAACAGGGCCCCTCTCCTGTCAGCCTCCCCTCACCTCCAGCAGACTGCCCATAACACACACCAAATAGCTTCAAATTGAACAGCAGTATTCAGAATTTTCAAGCTGAACTGAGGAAAAAGTACAGCTGTAGCAATAAACTCCACACAACTGTTCTGCCAGGTTAGTTTATTGCAGACCAGGAAGCCTGTGATATATAGTGCAAGGATGACCCTAGCAACCCCTTTGGGGCTGAAGCTACATTCTCATCATCATCGGTGCAGTAGGAAAACCTGTGGCTCTCATGATCATCTGTGCAGCAGGAAAACCTGTGGCGTGGCTTGGCACCAGAGAGGAGGCTGTTAGAGGGTGAGGGGACACCCTTTAATGCTGGCTGTGGCAAACTGTAAGCCAGCTGCTAACAACTCTGTTCAGTTTTCAGTCTGTGGTTGTTCTTCCTGCTACCACAGCCAACCGTGTGCTCCTCGGGCCACGGCTCGGCACTGCATTCCATCTCCGGGCACCCAGCATGGCAGCACTGGCACTGCCACCACCCCTCACAGGGAGCAGCACAGGCCCGGGCAGGATGAGGGCCCTGCCAGCCGGGTGCCGCCGCCAGCTCACTTCAGGGCACTGCGGACCCTGCTCCTGGCCTTGCACCAGCCCCCTGCCCGCGTCCTTGTTGCTCTGTTTTACCTCCCGTCACTTTTTTACCTCACAGACCTCGGCCCCGCGGGCCGCCCCGCGCACCTGCGTTCCCCCGCGCAGCGCCCGCGTTACCCGGCAGCGCAGGTCCCCGGCGGGAGCGCGGGAAGGTGCGGAGCGGTAGGGCGGCTCGCGGCGGTGTCTCTCCCCCCGCCTGAGGGGACGGATTTGCCTTGCCCGGCCCCAGCGGCTGCTCATAGGGACGGCCTTGCCAATGGCTCATTACCGATTTCCCCCCAACACTGATCCTGCATCTCGACCTTGCTGGTCAGCTTTCCCCTTTAGCTCCTGTGCTTGTGTTGTAACGTGGGGGTTGCCTGATACGTATTAATGGTAGCCCTCCATGTGTGTTTTGACTTGAAGCCTGTTTTTGTCTCTGCATTTTTCAATTTCCAATGAATATTTTTAACTTCAGAGCTGTTTTTAACCAGGCTGGTGGTAGGATGAGAAGTGGGCCCTGCAATTGTCGTATATGCAAGGACCTCCTTCAGCGCTGGCCTTCTATGGCCTTTTAGCAGAGCTCTCCACCTTCTCAAAACTTCCCAGCAATGGTGGCAGGGATGCGCAGTCTTTGGCCATTTGCTCCGCTAGCCTCCCTTATCAGTGATGAACGCTGCGTCAGTATTTGTGCTGCATTAGTGCCAGCTGGCTGTTGATCTATGATCCACTGGGGATCAGTACAGTCATGGGTGGCTGTGGTGTGAAAAACACCTTTAAGGTGATTATTTCAGTGGTCATGACTACACCTCTTCCTAAGCATGGCTGGGTGCGGTAGGGGCTTACGTTTTCCTCTCTGTTTAGCAAAGTCAGGGTGGCCCATTTGAAGTTATGCACTGGTGGCTTTAAATTTTAAGGGAAGCTACATGTCTGCCATTCTGGGTGACCTGTGGTTTTGGCAACTTCATAGAGTTACCATTAAAAAAAATAAAATAAAATCTACACAACGAGAACAGATGAGTGGTATTTGTATGGATCAAGCCAAAGATCTTTGTCAGCTAGTGTCCCGTCTTTGTCCATGGCAAAAAGCAGATGGCTTGGGGAGACTGTAAGATGGGTTACTGTATGGCAGCAGCTCCTTCAGGGATTTCCCAGGCTTCAGAGCGTGCCTTCCCAAGCCAGAAGCACTGACCTTGTTTTTAATAACCACTGATGTGTTTCCTTCAGATCCTGAACTGTGCAAAAGTACTTTTAGCTCCTAGTAGGAGTGTAGCTTCCTCTGGCCATTTTCCTGGTTATTCTCACTTGGCGGCCCTTTATTTCCCAAGAGGAGGACAGGTACAGATGCTGCCTCGAGTCTAGGTGTGCCATTTCTTTAATCTTTTGGGTTTAAATAGTTGTCAGAGTCCTTCTTAGCTCCTACTGACTTGAGAGATTTGTTTTCTTGGGGAACTGACATTTTCCAAGCAAAAGCAGTGAGGCTGTCCTAAGAGTAATCCTTTGAGCAGCATATAAATGGAGTGATTAATCCACTGGATGCACTTATCTGTAATTATAAGTAATTACTTTAAAGTCAAATCTGCAAATGAGAATACCTCTGTGTACTGTAGGGGAAGATGTAAAAAGCAACTGAAGTGGCTATCTTTAAAATGACATTAAATCACTGATTGTTTCTAAAGACAGGAATAAAAAGATAAAATAATGGTTTTTAAAGCGAACTTGCAAGTTAGCCTGACACCAAACGTGACTCAGTAATACCATGAAGGTATATTTTACAGTATAAAATGTAAAGATTTTTAGTAATAAATTTTAATTACCAAATAAAGTAGAAAACTTGGTTTTCTGCTGTCTAAAATTTAAATGATAGTATAAATGCTGTAATATTTGCAAAAACAAACCCATCGATATGTAGAAAAATCATTAGTATGTACCAATTTGAATATAAAGATACTGAAAAATACTTCACTCATACCTATTTTTGTTTTACTGTTCTATGCTTGAACTTGGTCCAGCATTCTTGTGTCTTTTCAGTATTGCATGACTTTTTTTTTTTTTTTTTAAATTAGGAATCCTTGACTGAGTTTCTTAAAGTTGCTAATAAGCTTCTTTTAAAATAATGTTTGCAGTCTCTTCTATTTCTGTCATACCTCATTAAGGTGATCCTATACACATGTATGCTTAATTAAGGGTTTTCATTAAAATAACCCTTTAATCCAGAGGTGCTGGGCCCTAATTGAAACTCGGAGATTAGTGTCGTCTCTTATTTTAGTTTTCACTTTTACTGTACTTCTTACTGCTTCTGGACTGAAATGTCTGTATTAGCCTTAGCTGATATGTGGTGAGGAAGAAATTAAAATTCATACTGCAGTCTTCTGGAGAGTAACATGCCTCAGTAATTGCTATTTCTTATTAAGTGCCACCTTTTACCAAGAGCCTCCACTTCAAATGTAAAAGGTTGCTTTAAACACTCAAAGGACATTAACATAATGAACACACTGCCTGTTTCAAAGGTGACTAATAACTAACTAATGGTACCTGCTTTTATCCATGTGTATAATTTTAAAATGTTAACTGTGTGTTTAAATAGTGCTGAAATCATGAATCTGTCTATAATGGTTGAGTTTTACAGAATTCTTTTTAAGAAGATTTAGGAAAAATGAGAATTTTAGCCACAAGTCAGAAGCACACATCTGAAGTACCATACGGTGTAGGAAGTTTTAGAGCATTTCTGAAGGAGTAAGACACCGATTCAAGAGCTTCTGGTTTTCTAGAACAAAATTCACTACCCAAGGAGCCAATCCATTTTCTTCTTGCAGAGCTGCAACTAAGCATGGTACTGCTAATTAGCAGAGGCCAGTGGCCTGCTGCCATCAACAGCAGGAGAGTAACATTTCAGGAAGAGCTAATAAATTGTGTAGGTTGAATAAATTTGATACAGAAACAGCAATGCTAGAGCAAAGGTTTAAAGTAAAATTTTTAGTATAGCAACTGCAACGAGCTTCACTGAAACTAGGTCTTTATACCATAATATTGTCCATAGTATGTTTTTACGTTTTGCCATGTTAGAGTGCAATAACAATATTAATATATTTGAAAGGAATGTACTACTACTTTTGTGGACATTACTTCAAACTGATCAACATTTGAAAGGTGGCTTTAAAAGAACATGTTATAAAAATATATATTGATGCTATAAGTGAAGCCTGTGTTGTAAATAGCCAGAATGATGAGTGGTATACATTTTGTAAGCTTATCTCTGAAAGGGTTATTAGGAGTATTGTTGCAGTGATGCTGGGCTGTGTTGCTGTCTTCAAACCAAGCTCCAGGGTGTGGACAGTGAATAGGATTGGTAATGACCTTTGCATGTGTAAAGATATAGATTCGGCTTTCCACCCTGAAATAATATTTGTGCTGCTGGAAGTGTATAAGCCAGTGTACAAGCCAATAATTCTAAGAATCAAATGCACTGCTGTCATAAATGGTGAGAGCTGAGTCGGAATGGGTTACCAAGGAATTTCAGCTTGAACTACTTCTCTGCTGGCTGGGTAAGGCAGGTTTTGGCAAATCTGCACATGTGAGCCATGCCTTTGACTCAGCAAGGAACACGGTGTTGCAGAGCTTTGTAGTTGCCCAGTTAAAATTCTTTTAAGAGAGCTGAGTCAGGCATCCTTAATTATAAAAATACAGTGTCTGCTCTTTCTTCTCAGAAGTTTGAAAAGTTTTCTCCTAATTTACTATTTGTTCACATATATATAAAATATATATGCTTATACATATGTGTACACACACATACTATGTATTTTTCGTTGTGCAATTTGTTTTCTGTTTGCATTTTCTGTCAGTTTCTGCCAACTTTCAGGCATGTGCTTCCAACTCAGTAGGAAAGCTGCATAGTTTTAGTTTGTAAGGGTAGTAGAGATGTTATTAGGTCCCATTTAAAGCCCTTTCAAGTCTGAAAAAGCTGTCACTGGTTTATAGTTGAATTCAAAATCTGTTCTGTTAAGTAAATATTGTTTCCTTCTCAGGGAGGAAAAGCTTAATTTAAGTGGAAATTTGCATATGTGCATTTTTGAAATGAATTAGATTCTAAGCCAAATGTGATTTTGTGCATGGCTGTTGATTTTTACTGAGCATGTGTCAGTGAAAATTTTTTTACTCCAATAATGCACATATTAGTAAGGATTTATAGATCTGAAGTGCTTTATATTTGTAAAAACTTTCAAATATTTTGTAAGACTTCATTGGAAATTACTTAGGTAATGTTACTGTAAAAAAAAACCCCATCTGATTTGCAATATTTGTGATGCCTGTGTATTAACTGTGACTCTGTATGGTACTTGGTTGTATAATGCTGTAGATATATGAATGTTTAGTTTTGGATGTATCTGAAGTGTTGCATATGTTCTAATCTGTAATTTCCGGTTAGACGAATATTTGCTTAATGGAGACATTTTCCACTTTGTGGGAAATCCATTTAATTATGTAAAGGGTGAATTTTTTACAAATGTGTACCGTAGAGTACAAGCCTTGAATTCATACCATTGTCAGCATTTAATGCACTGATACTATTTCTTCCTCTCTATTTGTCTTTGGAGAGGTCCTCATTCCTTCGGGATGAAGTAAAGCTCTGGTTCCATCACTGCGGTCTTCAGAATTAGCACTGAAAACACAGGATTCTTTTCCTGGGTTGATGAAAGTAATTTCTTGTTTGCTGTGTCAAACAAAGCATGCTATTTGTCACATTGTGGTTTGTGTATCTTTTAAGAAGCTTTCAACTTTGATCTGAGTCAAGGTACACTCAGTAGCACAGATGACAGAAGTAACAAACCAGTGATGTGCATTGTCATTCATACAAACTCTTTAAGTCAACAAATACTGAGACTTAGATGTAGAAAACCATATTGCTTTTGAGGGGGCTTGTGCATTCTTGTGAGAAAATGCAGACCTTTGCTTTTCTTGTTTCAGACAAAGGTGTGGAACAATTTATTAGTTAAGGATTCATTTCAGTGTCTGCAATCAAAAGGTGCCTCTTCTAGTCCAGATTCTGGCCCTTGCTTATATTTTCTAGGTAAACAGTTGCAATTAAAAGACATTGTAGAGGTGGGCTCAGTAGCACATAAAAGCTGCTTTCTTCAAACTGTCATCACAGAGGTTTTCAGAGCGTGCTTTTAATACTTCCAGCACTGGCATTTGTGTCTCTTTGTGTCCCCCTCTCTCTTTTTATGTTAAATGCTATTTGAAACAGGGGTGTTTTTTTAAATGCAACTTTCACCTGCATTTTACTTCATCTGTCTGTAGGGAAATTAACCTTTTGTGTAACAAGACAGAGGGTTAGAAAACTGTTTCTCTAAATTACCGTTTTAAGAGAATGCAAAAAAGACAATGGTAGCAAACAAGCAGTTGTTTTGAATGGTTGTGTGATTCTGAAAGTTATGTTGCCACATGTTAAAACTTTCAGATTTGAAGCACAATTTGATAATCCAGTCTGATCTTTTAAGATTGTGCAAGGAATTTTATGCAGTTAGCAAAGTTTAGAACTTAAGCCATTTGTTTAAATCACATCTCTCAGAAAGCCGTTCAGTTTTCATCTAAAAATTTCATAACCTGGGGGAGGTTGTTTGTTCAAGTGGTTAATAATCATGACTGTTACTCTTTATTATATCTCATTTGAATTTGTCTGGCATCAGCTTCTAGCCATTTGCTCTTTTTATGCCTTTCTCAGCTAGGCTGAAGAGCTCTTTATTAACTTGTATTTTCTCCTTGAAGAGATACATTAATGATGTCATCAAGTCATCCCTCAATTTTAGTTGCTAATCTGAATAGCTTGGGTTTGTCAGACCACTCTTGAGACATTTGCCTAGGCCTAGAATATTTGCCCGTCTTTTTTCCACCCTGTGCATTATACACATTTCCAACTATAAAAAATTAAGATACCTGAGCAATGTAGTATTCTGTTCTGTGTTTCATCAACAACTTATACAAAGCAAAAATATTTCTTATTCTGGCTTATTACTATGTTTCCTGGTAGAACAAAAGTGTATGCAGCAAAAAAATATTCTTCACAAGAAAGAGTATTTTTTCCATAATTTTGCTTTTCTCCTCTTGGTATTTGCAGTTGAAAATGTCCCATTTCTTATGTGCTGTTCAGACCTTCATCATACCCAAGAATAGGAGGTACAGTAAACAACTGCAGCTGGTGCAGCAAAGGTGAGAAGAGACCTCTGAAGAGTAACATTTCAATAAAATAATAAAACTTGCAAATACTGATATAAGGAAGTTAAAGGAAACCCTGGGTAGGGCTTAATGTCTGGCATCAAGATAATACAGGTATGATTTATCACTTGTGAAATATGGTGCTCATAAAAAAAATAAATGAGGTACAATAATTCATTTCTGTGTACTGTGTAAGAAAGATGGATTAGGATGTGGAAGTGGGAGGCTGTTCTGTAAGTTCCATAGATTATTTTCAGGCAAGAAAACTGAAGAGTGTATGGGACCGTGAGAGAATATCAGGCTAGATACTACCTTGAGTAGGTGAAATATGACCTAAGCACAAAGCAAAGACTGTTTTCTTCTCCACTGGGATTTTTCAGGAGAGTGTGAGTAGAGGTAGGTGACATCATTCAGTGTCATATCAAAATGTGATATACTACACAATATAAACTAAACACCTTATAAACCTAAGGTCTGTAACACATCTAAAACTTGGAAAGCAACTGCTGGTGTGTATTTTAAATAATAGGTTTTAATTATTATTTCAAAACCACACCCCTGTAATACAAGTGTAATTAATCTCAGATAAGTTAGAGGAAATCTGAAGAATATTTAGAGTTACAGTGATAATGTGCAGGAAATGCATGAGGAGTCACCAGGGCACAAAGGGAACAAACTGAAAAGACAAAGAACTTATGCAGAAACTAAGTATTTTGGTTGCTGACATCTTCAGCAGAGCTGATCATGAGAAACTACCTGCCTTAGCATTTGCTGTTTACAAACAGCAAGTGTTGCCAAAAGCAGTGAGGTATATACAGGGTCTGCAACAACTCATGGAATTAAATGACGGTGAAAGTCAGAACATGTGGCAGTCATCCAAGGAATCTGAAGGAGCTCAAGAGCTGCTAGCTGAATTCCTATTAAAACTTAGGTAATTAATCAGCAAAATGTGATACAACAGAGGAAAACTGAAGGTAGCCAGCTTCACACAGAACAGAACTCTTTTGGGTTAAATGGTTCTGAAAATGATTCCAAGAATTAGAATGGTAAACTTTCTTTGGTGTCAGGAAATGTAATTGATAAAATTCTTAAAGAAAAAAACAACTATAAAGAACCTGGATAGAGTACAATTCTAAGGAAAAATAACTGTTACTGTTGCAACAGTGTATTTTGCTCCTCCAGCCTTACAGTACATTTTAAAGGTTGGCAATACAAGTACATATATAGTTTTATCAAAGAGACACGAGTTCCACAAAAAATACTAGAAGAGGTTTTTAGAAAGTAGCTAGTAACACAGCTAATGGTTAAAAAAAATCTTGATAATTAAGGTGACACAAATAAAGCCATAGTGGGGAAAAGCTAGGTTTGTGGCAGAAAGCAAAAGATTTCGTCAGAAAAATAAATCAGTCAGTGGAGTGTCCAAGGATCATTGTGGATGTGTTTAAACTGCCATCGAGATAAATCACGTGCCACCTCTTGTTCTGATGCAGCACAGTAAGCAGGTCTTATTACCCGAGATGCCGTGCAAGCTGCACTGTGCGCTTCCCTTCCTGCACCATGCCAAACCACGGAGGTACAGCAGCCTGGGACAGTGCTGTTGCAGAGCTTTTTGTGCTAAACCCTGTTGTGAATCTGTGTTTGGAGGAGAGGCTAGAAGTGGTGACTAATGACATGCCAATTTGCTGATGAAACAAAATAAAGCATTTTATCACTACGTTTCTTAGATAAAAACCCAACATCAAATACAGGAAGGGTCAAGGGGGAAAATAGAAATGATTAGAGGCATGTGGGGAGCTTCTTTACAAGTAAATTAACAAGAATGGTCCAGATTTGCAGCTGATGAAAATTGGCATGGTTCCACTAGAATCAATGGCACTGTGCCAGTTTACGCCAGCATAGAATCTACTCCAATGTCTTTTTAATATGAAAACCCATGGCAATTATAGCAGAGACCTACAGTAAAAGACCAACAAATTACAAAAGCAAGGCTGCAAAGGTTAGGAAGTGCCAGAATTGACACTACATGTGACTTTAGAGATGCGTTCTTTTTTGAATGTTGGTTAGGATCAGTTTTTACAGTCGATACAAAGTTGCTTCCTTTTTTTTTTCTGCTGTAGAATGCAGATTTCTCCTTTCTTATATCCCAGTCTGCTCCAGCCTAGCCCTTTCTCCTGCCTTCTCCCAGTTCCTATTCTATACTCCATTGGCATCAGGGACTTTTTTAAACTGTTCTGCCTAGGCAACATAGAGTGAAAAAGGGAGCAGTGAGAGCACAGGAGGCAGCTCAAATGCCCACACTGTTGTCAAGATGTGTCTGCTCATCCTGACCCTGCTGGTCAGTGAGCCAGCCAGGGAGATGCCCTGCTGGAGCTGCTGTCTACAAACAGGGAAGGACTGGTGGGTGATGTGGTGGTCAGAGGATGTCTTGGACATCGCGATCATGGGATGTCAGTTTTTGATTGTTGGAGAAGTAAGGAGGGAGGTCAGCAGAACTGCTGCCTTGGAATTCTGGAGGGATGACTTTGGCCTGTTTAAGACCCTGGCTAACAGAGTCCCTTGGGAGATAGTTCTGAAGGGCCAAGGGGTCCAGGAAGGCTGGACATTCTTCAAGATGGTAGTCTCAAAGGCACAGAAACAGGCTATCCCTATGTGCCAAAAGATGAGCCAGCATGGGAGACCAGCCTGGCTGAACAGAGACCTTTGACTGGAACTCAGGGAAAAAAGGAGAGTTAATGACCTTTGGAAGAAGGCGCAGGCAACTCTGGAGAACTCTAAGGATGTCACGCGGTTTTATGCAGGGGGAAGATTAGTGAGGCAAAAGCCCAGCTATAACTCAGGCTGGCCAATGCTGTAAAAGATAAAGAAAAATGATTTTACAAACACCTTAGAAGCAAAAGGAGGGCCAAATAATCTGCATCCTTTATTAGATCTAGTGGGGAACATTGCCACAAAGGATGAGGAAAAGGCTGAGGTACTTAATGCTTTCTTTGCCTCAGTCTTTAACAGCAAGACCAGCTTTCCTCTGGGTACTCAGCCCTTTGAGTTGGAAGGCAAGGGTGAGAAGGAGCAAAATGAAGCCCCTACAGTCCAGGAGGAAATGGTTAGTGACCTGCTGCTCCACTTAGACGGACACAAGTCTATGGGCTGGGTGGGATCCACCCAAGGGTACTGAGGGAGCTGATGGAGGAGCCTGCTAAGTTGCTTTCCATCATTTATCGACTCCTGGCTAACTGGAGAGGTCCCAGAAGACTGGAGCTAGCCACTGTGATGCCCATCTCAAGAAGGGCAGGAAAGAAGATCTGGGGAACTAGAGGCCTGTCAGCCTGATCTTAGTGCCAGGGAAGGCTAACAAGAAGAAGAAGAAATCCTATGAGAAGCAGCTCATAAGCAGAGGGAACTGTTTGGCCTGCAACAAAGGAGGCTCAGGGGAGACATTATTGCTCCCTACAACTCTCTGAAAGGAGGTTGTGGACAGATGGGGCTGTCCTTATCTCTTCTTATCTCTTCTCCCAGATAACTGGTGACAGAACAAGAGGAAACAGACTTAAGTTATGCCAGGGGAAGTTTACATTGGATATTAGGAAAGATTTCTTCACTGCAAGGGTGATCAAGCATTGGAACAGGCTGCCCAGGGAGGTGGTGGAATCACCATCCCTGGCAGTGTTTAAAAAATGCGTAGGTGCGGTGCTTAAGGACATGGTTTAGTGATGGACTTGGCAGTCCTGGGTTAATGGATAGACTTGATGATCTTAAAGGTCATTTCCAACCTAAATGATTGTATGATTCTATGATTCTAAGTTTGGGGATGATTGGATAAAGCATCTCAACAAAAAAAAAAAGTACACAGCAGAAGCTGGGCTACATAACAAGGGACAATAAATGGCAGCAGACTGTCCAGTGCATCCAAGGATTTTGGCTTTGCCAGTGTCTCAGGATATCAGTATGCTTTTCTAGCCTAAATAATTCTATGATTCCATGATCTCCTGTCATGCCCAAATCAGCTTTAGGTTGGGGATCTCACCTCCTGCCTCTAAGTCTTTGCAACATGCAGCTTAGCAGGAGCTGTAAAATCTTTCCGGAAAACTGAGTTAACACTTAGGTGGTTGTCTCACACTGAGCTCAGGCCAGACTGGGCTGTATTGTTAAACCACCCGCGTTGTATCACCCAGATTTTTATCCAGAGGGGTTAGGCTGCAGTGTAAAACTAAAAGTCACACCTTTTCTGATCTTGGGCCCTGTGCGCTGGTATCCCCTGGTTGCAGCAGTAGTCCTGCAATAGACTTTTAGGACAAGAACAGAGAACAGTCAACTGCTGGGGTTAAAACATGGCCAGTGTGGTTTTATTTTGAGAGCTCTGGGAGGATGGAAGATGGTAGCAACAGAGAGAGGCTTTAAATCTGCCAACTCTGACAAGACTCCCTTGAGGATACCTAGGACATGCCCAAATTTTATCTCTTTTCTGCAATTGTCATACCAACAACATCAGTGAAAGGCACAAGTTTTTCAATGTAGACAAAACAGTTTTTCCACTCATGTAGAATTTTTTTTGTAGAAATTTTCCAGAAAATTTTCTTGCCAAGACAGAAACCTGGCACGGAAAACAATTGAAGTTTGGCAAGGTTGTAAGCAACTGAAAAGATGTAATAAAGTGGTGTTAAACCACTTAATTATAAACATAGTTACCAGCTAAATAATTTGCATAATGAAGATGTGCTTGATGCAGCTAATTGCACTTCCTGATACTACCTGAAATAAAAGGTGAATTAATGAGAGGGAAACACAAAGTTAATGAAAGTTAATAAGATACAAGAAAATATGTATATAGATACATCCACATGGGGGAGAGAGAGGGAATCCATGTTGCTGCTGCATAGAGTAGTAATTCCTTCTATAATTTTTTCCTTGTAAAACTTCAATTTATTTTAGCAATCACCATTGATTTTTCTTGTTTTGGCCTGAGTGGAAAGTCATACAGGGAGTCAATGTGCTCATGTCAGAGAGGAGAGGAGGAGAGGGATACCTTAGACTCTGACTATGCATCTATTTGGCATTGTTTATAGGTCTTGTTGCCTTGCGTGTGTATCCAGCTTGACAGAGTATAAGCCGTTTTGGAGCAATAGGTGTTACTGAAGAGCAGTTTCAGATGAGATCATTAGTATCCAAAATGATTTGTTCCTATTAATAGTAACTACAGCTGCTATACAAGTTCAGATAAACCCAAGATTTTTCTCCTAGCCCTGTATTGCACAATAATAGATTTTTTTAAGGGATTGTTTCTTCTAAAATAGAATTCACTTGATATTTCAGAGACTGGTCACTTGACTATGGTGCACTCTGATGCTCTAGTATTTCTAATTTAAATTAATTTTTTCCCTATTAATTTTTCATAGAAATTTCACATTTTTATTTTAAATGCCTAGAGTTAAAAGGTAGTAAAACTGCATTTTCATTCTCCATATAAAATTTTATAATGACCTTGATATTTCTAATGAAAGTTTATCTCAAAGGTAAAGAATCAGTAAAAGATTTGTTGTATAGGAGAAACAAACACTGTTGCTAATAACGTGGTAGTGTTGTAGCTATTGTGCCTGTATGAGGCTTATGTGCCTGAGGCAGAAAATAAATATTTATTCCAAGTATATCTGTTCATCTAACAAATGTTATTAAGTCTCTATATGTCATGTCTCCTAAGTAGAGCTTTGCATATTTTTTTTCTAATACTTTGAATTTGGAAGAATGAGTAAAATCAGACATTCTGTCAAAAAATATGCTAATGTTTATGGTAGTCCATACAATTAAAAAAGTAAATCACAATTTAGGTTTAGCCTTTACACTGTCAATACTGATGGAAAGGTAGCTGAGTAGTTCTTATTGAATGAGATTTTCTCTAATGTTTAAGCCACCAATAAAACCCTCAGTAAAGCCCTTCATAGGAAACTTAAGAGTTGACTGATGGGAGTCACATGGTTAAATCAGTGCTTGTTATTCATAATTTATTCAATGGTTGATGGAAAAAAATTGTCCAATTATTTGACAAATACTGCTTGGCAAGATGATTTACAGAGAATAATGCAAGTATTTGTTGAAGAATTTAAAGTGACAAAAAATGCCAAAATTACGGCCTTTATTCTCAATGCAGTGATTAGAGCTGATTGAATGATATTCAGACAGTTTGACTAATTTTGAATAGTCCTTACACAGGCAATATTCCCATTGACTTCAGCTGGAATTTTGCCAGAGTAAGGACTACAGGACTGGGCCTTTGAGTGTAAATGTCTTGAAAGGGTCCCTTTATAAAGCAGCAGCTTAAATTCTGAACTGCAATGAAAACCCATTTTCACTTTTCTCTGTTACTTTGCCTGTTCTGTGGAATTGCTCTGTATGAATGTTAATCCCATTCCCTCTTTATCAGTAGAGGGTGCTATGGGAGTTTTGTGCTCTCCGGTAGCCTTTTGTTTATGCACAGTTCAATCTAATTTAAGTTGAACTGACCATTTCAATGGGAGTCAAGTGTGTATTTAAATGGTGTGTGGGAGAGCCATAGTTTAATGGCAAACCATTTCCTTAATTGATTCAAGTTAAAGAAGGGAGACATTTTAAAGTGGGTAGTTTCAGATTCCTGGCCTCTACCCCCATACCCTCCTAAACGGGTCACTGAACATGGTCTTATACCCTTACATGATAAATGATAGATTTTCCACGTATTTTTGAAAGGCAGATTCAGTATTCCAGGTTAATAGAAATGTATAATGAACTAATATTTTTTAATATAAAGTTCAGTGACTTTTTGAAGTTCCTGATTTTTTTTTTTAATATTAGTAGGACTTCAATACCAAAAGGTGTTTACAAATCCCTGACATGGAAATACTCAAAAGTGGAAAATGGTTTTTGGTATATTGTATGCTTTTGTACAAGAGTGTTAAGGTTGTAAAGTCAAGTGTAGAGAAAACAGGAAATACATAGGCAATCTTAATTCTGGTAATTTTTCTGATTGTTCATCCACATCCTGACAGGGATATTAAATTACATGATTGCATAGCTACTTTTTTCTGAGATGTCTGTGCCTTTAACGTATACAATAGACACTACTGAATAGGAGCTTTATGAAATGTTTCTTTTTATCTGAATTGCTCAGCGTATGCCACCGAGTTATTTGCTGCACACCATTCTGTCCGGCATTGAATGCATGATTATCGACTTCCTCAAGTACCTTTCTATAGTGCTACCATAAGAGGGTAGTTTATTAATCCTTTGATTAATCACTGTTTAATGTGTTTTTGCTATTTAACACACAGGGACAGAAAAAAGGGTGAACTGCAAGGTAGAAGTGTTCACTAATTTTATCAACCCAATCTAAGATCCCTTAAACCTGATGTATTTTAGAATCTGTGCACTTTTTGTAGCGAAAGCAGATGTGTAGCTGACTCTTGTGCAGTTCTGAATTCTCAAACTTTCATAAATCAGATTCTGTGATCTGAGAAGATCTGGATTTTCAGAAAGTAAGGGCCAGACAGTCAGAGTCCAGCAGTGAAAATTCAGGGTGATCTTTTCAGCATCATATAGGCTGTGATCAAAGCTGTGGTCAAATACTTGAGGATGACATTTTTTAACCTTAAGACCATGTTTTTTCCTTTCCTCACACATTGCCTGTCTTTCAACTCCTGCTGTAAATGAGAGAGTATCTTATTTTCTGTGTAGCTGTGATGGGTTCCTAGGTGTACATTCTCTTGGTACACTGAATGAAATGGCTTCATGTTGATGAACAACTATATAGTTAAAAAAATATTGAGGTGCTAAAGTAAAGTTATGGAGGGATTCCAGAGTGTTGGGTGTTTCTTTGGGTGTTTTTTTCCAGCCTGAATATTTATAATAGTCATCCTGTGGGGGGAAATAAAACTTCAAGATTGTTGGAAATGTCGTTGTAAAGTTGCATCTAGAAGCATACTGATATCCTGAGACACTGGCAAAGCCAAAATCCTTGGATGCACTGGACAGTCTGCTGCCATTTATTGTCCCTTGTTATGTAGCCCAGCTTCTGCTGTGTACTTTTTTTTTTTGTTGAGATGCTTTATCCAATCATCCCCAAACTTAGAATCATAGAATCATACAATCATTTAGGTTGGAAATGACCTTTAAGATCCAAGTCCATCACTAAACCATGTCCTACGCATTTTTTAAACACTGCCAGGGATGGTGATTCCACCACCTCCCTGGGCAGCCTGTTCCAATGCTTGACCACCCTTGCAGTGAAGAAATCTTTCCTAATATCCAATGTAAACTTCCCCTGGCATAACTTAAGTCTGTTTCCTCTTGTTCTGTCACCAGTTATCTGGGAGAAGAGACCTACCCCCATCTGTCCACAACTTCCTTTCAGAGAGCTGTAGGGAGCGACAAGGTCTCCCCTGAGCCTTCTCTTCTCCAGACTAAACAACTCAGCTGCTTCTCATAAGATTTGTTCTCTAGACGCTTCACCACCTTCATTGCCTTTCTCAGGACACCCTCCAACACCTCAATATCTTTCTTGTAGCTATGGCCCCAAAACTGAACACAGGATTTGATGTGCTGCCTTGCTAGTGCTGAGTACAGGGGGACAATCACTTCCCTTGTCCTCATGGCCACACTGTTTCGGATGCAAGCCAGGATGCCATTGGCTGCCTTGGCCACCTGGGCACACTGCTGGCTTATGTTCAGCCGGCTGACAGCCAGCACCCCCAGGTCCTTTCCTACCAGGCAGCTTTCCAGCCACTCTTCCCCCAGCCTGTATCATTGCAAGCGGTTGTTGTGACCCAAGTGCAGGAGCCAACACTAAGCCTGGTGAAACTTCATACAATTGGCCTTGGCCCATCAGCCCAGCCTGTCCAGATCCCTCTGCAGAGCCTTCATGCCCTCAAGGAGACCATAATTTTTCTGCCTGATCCTCATTCCACTGTGATAATTTGCAATATTCCTTTCTAATCATGACTGAGGAGAGGAAGGATAACAGATGGAGGCAATAAAAAGCACAGGAGGGAGAAAATTTACTGCTTTCATTTCTAGGCAGTGGGCCTGGTGGCTGCACACAGGCAGAAAGGCTTGCAAAGCTGTGCCAGGGGATGGACCTGCAATTTGGGAGGATGTGGCACACATGCTTCAGCTGGCCCAACAGGTTTAAGCAGGTGGAGCTTGCTTCCTATTATCTGCTATACAGTTAAAATTTCCACTCAGTCTGTGTGGGCAGATTTGTAGAAGTTCATAACTTGGCCGAATTTCTGGACATTTTCACGAAAACAACAGAATATTGACACTATGGCAACTGCTATGCTACATTTCCAAATCCTGAACTGAGTCACGGAGGGAGCTATAACATCTCCACCAAACAGCTGTAAAGGTGTTTTTTCTAAAAAAACCCCAACAAAACCAGGGAGGGGATGGGGGAAGCAACGTATTCATTCTCTCATCTCTGAGAGAGAGCAGAATTGTTTGAGGTCAATATTTCTTAAAAACTTCACTTTAAAGCTATTTTCAAAACTTTCAGCCCAAACCATTACAGTTTGATGAAGCTGTGAACTCCTGAAAAGATGGTCTTTTAATGTGAAGTCTGAGACAGCCTTGTTTAACTGCCCTCTGCAGACAGTGTATTCTCTACTGTAAACCATAATCTTCTGGTGGTGATAATGTTTTGTTCATTACTTTTATAGTGCCTCCTAACCACCTGTTATTGTCCTTGTTATTCTGCTCCACATGCAAATTTGGTTTCCTCTGGCATTATCAAAAGCTTTTAATGTTTGGGTTTTTTTTAAAATAGCCGTTCGAAATCCAAAGTTTAACTTCTGTATTGTTTGAGGCTACTGCTATAATAGGTGTAGGATGATGAGTTCCCCCAAAATGCTAGTAATAATATAAAAAAATGTTGGCTTTCTAAATTGAAGACTATCCATCTTTTTTGTTTGACACTATAACTAATCAGTGTGCTTCACTTCCAAATGTGTTTAACTGGAAGTTTTGCTTATTGTTCATTTTCACAGTTGTATTCTTCATCTATATAGATGATGAAGATCCGATGATAGAATTTTCTTATAGGCCAAGTTAATATCATTCTTGCTACTGATGTCTAGAAGGTGGTCTTCCTTTCCAGCTACTAAGGAATAAAGATGTGATGTTAAGGATATTATTACTGTGACATGGCTTTTAAGTACAGAAATTAAGAATTTCTGTATTTAGGTAGATACTTAGGAGAAGTGATAATATTCTTCTTAAATGTAGTGCTAGAGGAAAGGATTTGGCTTGTTTATTTGCTTATATTCAGTGAGTTGGAAGAGGATTTGAAGTGGTGATCTGTACTTAAACAAAACAGATGCAGAGAAAATACGTGAAGGAATTGAACCTTAGATTTCCTAGCAAATCTCTTGCTTTTACTCCATTACATCATTTATCCTGAAGGGACTAGTAAAATGCAGTCAGTGACCAAGCCCATCATCATCTGAGTAGAAAACAAAGCAGTTCAAATCACGTCTGTATCCATACTTCAGTTGTGGAAAAGAGTTGTCAGATTTGGTTATGCTCAAACTCTTCTTTTCTTAGGGTCTGACCTGTGCCTTTAGTTTGCTTAAAACTGACTTTTCCTTTGTAACAGGTGCACTGTCACTCAGGACCTTATCTGAAAAAATGCTTGAGCATGTGCTTAACTTCCAGCCTGTGAGCTAGCCTGTTCATTTAACATATACTTAAACATCTGAATGTAGGTAAGATTCACTTCCAGGTTTGACCCTGTGGCATCACGGCAGGTTACTGCAATGAGAGTGAGTTAGGGAGGTCAGTGTCTGAGGCATATGGCTTGCATAGTCTTTGCAAGGAGCTTTCAGTGGTGGGCTGTGACAGTTTATTCAGTGTTATATTGTATTGGGTTTGAGTGGTAAGGTAGTGGGTGGGGCTACGGGGTGGCTTCTGTGAGAAGCTGCTAGAAGCTTCCCCTATGTCTGGTAGAGTCAATGCCAGCCGCTCCAAGATGGACTTGCCACTGGTCAAGGCCAAGCCCATCAACAACGGTGGTAGTGCCTCTGGGATAGCATATTTAAGAAGGGAAAAATAACCCTGTACAGTTGCAGCTGGAAAGAGGAGTGAGAATATGTGAGAGCAAGAACCCTGAAGACCCTGAGGCCAGTGCAGAAGGAGGGCAGAAGGTGCTCCAGGCGCCAGAGCAGATTCCTCTGCAGCAGCCCGTGATAAAGACCATGGTGAGGCAGGCTGTACCCCTGCTGTCCATGGAGATTAATGATGGAACAGATCCCCACCTGCAGTCTGTGAAGGACCTGACACTGCAGCAGGGGGATGCCCGAAGAAGGCTATGACTCTGTGGGAAGCCTGCGCTGGAGCAGGGCTGCTGGCAGAACCTGTGACCCCGCGGGGGACCCACGCTGGAGCAGGCTGTTCCTGCAGGGCTGCACCCCGTGGAAGGATCCACGATGGAGCAGTGTGTGAAGAATTGCAGCCTGTGGGAAGGGCTCATGTTGGAGAGGTTCATGGAGGACTGTCTCCTGTGGGAGGGTCCCCATACTGGAGCAGGGGAAGAGTGTGAGGAGTCCTCCCTGTGAGGAGGAAGGAAAGGCAGAAGACAACGTGTGATGAGCTGACTGCAGCCCCCATTCCCCATCCCCCTGTGCCACTGCAGGGAAGGAGGTAGAGAATTCAGGGGAAAAGTTGAGCTTGGGAAGAAGACAAGGGTGAGGGGAAGATTTAGGTTTTATTTCTCATTATCCTACTCTGATGGGTGATAAATTAAACTGATTTCCTCACGTGAAGTCTTTTTTGCCTGTGGCTGTAATTGGTGAGTGATCTCAACCCACGAGCCTTTTGCTATATTTCTTCTCCCCTGCCCAGGTGAGGAGGGGAGGGACAGAGTGGCTTTGGTGGGCTCCTGGTGTCTGGCCAGGGTCAACCCACCACATAAATCTTAGAGGTGACCCAACTGAAGTTTGTAGGCGTCTCAATTTTATTACTCAAATATTAGGTATGTTTTTCTGTTTCCAAAGAATCTGAATGAAATCACAGCTTCTCAAACAATTTTTAATTATTAATTCTAAGAATAACGGTTATCTGTAGCTATACATTTTCACATATGTGATAATTTTTTGTTGATAAGGTCCATGAAATTTTTTGCAACTAAAGGACTGGTCAGGCAATGTTATCTTGTAAGTTGTGTAGGTATACCAAGACCATTTTGTAAACCATTTTTCTTATACCCTTTGAGAAGGTTAAGTGAAGATGGAGATTCTTCACTGCATGTAAATATTAGGATATGTATGTGTTTTTACTACTGTTATAATTATTTTTCACTGAGCACTGAAACATAAGCAGTCAGGAGAGAATAAACGGTACTTGCTCATCAGAAGGAGTGTTCTTGTGAAGTTCTGTGGCATAGAAAATTTTTTGTTTTATTAATTTTTACTGTTGTAAAAATCTCTTTAACCTCCATTTCTGCATGTTGCAATAAGGAAGCCAACAATTTTCCCATATGCTTTCTGAGTTTGTTGAGGTCACTTTTGAAATTATTGGCACCAAACTTAATATTGCTCCATCCTTTTTTTTTAAATTATTGCTGAGCTCTTCTGCAATGCTTTGTGTTCTTACTTAATGTTATATCCAGTGTGAACAGAAACTGTCCTGATACTGATCCTTGTGGTGACCTGCTAATCACTTTTCTTTGCCCTACACTTTCCCATTCACAAAGGCCTTCTTTCTTTGATATCATCCCAGTCTGATAAACAGCTCCTTCCCAGTGTTGGGGACATTTAACTTTTAGATTAGGGTATCAAAAGGCCTTCTGAAATCTCAGGCAAATTATATCCAAATCTGTTTAATATCAACGTTTATCAGGTCCACACTGGGTATAGTCATCTGTTTTTCCCATTCTGTGTCTCAATTATTTCTGATTGCATCCTGCTGATTTTCTTTCTTTTTCAGCTCACCAGTAAATAAGATCCCCTATTGTCAAAGTTTTTGATTATTTTTATGGTATATTCTTGTGTTGAAAGCATTTGAGCATTCTTTCCAAGAAGGATGGGGGAAGGAGGCACTACAGAAGGAAAAACTTACATGGATGAAGGAACTGGAAGAATGAAAGAAAAGATAAAGCAGAGAAGTCTAGTTATTGATCTCCCACATAGATACGGTTTATGGTTAGAAGTCAGAGCTTCATATGGAAGGAATCTATTTGTTCCTTCATTACATTATCAGTGCAGCATAATATCCTTTTGCCAGTGCAGTGTATAATATCTAAAGTATACCTATAAAGTATTTATTAGGTATCAATGCATTCGGATTTTAACTTGAACAACAAAGTGACCAGTCTGACTCACTTAGAGAACAAAATCAAAAGGCCTGCATATTCAGAGGGCAGAGCACTTACAGCGTGAATTGGGAAAAATGCAAAAGTGGGTGCTCACCTTCTGATAAATCTTTATGAATAAACACTTTGCAAATAAAACAAAAAAATTTGGAAAAACAAATTGGAAAAAAATATGTAAGGGTTTTTTTTTTTTTTCATATGGTTTAGTCTGTTCACTAATTACCTTGCCAGTTTCTGTCAGGAGGAATAAGGCAAAAGAGGACAACTTGCACATATATTTTAGATGTATGCTACTATGTTTGCTCCTTATTTTGCAATAATGCTTTATAAGGAACTGGAACTTAAAATTCCAAATCCCACTGAACTTCCGTTTCTTTGATGCTGAAGACAGACTGATTGGGAAGTACCCAAATATGCCCCCATTCAATAAATAGTGTAAGAAATTCCAGTTTCTGCTGCTTATGGAAGCTTAGACTTAGTCTGAAGGCCACCTGAGGTTATTATGTATTGCATTATCTCCCAGTGCCTTTATCCTGGGAATTCCAGGAAGTCATTTGTCTCATGATACAATAGCCTTTGGTCAACAGCTTGTATCCTTTGTCGGAGAAGTAGATAATGGCCAGTACTAACGATATTGTCCTGGAAGTATGGGTTGTAAATCCCTCCTAGGGAAGCTGGCAAATACTTGGGTATTTAGCATGAGTATTTGAGCTAACTTCATTGAGGGGAGCTTGTGTATGGCTATGTGCGTGGCAGTGACAGTGGCGTAGACACTGTGCCAATGAACATAAAATTTGAGTAGATGTTTGCTACCATAAACTCCACTCATTTAATTACTGGCCACATTTCTCTACTGTGGAAAAGTGTGGTGGAGAAAATTGTCCACAGCACACCAGCAATTCCACTGCTATTCTTGAATGTTAATCAAGGACAGCTGTCACTTTGTCATTGTGAATAGTATTGGATAATGCTGATATAATCAGGTCGCCGCTTCATTCCTCATCTGTGGCCTTCAACCTTATCCTAGTGCTGGCTGAATAAATACACACCCTTCTTTTCTAAGCATTTTTAGAACAGTCAAATAATTTTCTTATATTTCAGTTTTCCTGACTGTAGTTACGCACTATCATTCTTCCAAAAGCCTGTTGATGTCATATTTGTATCATCCATGTAAGTGACAGCTGAGATTTGAAGTTCAGAAGCATGGAGTGTTTTGATGTTCACTTTTCCTTGTTCTCCTGCATTTAAAAAAACAAAACAATTTAGCTTCTGTTACCTTTTTATGTAGTGCTTGCTGAACCCTTGAGAATTACTTTCCTGGAGATTGACGTCTGTTGTTCAGTCTCAACTTGATGAGTAATATGGGCACAGGTCCGGGAAGCAAACACTATCCCTTCCTGCTTCCTCCAAGACTGTATGTTAAAACCAGCACTGGAGAGACATAGTAGGGACCTGGATATGGAGATCTATGATTCACACAGCCTAATCTCCACTTATTTGATGCTTTCTGTTGTTTGAGAACTGTTGAAATGTTTTTGTTGGGAAGTGGGGAAATTTGTGCCGTACAAGTGAACTAAGAAACACTATTTCTAGGTAGTAACAATCTTAAATAAAATACAGAAATATTTTTGATGCCTTTGTGATCTGTCCAGTACCTTCAGATAGATTGGGCTTGGGTAATGAGTGGTATCCTATACCCAACCCTTAAGCAATTACATGATGTTATATAATGTTATATTTTGTTGGCAGCCCCAAAACTTTTCTCTTCCTGGAAGAAATTTCCCAGACTATATTCCCACAAGAAGTATGTTTTAATATAGATCTCCCTGCTCCTTTTTTTCTTCTGTTCAAAGAAAATGTTAGTTCTCTTTACAATTGGCCAGGAAGCATTTGTAAGAGGTTAAGTGATACTACAAATATTCCTTAATTGAGTTTAGATGCATTCCATGCATTTTTACACCAGCATCAAAGAAAACATCTTTCCAGAGATAAGCAGCTTCGTCTCATATTTCAAAAAATCATCACATATTTTCATCAAGCTTTCAGGAATGAAAGCTACTGGACTGTAGTGTTGTCATAATAAAAACAAAAGGTGCACACAGAGGTACTGTGATCCAAAGGTGACAAGTGCTGAACAAATAGCGCGTGAAGATGTTTTTCTAACTGACAGCATCCATCTCCATCAGTTATTGCTCTTGTACTCGTTCAGATATGTTTGATCAACTTTCAAATGATTATCCTGGCAGGAGCAGGTGAAAGCAGTCATGATACTTTGATTCAGAGTAGAGTACAAGGCAGTCTGAAGGAACCTTTCATTAGTGGTTGATACTCAGTTGACAGGTTCACATGAGGAAGTTGGGACGAAAACAGTTTTCCATCTCCCTCCTTTATAAGAGAGGTTTGGCCAGGGTAGTATGAGTGTAGCAAATTTCTGCTTACTGACTTTTATATTAACACATCTGGTATTCATTCAGATTTACCACTGCAAGATAGGAGTATAGAAGGGAGGCCATCTGTTTGTTTTGTACCATTTGTTTGTTTGTATCTAAAATTTTCAGTTAAGTGACATTTTTTTTCCCCACTTGGGTTTAGTTTTTGAAAGTAACTTTGAAACTCACCTGTTCTTCTGACAAAACCAATGCACTTGTCATGCACTTGTCTGTGCAATTTTAAAGCACTCCGGTTTCAAGCAGCTTGAACTAAACCTCAAGTTAAACCTTCCCAACAAGAAGTTGTTTGTATCTGTAGCAATTACATTATTGAATTAAATTTATGTTTTTTCCCCCTTTGTAAATCATTTGGCAGATGGATTCCAATTTTGTGAATGTATTTCTTTTTCATAAGTATTCACCAAATCATTTATAGCAATTTAATTTCATTTTATGGCTTCTCTGGGCTATTTTCCTATTCGGTTGCCCCAAAACATTGTGACATGCTAATGATTTTGCTTTCTGAATAGATTACATACAGCTGTTGATGCACATCCCAAGGTGTTAGCCTCAAGTAGGAGTCTTTGAAGCATTCTCATGCAAATAGAAATGAGTTCAGGTGAATATACATGAATGATGGATAAAGACATTAGAAACATAGTATGAATAGTTTTTGGAATACAAATATTTTTTTCTCTATTTAACCAGCTCCAGTGTTGAACAATTTAATTTTTATTGAAGAACAAGATCTAAATTCTTGTCAGCACTGAAGTAGATGAGATCATGCCGGTAACTCCAGTGAGGTTATGGTTTGACTGTGTGTTTCACTTAAAAACTCTTGGAACCTCTCTGTTTTCTTTATTTCTTGTTTTTTCTTCTTCTTTTTTTTTTTTTTCTTTCTTCTTATTCAAAGCCACTTTAAACAAATAGAAAGGAGTAAAGGCTCCATAACACATGTGAGAATCAGGCCAGTGATGTATTTTCATATCCGTAATATTCGTGCCTCTTTTCAGCATTCATCTGATCTATTTGTCTCATGTTATATATAATTTCATGCACCTTCCATTTCTTGTACCTGACATCCTATAGTTTGTGTCTTTTAATCTGCATCCACCTCTTCATCACCTCTGATGCTTTACAATATTATTTGACTTTAAACTTTGAGTGACATAACCTAGCTTAATCAGATGGTTGGGTGTAGCTGGCTTCTGACAGTTGTTATGCTATACACATTTGAGAAGGAAATGTCTTTTGTATTATATCACTTTAAATTTTACTTTTGCATTTTATAAAATATTCATATACTGTCACTATTATAACCTATTAAAAAGTCTCTTCTAGAAGGAAATGTGAATTTAAAAAGTAAATAGATGCTTATGCAGGATTTAATGACTGCAATTCTTGCACTTCCTTCTTCCGGTCTTCTCAAGGAGACAAACTCTTCAGTTCTTTATCCTTCCTGAATTGTCAGGAGTGAGGTAAGATCGAACTGTGTTGGTGTATCATGAGACGGGAAGGCTGAATGAAGCTGAGTTGTGAAACAGAGTAGAGAGGGTACAAATGGCAACCAAAGCCATAATTTGATTTTTTTTTTTCTGTGCTACATTTACACAGTTGCATCAAAATGTTAGCTCCTTACCTGAAGAAAAAACAAGGAGATATTAAAATAAAATTCTGCATAGCAAGGTTCTACAGAACCTCTTCTGCTTTTTTATATTAACACCAGGAAGTCATACATATAATTTACATTTGTTGCAATACCTTCTCACTTATTCCCGCAATTGAAAAAGACCTACCATGAATCAATATTTAATTACTTACAAAATTGTAAAAGGGTTCCATACCTTATTCTGGATGCCTTGGCATAATATTCTTCAATAAGCACGTGAAAGTAGAATTCTGTCCTGGTATAAATACATAGTTACAGTGAGCACAATTAACCTAAATGTGCTCCTACAGGCAACACCCTGAACAAAGTATTCCTTTAGGAACGAAGTCATCAGGGGCTGAAAGGTCTCAGCATCTTTGCGGCTGTTCTGGGCTTGTACACTCAGGTTTACAGTGAATGTCTGATTGAGAGCCCTGATATCTTCAAAGTTTAGTATCTTTAACATCCATTTTTATGGTCTCTGTTCACTGCACTTGCAAATACCCCTCCTATGTCCTGACAAACTCCTTTAGCAAAAGGAAGTGTACGAGGAGAGGCCTTAAGTCATTTGGGTTATTTGCTGTAATAACGAGCTGCATTGTTCACTTTCCGTTGTTTTTCGGTGAAGAAACTTTGTTCTAATATATCTTACATTGCTTGGTTGTAGTGTGATGCTCAGGTCAGCCATTGTAAAATAAACATACAGCATTTGCCTTGTTGGGGATACCTGGTTCTCGATGCAATGGGTATGAATAAATGAATAATCTTTCCCCTAATCCTTATCAGCGTGCTCTTGATTCTGATCTAGTTTCTGACTACGCTGGCAATGGTCTGGGAATCATTTGAGACACATTTTGTAAGGTTATATTGAGTATGAAACGGATTTTGACACAAGAAGATGGATACTGAAAGCTGAAACTTTGGAATTCCCACCCATACTATCTCACCCAATACCTAATTCTCTGTTTCATGTCACAAGGTTTGAGGTTTTTTTTTTTTAGTGGCGCATTAGAGAGCAACTTAAGAGTCTTTGATCCATGTTCACTCTTTATGTTAAATGAAAAAAGAATATAAAGCCCAAAGGCAATGAAAAATATATCAAGAAAACTTTCAGGCACTGTAACAATTGAAGAAGGGGGGACTTTTTTTAGAGAAGCAGCATTTTTCATTTGCACAACAGATTTAGTGGTCATCTTGCAGGTGTACCATTTCAGGTGAACCCGAAGCAGCACACAGCAAAATGCATCACAGATCTGGGGCATCTTGGCTGTAAGAGGGGTTTTCCTCACAGTGACGTCCCCTGCACTGCAGAGACCTGCCCAGTTTCAACTGCCTTGAAGTAACGGCAAGACATTACAGTGATATAGACACAGAAGATTCTTGCACTAGAGGACTGCAAAAAAAAACAGTAAAAAGCTGTTTTCTTTCACCTGCATTTACTTCTATGGCATATCCTTTTGCCTGCACAGCTGAAGTCATCATTATTAATCAAAACCCAACAAAACATATACCTCCTCTTCAGGTTGTCCCATTTCTCAGCATGACATCTAGCACTTCACTGCCACCGGGAGAGGTCACGTCTGGAAAATGCCTGGTTGCTTCCATATCTTTGGGGTGGTTACGTACTGTAGAATTCTTGAAGTTTAACCTGATTTTTTTCTTTATTTTACCATGTCTATTTTCCTTCACTGAAGTTGACTCCAAGGAACCTTTTTTGGCCTGCCTTTGAGAAAGGAGGACACCCAAGGCTTTTCTTACAGTTCACATGAAAAATGAGGAGAGAGATCGGGCAGAAGATTTAAATGCCACCACTTGCAAAGTCTACAATTGTAAATCCCTACAAAGAAGGCTAATTAAAGTCCCTGTGTTCACTAACCAACTATTCATACTCCATCTGAGTCCAGAAACACCACGCACGTGGGGGATTAGTGCCTGCATTACCAGATACCAAGTAACCAAGCAAAATGTCCAAATCACTGTGATTCACTGGAGCTGTTGATGTTTTTCCAGCTGGAGTAGGCATTCCTCAGCTCTGGAAAGCAGGGAGGGAAGTGCACCACACCTCCAAATCCCGTTTACTTTCTCCTTTCCCATAGGAGAAAATCACTTTGTTGAGAGACAAGGTGGTTAGAAGTTAATTGCAATTTAATTACCCTCCATGTATACCTTTGCAACTGAAGGAAAAGACAGTTTCTCAGTTACTCTCTTTGTGCTTTCAAAAATAGCCCAGGGAGGCTTTCAAAAGAGAGCTGTAAAACTGGGGTGCACTTTTTACAGATACAGTCAAGCAGGTCTCCCAGTCGTGCTTTCACAAATGCCATGGGGCAGCTTGTTTTTTTTGAGGGGGGGAAAGGTGTTGTGTCTCTGATTAAAACTAAGATTTCTGAGACCAAGCTAGATATTTTCAACAGTCCATTAACAATACTAATGCAAATATTGTTAGTTTTATTTATTATTTCTACAATTTTGACATGGAGGATGAGGTCTTCTTTCCTCCAGGTGCTATACAAACATGAAATAAGTAGACAGCTGCCCTCCAAAAGAATCTGAAATCTTAACTATTTTCTTAATGGGCAAATTTTCAGATAAACTTCTGTGGCCATGGTCTATTTTAAAAATAGTATAGTTATTAAGCTGATAAAGACTGCCGTTTTAGCAGGTCTTTATTGTGCCATTAACTTGAAAATACCATTACTGTGATATGTTTTTTATTATTACAATTAAAGATTGGTTTGATTTTACAGGACTGCGTGTAATTGGGTTTTATAGAAGCCTCTATAGTGAAGTTCAAATATTTATCTGAATTCAGAAAGTGTGTGTGTTGGTATAAGATTGTAGTTTACTCAGTATACCTGGTAGAGAGGTGGGGTGAAAATATGTGTAACAAAATAAATGTTAGAACCAGCATTTTACGGGGAAAATTGATGTGTAGTAGAACAGCAGAAGACTGAGTTTCAGGAATCAAGTGCTGGTTTTTTTGTTGCTGTTTTCATTGTAAAATGTTTTAAATTCTTGTGTGAAAAGGCCTATGTAAATGTTTAGTATTGGCTTCTTTCCATTTCTTCCACTAGGTCCTTGTTTAACCAGGGACTAATAATCACTTAGCTTTCGTATGGCTGAGTTTACTCATGAATGTATTCACTGTGAGTATTTTGTCACAGGTGTCTTTAAGTTCCATTTCTTTTTGAATCTGAAGATAAAGGGCTTTATTTGAATAACTGCCTAATTCCTGAAGGAACACTGACATATTAAGTAAAACAGTATGTGATTTTTATAGCATCTTCTATTAAAAATACTAAGTCATGAATGTATTTTACAGACGTCTATTTTCTCCTTCATATGTAAAGTTGGGGAAAGATGTATGCTACTGGAATTTTTGAAACACAAGAAGAGTTGGTGGTTACACAGTTGATGCATCTAAAACCAGTGCTCGGCAAGGCTCAGAAGCCTGTGGATTACTAATTTTAAACTGCAAAACACAAAATTTAACCTCGGACACCCTATGGGATAGTTTGGCACTACCTGAACAAAGTCCTCAGGGAAAGTGACTTTTTTGCCTTTGTCATTGTACTTACAATGCCTTTTCACTGGAATAGCTCTTAGTAGTGCATTTTGCAGATAGGGAAATTGAAACACAGAGGAAAGGTGAGACTCCAATGCAATAAGGCACTAAAGCACATCTTTATTATGAAGGATTTTTCTTTAACTTAAAACAACACATATGCTCACATGTTATGTTGGTCTGGGGCTGAATTGCTTGTTTAAGGTCACACAGCAGTCAGTTCCAGCTTCAAAACTATTGGAATCTGTTGATACTCGCTACTCTGCTCTCTTCCTAGATCACGGGTAACATCAACAGCAGAGATGAGAAAATGCAATTATTAGAAAAGAATAAACCTGACCAGCAGGTGGTTAACATTTACAGAAGATGATATTTTCCATCTTTACTAGCATTAAACAACCAAGAGACACCGATGGTCATGGAGGGGAACAGACTAAGAAAAAAAATGTAGATAAGGGCATTCCATGCGTAATTCAAGGCTATATGTGCATTGAAGAAAAACCGTTGAACTCTCCTGAGAAAAGTTTTTAGTAATAGTGTGACGTTGAGAGATGAGGTGGTTATTATGCTCTTTGACATTAATCTTCACTAATGTTAACTGAAGTTTTGTGCTTGCAGCTTTATGAAATAAACGTGTGTGTTTGCTATCGCATTCCTGCAGATCGACAGCTTTTGTTACAAAAAAGTGTATAGTGTTCAGCTTTAGTGTAGAACGAGGACACTTTAGCAACAACATATTTTTTATGCTTTTATAAAGAAGATGTGAATTGCTCATGCAGTGTTTCTACAGCTAAGATATTTTATTGATATCAGGTTGCCCCAAAGTCTGGCTTTGGGCTTTGGAAGGGACAAATGTTTTCTGGAGGATTTTTTTTTTTTTGTGTGGTGCTTTTTTTTTTTTTTTTTTTACAGGATTAAAGAATGTAAAAGACTATTTGTATTAAACAGATTAAGCTGTTAGTAAACATGTCCCCTTTAAATTAAGTGGTGGTGAAGACAAAGAAAGTGCTTTGTTGTTGTCGGATGGATTTGTCTTAAGTCAAATGGGCAAACAAGTTAAACATCAGTCCTCTTTAAATCCCTAATGGCTGTGCAGATTAAATCTCAAAAGGTCTGTAAAATGAGTAAAAAAATTAAATTGCTTTACTTCTTCCTGTCGTTTACTTTGGCTAAAGCATTTTTTCTTCTTCCTTTTCTTTTCTCTTCTCTTTTTTCTTCTCACCCAGCTTTAGAGAACTTTGTTTTCAAACTGCATTAGCATACAGACAAATATTAAACAAGAATTTCACTTCTCTGCAGTCTTGTCACTTGTGATGAATACATCCTTGCTTGGTAAGTGCTGGTGACACATCATTGTGGCAGCTTCTGCCTCTCAACAGAAGGATAATTAATCTTGCTATCAACACTCCTAAACAGGGGTAACTGGTTCAAAGTTTTATTCCATAGAACTGCTTTGTGTGGGGTGGGATTCCTTCATTTGAAATGGCTGCCTGTGAATCATGGCCTTCCTGTGATTAGCTTCTCTTTAATGCTGGGGGTGTTGATCTGTGTGGGAACAACAAAATGAACCGGCTTTGTGCTGTTCTGACCTGACACTTTTATGCCTTAATAAAGTGGGTGGGTGCAGCGCTGCAGTTCAGAAAAGATAGCAAGAGCTTAGGTGGCCTCGTAGGAGTGTGGAAGTGATTTTAAGGTGTCATTCTATGGATTCTTCTTCCATCTGACTGACGACAGTGGGAATTTGGCTTCTGGTTTGGCTTCTGGCAGGAAGAGATCTGAGGTGAACATGTTGCTTATTCATCCCAGCTATGAGTGTGAAAAAATTTTCTATACGCATCCAACAGCTGTCAGCATCGGAAGTATTAGAAGAGGGACAGACTGCTAGCTAGCTAAGCATTTAAGACTCAATATTCACAGGTTTTTCCCCCGTGAATTTCATCATTCCAGCAGCTCTGTGATGATGAAAATCAACCAACAGAGTATTTGCTGCAATTGAATTTTCATTCAGTTTATTAATGATAAAGAAACGCAACATCATGCATATTAAAGGAGCGTTGATTGAAGGTCACAGAGGTGTTAGCTGTGGTGTCCTGGCTAAATTCCAGTTGGCTAATTACAATCTGCCTTCCTAAAACTCCCTTGTAGGTTCATTATTTAGATCATTAGCTCTTTACATTTTGTTCCAAACTCTTAGTGGCGTGGCTTTACTTTTGTTAAAGAGTTTTCACTGCTGAGTATGTTGGTTCATAAGAAGGCAAAGGGTGAAGCCAACTTTCTGCCTCTTTGAATGCAATGTCAATGATATAAATACAGGATTTAAGAGGGAATACATCTAGCTCCACTAAAAAGCAACTGAGACGTTTTACAATGTCATGTCATACTCTGTGACTGTACTATAATCAGATGACGCACATATGGAAAGGTGTATCTTTTTGCTATTTTCATCCAGTTAACTAAGCACATAATTTGACGTGATTTTTCCTCCACTTTTAATTTTGAATTGCATGCTACTTACTCCTGCTTGCCTGATACTTTCTACCCTTCTGGCAAGCATCCCAAAGGTTTGTTGAACCAAGCAGGTCAGATGGGCAATCTCTTTTTGCTGCTTGTCTCATACCAGTTGCTTTTTCCAAAGGCCAGTGAGCTATCTATGGCCCTTCTAAAGGGGTCATGCTGGGAAACTCATAGGAATATATTTTTTATTTGGTGGTGCAGAATACAATTGCCCTCCACTCCAGACAAACATCTGTTTGGTCAGGCCTCCCAAAGCTCTCTGTAGGAGGAAGATGCGTTTTGTACTCTGTTCTGAACAATCATGTAGCAGCTTGCAGAGCTGATCCAAAAAGTTAGGTGGCATTTTGTATCTGCAGTATTGTTTTCACGTTTAACAGGGGTCACACACACCAATGGTGGGGTCTAGTAGTAACAGACTGAGATGAAATTTGGCTGTGGTCTGTACTGACTTTACAGTTAAACTTCAGTCACTATTTTTGGTTACTGAAGGTGCACTGTGAACACTGATGGAGTAGAAGCAGTGAAGCAGCTATTTATAAATGGGTTCAAATGCAGTTGAAATAATTGGCTCTAGAGATTAGGTCCATGCTCTTAATTGAAAAAGGGAAGGAAAATGATTTATCAATTATTCAAGATGTTTTCTTTGTATAAAACACTGAGGTTTTTTGTAAGTATACGTGTCTCAATACAGTATTTTTATTGAACTATTAAATGTAATTAGAAACCAAAGGTAAATGGTGTCTCAGTGAGTCAAGAAAGCCGTGGAGGAGCTGAGTGGTGTCTGTAGCTTTCTGAGCAGTGTCAGTTCCCCATGAAGCCTAACTAAGGGTGATTAGCTCTTTACTCACGCTTACTTCAGCTTGTTTCTAACTAATGATGATTTACCATTTTGCTAAATGCTAAGCAGCATTTGTTTGACAGAGTGCAAAATGCAGGCTTAGAGAAAAGCAGGTAAAGATTTACTACAAAGGGCCTGTCAAAATACTTATAAAATATACTGTCATAGTGTTAAACAATTTATTAATAAGTCTATTAATACCCAAGGATTTTTTTTGTGTCTGTCTTGAGGTTCTGTTAAAAACATCAGTGTTTAAGATGCTATCCACACAGGCTTAATGCCAGGGAAAGCAATCCCATTAAATTGGACCTCATAAATATTTCATGAGGTCCAATTTAAAATTAATCTTGGCATGAAGCCAAACCAGGCAGTATATTTGCTACTGTATTAAAGAGAAGCAGCAGATGAGGTATTTTTTCACAATAGTAATCTGACTGGATTTTTGCACAATCCTATCAATATTTTTGATAATACAGCTGTTAGTTTTGGCAGGAAGAAATGCATTTCTTTCATCACCCGTTCATGCAAGAATCATACAGCAACTAGCATATTTTAAATGTCATCATTCTAGAAGATTATTTTTTTTTTTCTGGTGATGAAATCTTTGTTTTCTGAAAAAAAAAATTCACCTTGTTACTTGAAAGAAAATAAAGAGCCAGATCTTAGCTGTGAGAGTGTATGTTTCTTTGGGAGAGAAATAGTCAATTTTCAAAAGGAGTTTAAGCAGGTAGGAGGCTTTCAATGTGATTTGAGTCTGAAGTACCTAAGTCAACTGGGAAATAAAGTTTAGGGTTTTAAGTCATTTTGATAGGATTCTGAAATTTACTTACACTCACAATGTTAGTAGACAAATCGGAAGAACTGCGATTTGACAGCAGTTGAGACTCAGTCAAAATATATCCCAAGGTATGGTCAAAATCATCTAGGAAAGCCTTTGTATATTTTTCAGAGATGATGTGTCCTGATTTAATGCCTCTTTGAGGCAATTGGGGTTTTAATCAGTGGATACAGAATCAGAATCCGTAAGACATAGGCAGAGAAAGGGCAACTCATTTACTTTGCTCATTTACGAGATCAGATGGTTCTGGGGGACTGCCTGATGGGAAAAGAATTCAGGCTGCAGAAAAATCATTGGAAAAAGAAAAAAGTCTTCTAGTCTTGGCAGTTAGCATTAGATGAGGCTTCTAAATAATTGTTCATTTTTGACAAGAATATTAGGAGACTTTCTTTTCTGTCTTTCATGTATTGTTTGTTCTCCTAATCTGTGACCAAATTCCAGTCTCAAGAATTTCCCTTATACATTTGGAAAACACTTAAAACTGTGTGTGTGAGCAAGGGGAATAAATAATAAATACAATGACAACGTAAGAGCTTGAGTAACAGTTTGTGTTGTATGGCTTTAAAACTGGTTTGAGGATGAAGAAGAAAGCCTTTTATGCTGGAATAATTTCTGGGAGACACTAGTAAGGAACAAGATTACAGGGTGTTTAGAGATGTGTGTTTCAATAAGGAGCAATCACCATTCATATGCATACGTTTCATTTAAATGCATTATATACACTAGCAGATTGGGAGGCAATCCTGAGACATTGAACATAATTTATTTGGATTTGAAGAAAGCCTTTGCTTTTGTGCCTTACAATGGATTTGATTTACTGTCAGGAGACATAGTGGAAGCAAATTCAAATGGACTTGCATTTGGCTGGGAAAGGGGAAGAGCAATATTATCAGTGTGGAAATGGACAAAGGTAACGTGTAGGAAATGGGGGGTTCAGCTCACCTGACTTGCCTGAAATTCTTGTTTAGGAGTAATAGAATGAAGGGGTAAAGGGTGGCTTCTTCACACAGCAACTGGTGCCTCCTGTCTGTAGAAACGAATTGCATCCTCTTATGAAGATGCTGCTCTACCACATTTAGTCTAGTTGGAGCCTAGAGACCCAGCTTGGACTAGATGCTTCATCTGAAATCAGAAGAGATGAATCCCAAATTCGTTATTTCCCACCTGTGCTGTCTCTTTTCTTGATTGCAACCAGTGAGAGAGACCTAAGGGTCCATTTAATTCATCTGGACTCTCCTCTAGTGGGTTTTGGACTGGGCCTTCTAGCCTTATTGGTGAAAGGGAAGGAAATGAAATGCTTCCTGTCAAGGAAAGGTGACCTTGATCAAACACTGTGTACACTGGCAAGGAAGTGAACAGTGCTGGCAGCCAGCAGGGATTCACTGAGGATGGGTCACCTCCAAGCTGATAGTGAGAGCTAGTCACAGCTCAGCAGTGAGGTATGTCAAATGCTTCAATTACACATAATAGTCTTCAAGATCTGCATTTAAAACCATCTGCGAGATATGAATAAAAGGAAGTGCAAGAAACAAGAGGGGCTTGATCCTTTCAAAGTAGGGGCTTGTCAATACGGGGGAGGTGAAAGATGCAGACTTTTGAGAAGTAGGGATTGCATTAGTTCAAGAAACTCTAGCCATAAGGTTTTTATTGTTTAGCAAAAATTGGCCAAAAGTTGAGTCTTGTTTAGCTTTCAATTTACTTTCCAGAGTTACAGAATCACAGAATGATTGAGGTGGGAAGGTACTTCTGGAGTTTGTCTAGTCCAACCCCTCCCACTCAAAGCAGGGTCAGCTAGAGCAAGTTACTCATAACTATATTCAGTTGGTTTTTTAATATATTCAAGGATGGATATCCTTGATATTTTTATTATATCCAAGGATTGATAACCCTGCCCATGGTGGGGGTTGGGGGAGGGTTGTAACTAGATGAAATTTAAGGTCCCTTCCAACACAAACCACTCTATGATTCTATGGAGATTCCACAACCTCTCTGGGCAACCTATGCCAGGGTTCAGTCCCCTTACAGTATAAAAGTCTTTCTTACATTTAAATGGAATTCCTTGTATTTCAGTTTGTGCCTATTGTCTCTTGTCCTCTCCCTGGATACCACTGAGAAGAGTCTGGCTCTGTCTTGCATACACTATCTCATCAGGTATTCATACACACTGATGAGGTACTCCTGGGCCTTCTCTTCTCCAGGCTGAACAGTCCCAGTTCTCTTTGTATGACAGATGGTTCAATACCTTAATCGTCTTTGTGACCCTTTGCTGGACTCACTCCAATGTGTCCATGTCTCATACTGGGGAGCCCAGCACTACAGCCAGCACTCCAGATCTGCCCTCATCAGTACTAACTAGAGGGGAAGGACCACCCCCCTCGACCTGCTGGCAGTGCTCTTCCTAGTGCAGCTCAGAATGCAGTTGACCTTTGCTGCAAGGGTGCATTGCTGGGTCACATTAAACTTGGTGTCCACCAGGACCCTCCAGGTCCTTTCCTGCTGCTTTCCAGCTGGTCAGCCAGGTTATAATGAGGTTATCCCTCCCAAGGGATAGGACTTTGTGTTTCCCTCTGTTGAACCTCATGAAAGTCCTCTTTGCCCATTTCTCCAGCATGTGGATGTCCCTCTGAATGACAGCACAACCATGTGGTCTATCAAACACTCCTCCCAGTTTTGTATTTTCTGTAAACTTGCTGAGGGTGCACTGTGTCCCATCTTCCAGTTAATGAAGATGATAAACGGTATTGGCCCCAGCATCCATCCCTGGGATACATTACTGGTGATTAGCCTCCAGCTGGACTTCAGGCCAGTGATCATAAACACTTGAGCCCAGTAGTTCAGCAAGTTTTCAGTTCATCTCACAGTTTACTTATCTAGTCTGTACTTCATCGGTTTCTCTGTGAGGATGTTGTAGGAGGCACCACTGAAAGCCATACTGGATTCAGGATGAACATCATCCACTGCTCTCCTCCACTGCTCTCCTTTTGCCCACCAAGCCAGTCATCTTATGGGAGCAGGTGATCAGGCTGGTCAGACATTTCTTCCTCATAAATGCATGCTGACTAATCCCAATCACTTTACTGACCTCCAGATATGTGGAAGTGGTTTCCAGGATTATTTGCTCCATCACATTCCCTGGAATTGAGGTGAGGCTTCAATGATGCAAAATAAAATAAAAAATAATTATTTTGAGTAACTAGATTTTGACTTAAAAATTTACCTCAGTAGGTTAATATTGCTAGATCCAGATAAAAGATTAAATACAAAAATTGGGTGGGAAGATTAAAGGGCAAGGGAGGGTATATAAAAGCTGCACGGTCAGTAAGAGAGATCAAGAGCTCAGGTTCTGAGATTCTTCTGCCAAGTTCTTTGACTTCCTTGGACTTGAGGCTGTCCAGGAACTGAACAGTAGGCAACTACTAATGCCATCTGCTGGAAAAGGAAACTTGGATATGGGGTCCACTTCCCCACAATATTTTTAATCTTGATGAAGATAGCTGTTTTGGAAAAGGTCCCATTCTGAGGAAAAATCCATTATTATGCATCAGCTCCTTGGAAAACAATAACACAAATGGAAGAGTCTTACAATGGAAGGTTGGTTTATCGTAGGTACGTCTTTATATACTGTAGTACATGCAAGGCATGGTAGTGCCATTGTTGAGTCTTGTCATTGCTTTTAGCATTGGTCCCTGCTCCGTCTAGATGCTGTTCACAATACTTTCTCTAGATAGTAGATTTAAATACCCAAATGTAAGAAACTAGATTGTCTGTCTGCAGGTAGTTGACTCTTTCCATCTCCTTTTTCCTGCTCCTTTCTGGCTCACATACTCTCAACAGAAAGTGACCCTGTTTTCTTCTTGGCCCAGGATGTAAATTCTGAACTAATAAACATCTTCCTCAGTTGTTCCAAAGAATGATGAGCTTGCAATTATTAAGAGTGAAGGTGGGAGCTCATGTTTTATCAAAGAAAGGATATAGTGAATAGTGGTGAAAAGATAACCTAGCTGGATATATAAGAAGGAAGAGAAAGAAATGAAATAAAACATCATAGTATAAATCAGGGTTAATAAAAAGACAAATCTGCTGTAATCTGGAAGCTCACCCACTCAAAATGACAAAGGGGGTAGGAAGGCTGGAGTCTGCTAGTTAACAGGATGACTGTGATTCACCAAAGTGGCTGCAGAAAAGGCAAAGAGAGTCTCAGACACTGTTCCCAGTAGCGATAAAGAGTATCAATGTCATCACAAAAAGCATTGTTAAAGCCTGGCATTGTTCAGGCTAGCAAACACTGTGCTGTAAGTGTATATGGTTTCTCTCTGTAAACCTGTCAAGGGAGGAAAAACGCTAGTGCTATTGAAGATAGAAGATAATGCTGGCATTAAACCAAATGGGTTTAATCATCCATGAGTAAGGCTGGCAGTATGAACAACATTTGTTAAGTATCAGAAAGAGCAGTTAAAGCATTACAAACTTTGGGGAGATAAAAATTTAAATAGCTTAATGTTGGAGTGTGCTAGGTTTATAAAAGAGTGTAACGCAGTAGCCTATGACAGCTCACTGTCCCAAAAGCTGTCTTCTGGTAAATACTGCTAAAATCACAAGAGGTGGGATTCAGTTGCCTAGCTGTAGGTATCTAGTACCTTTTGAGGTACCTTAGGATATCATCTCTGGCCTTCAGCAGCCACTCCTGAAGGGTGCAGGTCTCTCAAATCCAGTGTCACACCTGACGGGTGCCAGGTGAGTGCTTCAGAGTCTCTGTGGTATCTCAGGTGGCGTTAGATGCTTGTGCTTGGTCAGCTGAATCAAGCCCTGAAAGTCAATAGAGGAGAAGTGAGGAAAGTTAAACTCAACTTTGCTTGTCTCTGGTTTGTAGTGGTAGTGAAATATCAGCAGATTACTCTGGTAGACTGTGCTCTTGCATCAGCTCATTAACTTTGATATACATTTTAAGTTTGGGTTTTTTTATATGAACTCATTAGAAATGAAGGAATTAAAACTATATGAAGCATAGTTTGAGAGTTATGTAAAGAAATATCTATTGCTGCCAAACACTAAACAATGCTGTAGAGGATAATATAGGAGCAGCCAACAGAAAATTCTACACAACACAAACATTTTTTTAATCACTATCAGGCATCTATACTGTCCCCTTGCCTTCTGCAATTCTTTCTTCAGTAACCAGTGTTCTCGCACATTTTGAATTGATGGGTAAACAGTGATGTCTGCAGTCTTACTTCAACGTGTCAGCCTCTTGTGATGCCATTTTACATCTTTTGTAATAGCGTTACAGAATAAGCCCATTTTAGATCTTTGGTAAAAATGAATGTTTGTCTTAAATTAATAAAATACAGGATGGCTCCAAAGCCTACTGAAATGAATAAAATTAGTTGAATGTTGTATTGATTTAGGGAGATTTAGAACAAGCTATGCATATGGAAATAGAATAAATTAATTTTTATTGACTGTAATGTAAATTCTCCAAGAAGAGGTAGAAATGCCCTTAGAAGTGGGACTGGATGATATTTAGTGAAACTCTGGAGTTGATATTAGATAAATTTGGCACCGTATGAAAGAAGATCGGCATTCCATTCAAGTTGTCATGCTCCCCCTTCCAAAGTAGACTTTTATCTCTTGCCTTCAGAAGGAAAGCATGTGAATTTTGCAACCAGGTGTTTCTGACCATATGCCAATATTATTAATATCAACACATTAATAATATTATTAGAAGATTATCCACCATGCATAAGGACCTACATAGCATTTGCAATTTCATATGTTAATGAGCTTTAGGGATAAGATGGAAGTTGAAGTAGATTTGTATCTCTACAATAGCATGCAGTGCCCTGACAGCATGCTACTGTTTCTCCATTATATGGAATAAGATTTATACCAGACTACCAGCACACAAAGTTGATAGCATTATCTTTGGCTATATATTTTATAGGGGAATTTTTTGAATAGAAGAACTTGCTTGATACTAGATAAGATTTTCTGTGGAAATTGTGAAGCTGCAACTCAGGTATCCCAGTTGTAAGCTACACTTGGAAAAGGAGAAAGCATTTGACTGAGTGGAGTGGCAATGATAGTTCAAGAATGTGTATGAGATACAGGGGATGTCCCCTATAATATCAGAGCTTTTGGTTTTGGATGTGATTTAGTTTCAGTACTGGCAATGCTTTACTCTTGCTTCTATTCATTCTGACTTTGGAGTTTCAGGGATGAGACCACTGCAGAATTATGGGGTTTATGGCTGTGCTAATTCAAGTCTATGCCAGTGATTTAGATATTTAATGCACTCATGAACCGAAGATATTTCAGATTTTCCATGCACATCTAGATTCAGCCAACATTTTAATTTTCACTCACTTTACGGTGTGGGATTCTTTCTGTCTTTGAAATCTATTTCATTTCCCTCCTCTTCCCGCTTTAAAATAAACCAACAAACCACATTGCCTTTAGACTGGTTTCCTCTGCAGATATATTTTTAGATTGACCGGTGTTACCCTATTATTCCTTAACCTACAGTCTCCTTTCTTTCCTTTTATAGTTAGATGGCTCTAATGTGTTTTGATGTATTTACATTTCCATATGCAATCTTTTTTTCATTTTTCATAATAAATACTGGGATATGTCTTCAGAGACAAAGAATGTAATTCAAATACTTATCTTCTAGAACACATTCTTGATTTAAATAAGTTAATAAATAAAAATCCTCTTGTGAAAAATCCAGAGTTCAATTTAGGCTGAGTAAATATGAAATGTTAAGGCAGAATGGTAGGAAAAGACAATCTGGACACATATTTTGCAGATAGGTGGAATCTACAATGTGATTACATTTAAACTTAGTAGAAAACAAACCACTGCCTGCATAGACAGGCTTAGGTTACAGCAGAGGAGCTGTTTCTTACCATTATTTTATGTTTTCTCTGCAGTAGAGATAAACGAATATTCCCAAGTGGAGTGAAATATCTTTTGAACTCTCTCTGGAATCTCAAAATTGAAATTACATTGTCTTCTGGTGTAAATAGGTATAGACAGGTAATACAAGGCCAGGTGAATTGTATCAAGGAGGCATTTTTATTAATTTGGCATGCTTAAAAAATGCTTTTGGTCTGGATGGCAATCAAAGCTCTGAGATTTGAACTAATGTCAAACCCTTAGGACAACTTCTTGGTATTACCGCATAGCATGATGCTTGCAGAAAGCTAAAGAAATCTAGCAAGTATCATGCGTTCAATGAGTTTGGCCCACCTAAAACATTCTTTCGGTTCCCCGACAGTAAATTGCAGGGAAGAATTAGGTGTTTATTTTTACAAATATGAGTGGGTAAAATTCTCAGTTCTGATAAAGAATTGTATATGGAAGTAAATTTTGAATGTAACTGTTTTTAAATGTTGCAGGGAATATGACAGACTCATAAATGTGCTTAGAGGTAAGCTTGATTATTTCTTAGATACGGTTTTATTCCAAAGATCAAGATTTCTTGAAACAAGACTTTGTGATGTACCCTGTTTAAGACCACATCAGCCATAGATACTTTCCCAAACAGTAGCATGTTATGGGTAAGATAAGAGATACCCATGACTCTATGCACTCATGCTGACCTGGATGGTTTGTATTTCTGCTAACGGTGAAATTTTTGTTCCATAGATGAAGAAGGAGAGGGAGAGAATTTGATAAATAATTGAGTTTGTTCCAAACAAATTGGGTGGCACAAAATAAGAAATATACATGAAAGATGAAGAGGATGGATTTGCCAGAGCTGAGGAGTGTAGGAGGAGATGAAAGTAGAGATGTGGCTTTGAAAGAAAGCTTTGAAAGAAAGAAGAAGAAACATGGATGTGGGAGATTTGAGGAGACACACTGAAAGAAAGGAGCCATAGGGAGCTGAGTTTCAAGTGCAGCTGAGCTGGAAGGCTTGAGAGTGAAAATGTGTCACAGAAAATGGGAAATTAAGTTGAGTCTTAGGAGTGAGGATGACAATACAGGACACAGCTGGAGATGTAGAAAGTGGAGAAGCTTCAGGGTCTGGATATGAGGACTCCACAAGGGAAAATGTTGGGGACTTCAGCAATAAAAAAGCTGATGTTATCAAGCAAGTAGTAAGGAAATGTGATACTATTAATATTAGGTCATATTGTCTTTGAGCCTTTACTAAAGAAAGTTTACCTACTGAGGTGCTCTACTAAGTGATCTTGAGGATTAATGAATAAAAATATAGACATCTTAGGTATAACAAGATCTGTAGAAGGTGGAAAGACAAACCTTTAGGGTATGGCAGAGGGGGTCACCTAAGAGACTGAGAGAGGTAACTAGCTTGAGGAAATTGTCTGAGAAAATCAGATGAACAGCTTCAGAATGCAAACTGAGAAATGTCACTCTTTTTTATCAGTTCTGCCTCTCATAAAGATTTGTGAGAGACATTTATTGCACCAAGCAGTTGCTGCTATGCTAGTGGCCTGCAGATAGAGGAGCAGAAAGACTGGTGTTTAGATGAAATTGCATCTCAAGAAAAATGGGTGACAGTCTGCACTTTGAATTTTGTTTTTAAAAATTGGTTAAGTCAATTTACATCTTCTGTTAAAGCAGAAACAAGTTGAATCCTGACCTCATTTCATCAACACTCTAGGATTTTAGAAAATGTTTGGTTTTGCCTCAGTCTGTTTTGATGAATTGGCATGCATTTTGAGAAACCTCATATCAAGGTGGACAGGGCTGCATTTTTGTTTTATTTTACAGAGTGTGTTTGTTTGTGGTAGGTATGTTCAAATAGACTTTATATTTAATCTAAACCACCAAATTTCAGGAAATGATCTAGCATAAAGTCCATAGTTTATATCCTCCCCTATATTTTGTAAATGGGAGATCACTGTCTGTGATTTCTTGTGAAAAGAATGCATTGGTTTCTTAAAAGTAGCTAGGCAGTAAAGGTATTTTTAAGAAGTGTGGGTACTCAGTATCTTTTGGGTTCTCAATAAATTTTTTTAGCCTCTCTCACAAGGTTTCATTTACATTGCTCTTTCTTGGCATTAAAAAAAGGACTGGGAGAAAGCTGGAAACTTTTTGAGGATGTCACCATATTACCTTGCTCCTATAATTATATTTACTTAAATCAACTGATTTACTCCACTCTGAAACTAAGTAAGCCTTACTTAGCTTTATTGCACGTATTTGTCAGCACAGTTCTGTTTTAAAATATTATTGGCTGTAGCAATTACCGTCGTCATAATTTATGGTATTATAATATAAGCTCTTTTTTGCCTGGAGCTCTAGAATTTATTTATGTGTGTTTTTGTTTACATAAAATATTTATTACTTATGAAACACACTTCACTGGTAATGCTGAAGAGCCACAACATGGAATGCATGCACAGAATAGTGGTTTTAAGGTGTGTGCCATCTTCTTTGAGATCATCTTGGGAAGCTGGTAGTTCCAAGCAGCATCCAGAAATGATTCATTCCTTTCTTCTCAGTCTATTCCCATTTCAGCAAACTGGGATATAAATGGCGTGTTTTCAGCACACTCTCTGTGTGTATATTGAGCATTTGTACTTCTATTGATACCAGTAGGAAAATATATCTCAATTTCCATTCATTCAGAAATACATATCCAAGAAAATGGAGCCATGTAGGAATGTAAGTTTGGTATCGGTGATCAGGCTGAATTTCCAAAAGTTTTGTTTGCTGCTTTATAAACATTCTAGGGCTGAATAGTATGGAGCTATAAATCTAGAAAACAGTACCAGTGAGTGTCGACTCATTGCTTAATGCCTCCAGACTTCTGATTTGATCGTACGTTTGTGAGGAACAACGCAACTTCTTGCTTAATCTTTCTGCATTATGAGACCCTCAGTGTGGTGTCTGGATTCCATAAGCTGTTGGTGTTCCATGAAATTTATCTTCTATTAGACAACTAGACCAACATTAAGTACTAAGGAAGGAAAAAAAAGGTGCTGATCTTGGTTTGAAGTTATGAATGTGAAAGTCAATAATTGAATTTAGTAAATCACTCCCAGAAATCTAACTTCTACAGACTTGCAGCATAAAACTACGTGTAACGTGAAATTTGTGTGACTCTGCTCCCAGTTTTTAGGACCTGTTCCTTGCATGTAAGGGAACTTCTAATGTGTATGTGCAGTTCCAGGGAAATCAGCAGAAACACTAAAATGGGCAATGGTTCTCGGGTTGAGCCTCTGCTTATAATAGGAGTAGTGGGTGGATCTCAGCGCAAACAAAAGCTTGTCAATGCACAAGGTTGTGGCTTCTGTGGACACATCATCATAAAGAAAATCTTACACTTACTCTGTATCTTAAATTCCAATGGAATATCAAGAGTTCTCAAAATGTGATTAATAAGCTAGCCTTAAAATATGACATATTGAAATACAACACAGTATCTTGCTTTTAAAAATGAATGCGATCAATACATTTTGTTTAGATGTCCACAATCATGGAATTGATTAATCTTTAATTCTGAAAGGTAAGTGAAAGTGCCTGAAACATTTAATATAATAATACATTAAGATGATCACTATAAATGCAGTGAACCCTAAGTCCTAGAGATGCCAGGAAGGAACGTGTTTTTCATAGGTAATGCTTGTTGCTCTGGGAGCAGTGTTTCTTCTGCAGGTCGTACATCCAGCATGGCATATTAATGTCATGGAATTTCTTTGGAGTATCGCTGACTGCATGGTATTCAAGCATGATTTTTGCTTTGGTTCAGTACGGTGGCATGTCATGGACTTCCATACTCATGCATGACTTACAGATAATGAACTAAATAATTGAAGCTCAGAGTGAAAGTGTTGTTGTCATGTTTTGGCACTATAACTTTAGATGGTTCCTTGCTTAGACAATAGTGGCTGGATAGGAGTGTTCTGCTAAGAAGATATTGCAAAAAGTATCATGCTTAAGCAGACTGCTTCAGAGGCAGTTTCATCAGCTCTGTGCCAATCAGTGGAAGACTTGTGCAATATTTAGGTGGATTTTTTTTTTTTTCTTTCAAGTCTGTGTGATTGTAGCTGTTAGGACACCCTAAGCTCTTTCAGTGTCTGCTGATAAGTTATCACTATTGAACATGGACTTTTGTGTCAGGCAGAGTGATGCATTGTAGAACATTTCACTTGTGCTACTCATATCAGGGAAGGAGATGGTCCCACTTTGCAAACAAACTTGCCTCAGCAGTAAATGTTTGTTGAACACTTTCTTCCTGAAGTAAGTATTAAATATTCGATTATATGTTGTACAAGATGATTTGTACCATTCTGAAGCAAAGCTGGTTAAAACCAGCCAGCTAATGTTAGTAATGAAAGTGATGTCCCAGCAAAGTGTCTCTAATATAACCTTAATAATCCTTCCATTCTTTTCTGAATAGTATATTTGTTATGAAAAAAGTTGTTTTGGTGACTCAGAGCAATTTGTGAATTTAAGTTAGAATGAATATGTTCTCCTGAAGAAACTACCATGAAAAAGAGTCATACCTCATTGTAATTACACAGCCATGCCTTACACACTTTACAGTACCCATGCTAAGATTTGAGAGCTTATTTGCTAATTGCAGATGAATATGCCACTTAATTGATTAGATGTTACACACCCTCAATTGTATATATCTGATTTGATTTATAGTGATACATTTGTCTGGATAATTTATTGTCCATGAAGGGAGGTTAATTATGCTGTTTATTTAAGGAATCTAATTTAGGTGTGATTTAGGACACCAGAAGTTAGGAACTTCAGTTTCCCATGTTAGGGGAGAGCAGCAGGTACCTCCAGAGGGCAACTCAAAGCGTGTACATCTAAACACATGAATACACTCCTTCTTGTGAGCAGTAGTGATGTAATTAAAGAGTTTATCTTACAAAAAAGGATAAGTACTAATCACTAGGCATTCTCATGAGTTGATGGAGCCGTGGATTCAATGACTCCTCACCTAGTCTTCTTGTGTGTCCATGGAGGCACCTAAGCTCATCCTCTCTCTCTTTCTGCATCCAGCTCCTGTTAGGAAATGTGACTGTCTTCAGTCCTACAAGGTGACAGTCACCTGTATCTTGAGAATCTTATTCTTGCTTGCTGGAATTTAATTGTCGTTTTGTACACTCTTTGGGACAAAGTGTAGTTTGCTTATTTTCTCTGCTGTGTCATTATCTGCATGCCATAGAAAAACATCAATCACCTGTGCTTTAGGAATGACCATAACTGGAGCATAGAAATTATTTGATGTGTATGTATATGTGTGTGTGTGTCTATGCAGCTGGGTATAAGCTTAAATATATGATATAGGACACTCCAAAGGCAAAGTGATGTACATGGTGTTACTATTTTTAATACAAACCTTTTAAGACTTAGCAATTTATCAAGGAAGCAAGCAGGATCTGAATCTTTTTTTTGTATGAAACATCTATGATTATAAAGGTTTTAAAATTACAATTGTTCTGAGCTTTGGAGGGGAATCTTACTTACAAAGTATTCCCCCAAATAAAACTAAAACCAGACAAACACCAGCTATGTATAGAAGAAAATCATTGTTTTACATTCTGTTAATGTAACTTTGTTAGGTTTACTAAAAATGCTTATGGTGTGGTTGTCAGAATATATTTGCTGCCCGATGACAGATAAATAAATAACAAATCATGTCAATACATTTGAGAGGTCTTAATATTGTTAAAGAATTGATTTACTAAATACATAATTTGATGGTTTTAATTAATAATATGCTGTAGTGTAGAGTTCTGTCACAGTGACCCTAAGGTCAAGACCTGTAGTTTATGGACTATTAATTAGCCATTAAGTCATTCACTCATCTGACCTGCAAATCTATCAGATTGATGGATAGCAGAGACCTTTATGTTCCTAATAGGTATTCTATTTAACTTTCAAAATTTTCGAGCAAAGTTTGATCACTGTGTAAAATGAAATGGGAAGAGAGCTTAACAATTTTTTTAAGGCCATTTCATCACTTTTCACTTGAAAGCAGATATTAACTTGAGGAATATCATTGCTGTCCTTACTGTTCTCCCAGGACTACTGACTGAACACTGCAACTAGTACCTTAATTTCTTTTCTTTAAAAAGAGGAAATCAAAATGATTTTTACAGATCTTTTGAATGCGTAATATCAAGCATAAATTTTAATTGCACTTCATTTACTAAGTGGTGCATTACCTCATCCTTTGGTTTTAACAATGGATTTTCTATAAATCTTCATATGGTTAAACATGATAAACTGCTCAACATATCATGGAACATGGCAGTGCTTATTAGCACTTGAGAAGTTATTGATTGCTTATCTTGATTAATCTTTTATGGGTCTCTGTAGTATTAATTCCACAGAAAAGACTTTGGAAGTTCTGTAGCATTAGTCTCCTCATTCATACATTCGCCTTCAATTACATGGATTTCTCTGACTGCTCTTGCTAGATTAATTATAACCTCTTTGTCACCAGATCATGCTTTCAGTTTATCAAGAATTAGAATTTTAATGAAAAATACATATTTAAAAGATTCTAAGAAAGAGTGGCATTAATGAGACGAGATGTTTCCTGCAGTTTGGTAGAAGGAAGGAATTCTTAGGTTTCTGTCATAAGGAGGAGAAGCGAGTATCAATTTCAGAGGCAGAGTTTATGATGTATGGGTTTTGCCAGATATCCAGCTTCATTTCAGATACAGCCTGGGAAGTTTCCTCTCATATTTTAACTTAATGGCAAAGCTTTTCTATAACAAGCAGGATCCCCTTTACCATAACGGAGAGGAAGACTGCAGCTTGCTCACCAGGTTTATCTTCAGGAAGGTAGGCAAAGACACAAGACCTGGTGGATAAATAAATGAGTGCGATTTGGAGGGTAGGTTCCCTGTGTCCCAGAGAAGTACCTGCTCTACTCAGCTATAGGCTATTTTAGAATCTCTTGCCTCTCATTTTTTAAATGGAAGTCTTGATACGTTTGCATCTTTTCTGGTGAAGAGTGAAAATAAATTCTATGAATCAAAATTTCATAATGTCTTTGGTTTTGGATAGTCCTAAATCAAAGAGCATAACATACACAGACTTCACCTGTAGGTATGAGGACCTGGTAAACAGAGGTCACTCGAACAAAAATATCCTGACCACAGATTTGAGAAACTGCTTCAAGCCACAAGATCTGAGAAATTACTATTCCAGACTTAATTTGATAGAATGTCATTCTTTTGAGGTCAACTACTGATGAATACTTGGGTGCTGTGTGGTTTGCCACCACCAACCCAGTGCGTTCTTGGTCTCGGTCTCTGCTCTCCCTTTACTCTTGTTTTGCAGTTACTCTAAATACGCACGTAATGAGCACTGGGATTCAGGGAGGAGGGGAGGAGAAGGCTTAGTAGCTACTCACTGTCCAGCCTGGGCTGTGGCATGGCAGCATTATGGACTTTGCATTTGCTACCTTTTATGTAAAAACATCAAAGAAACCTACATCTAGCATATGTGTATATTGAAACCTTAGTGGACTGTACAGTTATGGAGGAGTCTAATCTGATGCTGTGAAACAACAACAGGAGGATGTGGAAGTTTTCAGTGATTTACAGTGGGGTTGATCCTGCTCCAGTTCAGAAGAATGGAAAAATTGTCACTGTCTGGAATGGACAGGGTCAAAGGGGTGTTGCTGCAGCACTCTTGTGGTGATCTCACTTTCTTACAGATCTAAACCATTGGCAAAAGCAACAGTGCTCTGAAGTAAACAAACAAAACCCCCATAGCAATAAAAGACTAGCTTTATTCTGATGTTAACATCATATCGAGGGAGTAATGAGTCATCTACATTATTAATAATGTGCAGATTTTCAATACCAGCATGTTTTATTGTCATAAATCCCTGTTGCATGTGTAGGAGCTGGAGTACAGCCAAAAGGAGAGGAGGAGTAGAACGGACCCTTGGTTTCATAGGTTAAAAGAAAAAAAAAAAAAAAGAGAAAGCAAATGAGCTCAATTCCTGTTTCTGTTTAAGTTGAAATGAAAACATCTTTTGACCTTGAAAAGGCCAATATTTCACCCTGCATTAGGACGTTTTTCTGTAACATGCTTTTGTATTCAGTGCTAGTCATTGAGAGCTTTGCCATCTTCGTAGATGTGCTGTGAGAGGCTTAACTAATCCTGATAAAAAGCTTCATGAGAATGCAAATCATGGACAATACTGGTGACTGCGTATGCATGAATATCTGTAAAGGAATCTTTCATGTCTGCATTGTATTCCTAGGAATATTTTGTATTACGTGTTAATTCTGAAAGCTGTTGAATGTTAGCTATTGATCATTAACAAAGTTATTACATAGGCAGACCAAGTCACTTGTTCCAAATACACTTAACGAAGCAACGGACCTATGGTGACTTCCTGGCTCTAGGAGTTTTATCAATCACATTGTGAAGATAAAGATTTCACCACACAAATTCCTCGAATTTCACATAGTGTCAGAAAGCGTTTAAATGCAGATATTTTATTGTATGGGAATGTGCAGGCTGCACAGATAGATATTAACCTGCTATGAAATTCTTAGTAAGCTGGTATAAAATGGGATTTATACTTGGGCTGTAAACTGAATGGATACATTAACCAAAAGATCCCCATAGGGGAAAAGAAGTGGGCCATGACTCTAGTGTAGCCTGAGGGTCATGGCAGCAGCTGCAGAGCAATTCTTCTTTGTGTCATGCAAAATGTTCATCTTCTCTTGTTTCCACATGGGTATCTACAGAGGGAGAAAGTTTTTATTCTCTAATAGTATTGGGGAAGTTATTCCAGTCATTTTCAAAGGGTAAACACATGATGTTTCTTAATAAGCTGTACTGTCAATTAAAAAAAAAATTAGTCTGAAAGAATCCTCAAGTTTGCTTAACTTTATTTTGAAAAAGTAGAGCATAGAAATGTCTTTCAGATGCAAGATGGTCATGTTATGTCTCTAAATTAGTCTCAGTATCAAGATTGTATAAAGTGGGGTTCCATATTTTGAGTTGGCTTTCTGAATTTCCTAAGCAACTTTGACAAATAGGTGACTAAACCAAAAAGCTGCAAATATAGGCATGTCTGTATGAACCAATATGGAAATTGCACAAGGAAAAGCTTCGTTTAAAATTTCGTGATTTGATCTAAAATTTTACTTTTTATTACTACAATGTTTGCTGGTAAGAGCCTTCAGCTTCTACTTGAATTACACAAAAATGTGCACATGCAACACCAGTGTGTTTCTTGAAGGTGCTACCCCTGTGCTGGGCAATACTTGTGCTCTCTCACAGCCCTTTAACATCTGCATGCTCAGAACATCTGTAGCGTATATCAGCCATCTTCTCCCTTATGGTGCAGGGTCCCTTTAAAATCAGTTAGGGAAGTCATGTGAAATACTTTACCGCTTTTGGTGTCTGAGGACCTTTGCAGTTAGATTGTTTTACTGTGCTGCACTGTGTTTTTTTCTTTAATGAAAAATGCTTTTACTTGAAAAAAATAATCTTTGTAGGAAAGCTTTTTGCTCAAAATCATGGTACTCAACATCAGAAATGAACATGTTAAAAATTAATTTTCACTTACAATCTCTTCACTTAAAGGGTAACCCATAATTCTCATAATACTCACTTGAACTTAATGTTTTCCTGTCTTCTAATGGACAGTAATTGAGAGGGATCCATCATCTAAATTATACTCTAGTGCAGAGAATCTCTTAGAAATATGGTGCTATAAACTCGAATCTCTACAGTAAAAATCAATCCCTGGAAGCTGGTTAGTTTTAAGGAAAGATATTACCTATTCTGCTAGACTTCTATGGAGCTTTATTGTGTTTATATTAATTTGCATATGGAGTTTAATTCCATCATTTTTCTAATATGAAGTAAAATGATAGCCCTCATACTACAATTTTTTTTTTGTTTCCACATACTTCCATGGAAGACCGTGTCTTCTTCATAGACATAGCTGGGTACAGTGTGCAAGATTTTAAGGATATCCTTACAACATTAATTAACAAACACATTTTTTTCTGCTGAGGGTTTCAAGAAGTATCCAAGAAATCCTTTCTTATTCACATTGGGTCCATAACTTATTCTAGGTAACTACTTTTTACTAAGTTGTGGTAAAATCCTAGGAAGTAAAGCCTGAGTTAAGAATGCTATGGTTCTTCCCTGCTGCACAAGGGGCTCTTCTCCAACTTGAATCCTTCTGTTGTAGCAGAACTTGGTCCCTTTCTGGTGAGAGATTGCCAAAACGACTGTGGGAAAAGCCTGCTGAACGTCTGGAGGAGGCCCCTAAGCTATGGGCTGTCAGATGTTTCAGAGTGTATTTTTGGAGAGGGATTATTTTGTACTAGACCAGTTGTTAGACATCTCCTCCTGACTGCTACCCAGGGCTTGATAACAGGGATGTATGGATGCCCCCCTACCACCATATTCCCCAGTTCTAGTTTAACGTGATAGATAGACAGACAGACAGACAGATAAATAGATGCCCAGGTAACTGCTTCCCCAATTCCAGCTTCCAAACACTGTTTTTCCAGGTATTTGGTGCATTCCTTCCAGCTATCATCAATGTCCGACAGCTTCATTTCCCAAGTGGCTGAAGCAGCAGTCAGTTTGCATGCTGAGGACACGTTAGTTCTTGCTAGTAGTTCTCCACATACTTTTCATGTGTCTTTGCTTGCCAGTTACATTGAAATTGGGAGCTGGACAACCCAGGCGCTCATGACCACAGTGAGAAGGTTTAATACATGAACACTAATGAGGGCCTTGAAACTATCATATGAACATCATCAAATATCTGTAATCCTTAGGTGTGCTTTAAAGAATGTGGTGCAAAACACTTCTATTTTCCATGTTTTGCAGCTGGAACTTTGAGATGTGGAAGAAAAAAATTCTTCAAAGTAATTTAGGAAATCTGTGGAAGGCCCAGGAATAAATGCAGTCCTGAATCCCAGTCCAATGATTTAACTGGCAATTATTTATCTCTTCTGTTCATAGTCTTTTGCAAACTCCAAGGGCCAGTAGGGCTAGGTGAAAACTTTAGCAATATGTACTGGATACCATATTTGAAAATTATTAAGAAATTCATCATAAAAGACAGAAATGAGTCTCCTCTGACCAGCTGTGACCTTGAAATATCCTTCTCCCCTGGCACATCTGTTTTCATTTTCAATAGCTGTGAGAAGCATCTTTCTCCGAGAAAACATGGATATTCCTTTTGCCGGTTTGTAAGCAAAACACAAAGCAATTTTAAAAGCTGTCAGCTGCAATGATTTCTTCAGGTTAAAAAATACCCTTTGTTTTTCCAGTAACTACTAATGGTTTAAAGCACTTTCATAAAATTTTTCAGCACTTTGGGGAAAGGGCTAGTTTCAGATATCTTTATTAAAAAAATCAAACAACAAATCTCCAAAAATCCAGCAGTCTTGATATATGGTTTTCCTTCTTTTATAGGAACCTGTACCATTTTTTATTTTTTTTCCATTCCCCAGATTTAGACAGAGACAGCCTGACAGTGTCTGATGCTGTTCTTCCTCTTCCCACTTATGTATGCCTCCTCACAGACTATGATATCACAGCTCATTAATCAAGCAGCAGGCTGGCTCGAGTGAGATCAGAGCGTGGGCCAATGCCAGTGCTCCTTTCCTCTGATTCATCAGGTGTTTTTTTTTTTTTTTTTCCTTAATGTGGTCACCGAAGTGTATAAATAGGATGAGTATTCAATATTTTCTCCTCAGGCTGAACTTAAAGGTTTCCCTGAGATCAGGTGTAGAAGCTGGGCTGAGCATCTAAAGTAAGATTTGTCGAACAGATAAATAAGGTGGTGATTGCTAAAATACTGTGTAACTAGAGAGATTTTGTTTAATGACATGATAAGGGAGTGTGTGCCAGCTTTTATAAAGAAATGTGCAAATAAATAAGGAGTCATCACTTGCTTTACATTCTCATATAGGGACGGACCGATTTGCTCTGGTTCTTGTTAGTGAACTATAGAAGGTGGATCACTAACTGATGTCCAGGCCTGCTAGCAGAGTTACCTGGCTGCAGAGAGAAAAGTCAAATAATTCCAAAATTAGGCAAGATATTACCCTGAATGGATTAATTAGGAGGCTTTGGGTTTTGTCATGAACAGTAATCACATTACTATTTCCAAAGTATTGGAGAACAGAATCCCAAGGATAACTGTTGGCACTTGAAGAACATAAGCTGAGACTAAAGGAAGGCAAAGATTTTTTGGCAAAGAAACTGCTGGTTTACCTTGCATCTCTGTGTCCCCTGGCCAGTGGGGAAAAGAAACCAGGGAGGTGACTGAATTTATGCCCCTTTTGCAAATGGTTGTTCATCATATTGGAGTCCTTTCCCCCCCCCCACCCCTTCAGGTGGAGCATCCTGGCTGAACGAGCATTCAGTCCCTTCAGGGTGAATGGTTTGTTCCAACATGACAGCAGTGCTGGGGCATTACATTCACTTAAATGTGACCTTCCCCTGTGCTAGTTTTGAAGAACTGCAGGACAGGACCACTCAGCGATTAAGGACTGAACTGTTGCTGCCTCCCTTGCAAAGCAAAGGCTCTCAGGACAGGAAAGGAGCACAGCAAGAGAGGCAAGGAGTGAGCTCTTTACAGACTGCAGATGACAACCTGCAACTGACGGTGTCTGGTGTAACACAGAGGTGTACACTGCAGTTTTTTCACTTTTCCAGTGTCAGCACAATATACACTAGGGAGTTTGTGCCATTGCCAGCAAGAACTAAGATGAGGCCCTACAAAGTGTGAAAAAATAGAATTTTGAATTAAAAGATGCATTTTCATTTTAGTGAATGAAAATATCTTTGCTTTCAGGAACATCTGACTGGTCCAGGCTACTGCGTCTGTATATTCCCAGGGCAAACCAGTATTGATTGACAGGGAGTTTCCAGGTGTTGATTCTGACTCCTGAACGAGCTTTTTTTTTCATTTTGATGGCAATAGCATGGCAGTAGCTTAGCTGCAGCTGAGCTGCGTGAGGCAACCCAAGTGCTATCCTGCGGCACAACGGATTCATGAATTGCGGATTTGAGGATGAACTGCTGTCAAACCAGCTAGAATCTAGTTCTCAAACAAAATCCCCTTTCTTCCTGTATCTCGATTACTATGAGCTTGTCTACTTCTCTGCTTTTCTATTTACTATGAGCTTCTTTACTTTCTTCCTGTGCATTCCATTTCTTTGTTGCAACCCCTGCAAAATCCTTTCTTGCCTACCTTCCCAGCTTTTTTGTTCTTCAAAGAGCTTATTCTTTCCTGCTTCAAAAAATTCAAACTCTGCATTCAACCTTCTTCACACCTCTGTCAGGACCATTCTACCTGCTCATGCTTGTGATTTCTCCAGTTTCCTTTGAAGCCAGCCAAGTCCACTTTCCCACGTGTCCATAGTTTTATTTTCTCTTCTTTCATACAGAGAATCCTGGTCTATATCTCTCTGTTTCTTGTGACTTAATCCCTTATTTAAGATCTATTTCTGATGTGCACCTTTCAGGGAACTAGCTCACAAGCCTTCAGTAGAAAGCTATTGATGCATAGCAGTGTTTATGTTAGTATAAAAAATAATTAGGTAGACTGGGGAGAAAAAAGGGTCTTGGCCAGTTCAAGTCTTTGATTGTGCATTATGTTACTTCTTCCTTTCATTCTGTACTCGGCTGTACGCAGTCTCAGATACTAAGCTTTTTAGGCAATCTAATCAAAAACATTTGTACAGCACCTTACACCAAATACAGCCCAGGGCATATGGTCAGCCTGGCTGGTCAGCAGCATCAGTAGCATCATCTGCATGCCTCCAGCATTTAAAGGTTCTGTTCCTTTCCCCACTATGTCAAATCAAAATGGTCTGTGCTTACAATGATTTAAATAAAAGTTGAATTTGGCCCATATTTCAGCAAAACATTCCTCCTAAAGTATTACAGTGAAGTCAATACTGTTATTGTTTCCTGCTGTGTCTTTATTTGCATGTTAATGGCAGATTATTGTTGTCTTTTCCAGTATACTTCCCTGGAGACACTATGCATGTTTTTATTGATTAGTTCCTCTTCATTTAACATTTAAATGGATATTTTCAAATTGGTGCAAAATTATAATAGTTTGTTTGCTCAAGGCATTTAACTGTGGTATTAGCAGAATTGTCCAAGTCTGCTGATTATGCACGCTCGGTACAAAAGAGTTGAAGAACTGCAGTGCAGACCTGCAATTAGGTCTGAGTTACACAAGCAAATGCATACTGGGCCAAAAGCATCCATCATTTCATTTATCTTCCTCAAACTTTAGTGCAGGTGAAGTGTGAAAGCAGAAAGTACACATTAATGTAAGAAGAAAATAAATCTGAATTTGTAGGCTTCAAAAAAGTTATTAATCTTTTTTCAATTTATGTAAATGTTATATGCTGATCTTATACATTATCTAAGTTATCTCTTTCTGTTGTTGTAGAAACTTGGGAGTGGAAGTTTTTAAAAAATCAGGTTTTATTAGGTGAACATGCATGCACTCACTGCATGCAGTAGTGAAAATTTTGGCTACGTGAACATGCACTGTGATGACTGGTTTGCAGCTTTAGAAGTATGGCTGCACCCTCACCAGATTACATAAAACTTATCTAGCCTCCTAAGTAACTAAGTAGAAGTGTAGAAGCTGAGGTTTCAACAAATAACACTTTATATTTGCCTAATGGTGTTTTTGGGGTCGGGCACTTAGGGACCATTTATGGGATCTACTGGCCTTGAAAATTGGCTTTCTTCATTGTTTCTACAAGGGCTGGCAGAAACAATACTGCTTCCCTGTTGTTTCTGAGAGGCCCGAAGGTATGGTTGTCATTGCCTTGTTCCTCCTGAGTTAATCTTACTTCTAGCTAGCGCTTTTAAATAGTCTCAGGGTGGCACTGGGTACCTGCTAGCAGATCCGAGTCAGAACCTGTTGAAAACACAAGTGGCACTAGACATTTTCACCATAGACAAACCCAGCTTCCCTGGCTGAATTCAACTTTATTAATTAGAGTCATAGTATCATTTAGGTTGGACAAGACCTTTATCATAGAGTTCAACCATGTCAAACCTTACAGAGAGTCTTGTGGTCTTTTTTTTCTACATTTGTCTTCTTTTCCCTGTGCTAAGGTGCAATAAATATAACTATTCCACTCAACAGCTTCTCAGTTTTGCAGAAAAGGTCCTTCTGGGCTGAGCAGGGCGTCCTGCTTGGAAAGCATCCTGGGGCTTGAGAGAGAAGGTGATACCTCTATCAATAAACTTCTGTTGGTGTGTTTCTTACCTCACAGTGTGTCTTGCTGTTAATGTTTAAGCAAATTGTATATCCGAAACTAGAAGGTTATGAACAATCCTAAAGTCATGACAGAATAGGCTCTTTGTGGACAAGGGAGGGGGGAAATACAGTTCACCTATTTGGAGGAGTTACATGGCAAAGCTCTGGGTGATCTCTGGGTGAGATGGATGCCCTGTGTACCTGGCCCACACAGGTAACTCTCTGCCCCTGAGGGGAAAGTGGAGGTTTTCACCCACTTCTGTGGAACTGGTGGAACTTATATGCTAGAAAAGTTGTGTACAAAGAAAACCACTTCAGATTTCAAATAAATGGAGTTGGCATATGTTTGCCAAACCCGGCATATTCCTTGGATGTCTAATCACATGTTCTTTAAACCCAACATTTTCATGCACTGTGATTATTTCACAGGGTGCATTTGTATTTCTTAGGACACTTAAATGACTGAATGTCAGTTCTTCTGTGGTGGCTGTAAGGAAGGGTATCCAGAGTCTTTCCTGGGCTGGGCTGTCAGGAAGCCACAGCAGGGGGAAGCGGAGGGGTCCCAGCTGCCACTCTGCAAAGCCCTGTGTAAGGAAGGAGCAAACGCAGAGCTGGAGTCCTTCCTCTGGCAGATGTCTGTTGTACAAGAGGACGTTACCGATCTCTTTCCTTTATGGATTATAAAAGAGTCTGTTAAAGTTGGTTGAAAACAATTGGACCAGCTCCGTAACAGCTAAAGCCTAGAAAACTAAGGCACTTCAGTCATGCTCTAGCTGGTTCCTGTGGCACAAACCCACACGTTTCTTACAGCATCTGAAATTATGTCATGATTGGATAAAGGTAGAGGTTTTGCCTTTAACTCTGCATTTCCTGGCTGTTGTCAGCTTAAAGTAAGCCCTAATGTTATTTTAATGTAGTTTGGTGTGTGGATTGCATCAAAGTAGGTTATATATTGATTGCTCAAACCTCAAAGCTGTGGAGGTAAATCTCTACTGAGAAGTGTCAGAACTTCAGTTAATACACGGATTGATAGGCATAAGATGTCAGTATTGTGCTTACTGCAGAGAGAACATTTGTGTTGAAATTTTAATGCCCATAATGTTTAGCCTTTCTAGGCTATGGCAAGCTAATCAAAGAACCTTCTCTGGTATATAAATCACAGCACACTACTGAAAATTGTAGACAAGATAAATCAAGATTTTCAATCAATTCAGTCTTCAATCATTCTTTCCAGCAGTACAGAAAATATAGTCCATGTTGTACTTACAGTTTGATAGCAAGGAGATGTTTAACATCAAGGCTGGAGATTAATGGTGACAAGTTATATTGTGGAGAATGTGAAAGGGTGTTTAGACTGAAACGTTAATTTCTAGATTGATTTAGAACTCCATAATTGAGACCATAAATCAGTGCTAAAATCAACTGGATTATGCAAGCTAATACTCTAGGTCAGCATATTCAAAAACTAGTCCACAGTTTCAAAATGTTAAAATTAACGTACGAAGGGAAACCCGGTTTTGCAAAGTGTATTATATTTTTGAACTTCAGTAGTGTTCACCACAACAGAAGAAAAGTTTTTTTCTCTTCATTTTCACAGACTGTTTCTCTTATTTTGGAGACTTATGACATGTTTTATTAGAAGACCTTTATCTAATAAATAAAGGAGATGGTTTATTTGTAATGAACACCTTATTGTACGGTTCAGTCTCTTTTGCCATTTGTGAGTTATCTGCACACAGGTTTTGACCTTCAACATTTGTTCATTATATGGAAAGATTTATTTGAATACATTCTAGCCAATGGGCTGCACTTACCTTGAAATCAGTTTATCAGTTTCTGCTGTTTATTCTGCATGATTGGTCACCAAGGGCATGTGGTTGATATTTTTTTTTTCCTGTTTCTGTGCTGAAAACCACAGAAAGCTTTTAAGCTGGAGCTACTTCTGCCTAGGAATTTAGGTCCACAGTGAGTAATGAAGTACAGAGTAATGATTATATAGTTGAAATTTTCTCCAGTATCAATAATGGAAGTGTGTCCAAGACAGACATTTTCTGTGCTAACTGGAAAGGAAAAGTGTATTTTTTTAAATTGTTTTCACAAAGGAATTTCTTGTGCATTTACCAGTGGAGGGCTGCATTGGTAAGCTGTCCCACAATTAAGGTCTAACTTGTCTCACACCAACTTTTTCTCTTGAAGTGGAAGGGAAGTGCATAGCTGGTCAGAACTACATTTCCCAAAATACAATTCATCTAAAAAAAAAACCAAAACAAAAACCCCCACATGTGCTGGTGTGAGCTGCAAAGTGGCATGCTGGGAGTTGTAGTTTTGGCTGGCAAAGCAGCCTCGTAAAACCCCAAAGGTGGCTATATGTAGTGTTTTATCAAGTGTAATTTCTTTGGGTTACCCTGTGAAAGACTTTTGGCTGAGTAATGTCTGTATGAAGTCAATGGGACAAAAAATCATACGTTCAGTGATTCTGAGTGATTCATTTCCCTTCATGTTATGGGTGGCTCTCCAAAACTGATGGAGCAAAATGGTTGACTGCCCTGGGTGGACAAGAGGAAAAATGCATCATGGTTTTGGCACGATACATTTTGTACAGATTAGAAAATACTCTGCTAATGAGGGGAATTCCAGGCATGTACAGGAAACATATTTCAATAACCCACGATTATGTTGGATTTCATGTAAAGCTATTTGTTTGGCTGCCAAAGTGTTTGATGGTGTGATGCCAACTGTAATATATTCAGAACACAAGCTAAAAAAAAAACTCCAAACTTTGATGCTTGATGAGTTAATAAGATGGGAACACAGAGAACCTTGACAACCTCAACATGAATAATTAAGGTAAATAGACATACTGTTCTGCATTGTGATTAAAACATAAGGAACTTTTGGGCATTACATAGCTATCTAGAAATTCAAAACTTCTTAAAACAAAAGCATGTACTGTAGTATCTCTATTATCTGACTATTACACTACAAAATTTATTATGAGCTGACTGACTTGCTGCTCCTTTGTGGAGGGAGCACGCTGCCATTCCAGCATTATTTCCAGCCTCAGAGAATTACTGGCATCCTTTGAAAATACATCGAAATGAAAGTCACTGGCATGTTAAAGTTTTCAAGAGAATCCTTGATAGAGGATATAGAGGTGAGGCAAATAATGTAACAAATTATATATCTGAGTATATGATATGCACTTAGGAGTATATGGCAGAGCTTTTAGAGTACCATAACCTGTAAGTTCATACTTGAAGTGGTAACTGGAGCTGTGCCAGAGCATCCAAAGCTCTTACAGAGGAGTGAGATTTTGACAAATGGTTGTAGGAAAAAAAAAAGTGAAAAAAGAAGAGGAGTAAATACAGTAAGCTGCATTGTTGCTGGATGCTGAAAGAACTACGTGTACAATAAGCCACATGTCCATGACTCCCAGCCACAGAGCTGGCATTTCTTAAAACCACAGGTGATGGGTAAGGACTGGCCAGAACCCGAGTCCAGGCATCGCTATTTCAAGTCCTGGTTTTAAAATACTTAAAAACTATTTGAAGCAAAAGCCTGGCTATGATCGCTATCGCTGCCTGCCAGGAACCTTCCAGGTTGGGTGCACCTGGGTGAACGCAGATTTCGGAGCCATGTGCCAGGTGCTGCTCCCGCCCTGTTCCGACGGGTGCATGGGGAACCGTGACAGCCCGGAGAGCCCAAGAGCGAGGTGCAGAGAGGCAACAGGACTGTGGAAAATTAGTGAATCCCCCCCTACTTTGGTTTTGGAGGTTGGGACAGAGATGATCGCCAGGTCTGCATGTGTCAGGGCTTCTTCTCCTGACCTTTCCCAGGGCTGGCTGAAATCGTCTTGGCCCTGGGGTGGGAGCGTCCCCCGCACGAGTGAGCCAGCACGGCACTCCAGGCGTATGCCAGAAATAAAAGAGTGCAACAGCATCTGCAGCCCTGCTCTCCCCCTGGGTCCAGCATAATGAGTGTGGCCAGGAAAGGAGGGTGTGGTGTCAGCCAGCTGCCGAATTAATTAATTGGGAGCTGGAAATACATGGATTGACTCAAGAGCTGCTTTGGGGTGGGCACTGGGGGATGGATTTGACACTGACCAGAGCCAAGGAGCCACAGGCTGGTCTGATAGCAGCTGGTATGCCCTTCTGAGGTGACCTTCTGAGATATCGCTGAGGGCCTGGCTCCCAAAATATTTTTAATAAGTTGCAAATTTTTGTCATTGTTAATTGCTTTGTTTATAATCCAAATCTGTGAGGCCGTTTCATTTTAATGAGTCCATTGTCAAACTGCAGCTAAAACATTAATCTGATGTCCATTTTCGTTGCCTCTGCCTGGGATATGGTGTAAAAATATAAATAGCTATTTCCTTTCTCTGGTGAAGGAGCAGCAGGATCTGTGGAGAGCAGGACTGTACAATAAGAATAATATAGAGACTAGAAGACAGAAAAGGACTCTGCAACGCTGTGTCTCCCTCCTGCCTCCATCATAAACTTTTTGTTTAGTCTTAGTGAAATCCTTTGAGCTCTGCATAGCTCTTTTTCTCCACATGTGTAAAGGCTGATCTCCTGGATTACAAACCGCAGAGGTATAATAAGGTGTATTCTTCTCATGTCAGGCTCTCCAGAGAAGGTGCTATGGGAAATGAAAGAGATAATTTTTATTTTATTGTGTCATTCAGCACCTAGCATTGGAAAAATTCTGCTGCTGCAGGTTTGCTTTCTGCAGAGGTTGAATCTCTGGCATGGGGATGAAACAAATTCCTAGATAGATGCATAATTGTGCCGAGATAGGGCTCACCATAGCTAGAGTGCGCGTTTGTTGTTTTAACCTAGAGGGCTGTGCTGGTTCACCCACACAGCTGAGGACTGGAGTGGTGTCTCACGCTTCATGAACAGGATCATTTGCACTGCAGCATCTTCAAAGACAGTGAGCCAAGGAGGTTGGATAGGGAGATGTGATCTGCTCGTTCTGCTTCTGAGTAGTAGGACTATTGTACTTTCTCTCCCTTTTAAATGTGTGGTTTCCCCTCTGGTGTGTGTTGGAGGTGATGTGTTAGATGGGGGCTCTGAAGCTCTGCTGGCCTGAACCGCAAGGACAAGTAGCACCCTCTGTCCACTGGCTCTGCCTGTTCCCTGAGGGACTAATGGAGGGGCAGAGGAGACACCCAGACGTTCAGAGCTAGATGGGTGATTTACATCAGAAAGCTCCTTGAAATGCACCAGAACTAGAAAGTCACCAGTTCCTGCTGCCCAACTTTTTCTTCTTCTGGAGGTCACCCTCCTTGGATGAAGGCTGGCAAAGATGCCCACGTACCAGCTTCTTGGCAGCTGCCTCTGTAGATCAGGTGTTGCATACCATTGATTTCAGCTGAAGCTGATGTGCCAGGGTGTAAACAATGGCAGTTGTCTATAGCTGCTGCGGTCTGCTGGTGGCAGAAGAGCCCTGTGGGTAGCTCAGACTGTGCCAGTGCCAGTGTCTGAGATTCATAATCTGTGCAGAAATCCCAAGTGTAAAAAAAAATCTCCCTTATCCAGGATAGTGGGGTGGGGAGAGGAAGAGAGAGGTGTTGTGATAACCCAGATAAAGCTAGAAGAGAGACAATGCAAAGCCTTTATAAATTAGGGCACGAGAACAAATTTAGTACCTCTGCTTAGAAAAAAAACCCACTTCTTTTTAGAGAACAAGATCAGCTTTGATTGGAACAGTGCAAATTGTGCCAAAGTTGACAAACATGGAAAATTACTTGATCCTTTTATTTGTTCCTAAACCTTGACAGTATTTCAGTTTCTATGGAAATGCTCTCTTAGGGATGAAGCCCTTCTCATAATGGGAAGGTCATCCAAGGCGGGCTTGGGAAGAGAAGAGGAGAGGTTACTGATGGGGTTCCTGAGGCCAGATTCTTCCATGAGACACAAGGCTGTGGGGTGGCCCAAAGCTGGAGAGGACCTAGCAGCCAGATCTGTGTTCCACCCGATGACAGAGCCTGTCCTTGGGTGGGTGAAGGTGGACAAGAGGTGCAGGCAGCTGTTGCCACAGTTCCAGCCACTGACTGAACATCTGGGGAGCTGCCAGCAGCACGCACTGCTGAGGCTCTTGAGTCTGAAGTTGTATCGCTTAACTTCCTAGGACATCGTGCGTGTTTGTGTACCTGCAATAGCCATTTATAAATCAAGTAGAAACCTGGCATGCTCCTCAGCCCGCATATGAAAAGGGAATTTCAATCCAAGACGGGGTTTGCCACGATGTTGCAATAATTATTCTTTTCTGTGCATCATTTCTATAAGGCTCTGTCAATCAAAAAGTTCAATGTCTTCATTATTCTGTAGGTGCATGTCATGCTTGAGGGGAACACTAGCAGGCACAGTGTTGGGACTTGCCCTGAAACAGCAATAGAGGGAGCTTCACCAAGAATCAACAGAAGCTTATCTGTACTACAGGTCTTTTCTGGAACGTCAAAGTAACATCTTAAGTTCAGAAGCCCTTAATGAACACAGCAGACCAAATTCTGTTTCAGAATATGAGCATGCGGCTCCCATTGAAGTAAATGGGCACTCTGCCTGCATCTGTGATAAGGATCTGGCTTGTAGCAAAGCTTAAAGAGGTATACACTGGGTTTTAATGGACTGTCACCTACAACAGAATTTATTTTTAAGCTGTTTTCAGTTATTTCTAGTGTTGCAATAGGAAAACTTCTCTTGTTTTGCTTCTGCATCTTCTGCGTACTGGTTTAATGAAGTATAGAAATGGAAATAAAGCAGTCCAACCAGATAGTGTATTGTGGTTTCTTTAAGGCAATGTCAAGATATTTTACAAGCTTGCAAAATTACATTTATTACACTCCAATCATCTGGCAGACCATAAACACTCCTGAATATTTCTGTTGCAGGAACGGCAATTTTTTTTAGAACCTAGATAGGGAATATGAGTTTGTTTGAAGAATGAGTGAATTTACCTAACATCTTTTCATTTTCCTTTAATTTGGCCTGTTTGGCCTTTAAGAGCTGTGCCTCCAACATCTGTTTTTTCTTTGCTGACACCATTCAGGCAAGTAATCAAGGAGAAGTCTGCCATTGCTTTGCGCTGCACCGAAGTGTGTGTGTGTGTTTGTATGTGTTTGAAAATTACAAACCTTTTCCAAGAAGGAAAAGGGTGAGATGTAAGAAAGAAATGGTGAAACAGGATTAACAAGGTAACAAATAAATTCCAAAGGTAATAAGTCAAAACAATGGAAGTTAAGAAAAGAAAAAAACCCCCAAAATATAAATGTTATAATAAGAAAATATATGTAAAGAAGCAGTATAAAACTTAGAAGTGTGATTCCATTTTGCCTCGCAAACACAGGACTTTTTGGGGCACCATACCTGTGTTCGAAATGTGACACAGTAATCCTAAGGTAGAAAGTGAGCGTGGAGCCCAGCCACCAGTCCTGTGATGCTGGAAAGTGAGCGTGGAGCCCAGCCACCAGTCCTGTGATGCTGCATCCTTTAACACTTTTACTTCTGAGGATGCCAATCTTTCTCCTACAGCAGAAGATTGGTAGTTCTGACCCAGGATCAATGTCCATAGTTCTTGGGCACCACTGAAGTGTGCCACTTATTTACTGTGCATGCAGTTCATAGGCGAGTGTACTATACAAATATGAACAGTCACATATGCAAAATCAATGGAGAAAGCTGGAGCTGATGCAACCTCTCATGTACTGACATTTGGAGCAGCCTGTGACATGAGTGAATAACAAAACAGCTGTTTCTTAAAGTTCTTAAAGACTTCAGTTTTTTCTTAAATTCAGATTTTAAAACTTTGGTATTGTGGTGAGCAGGTTTAACGCCACTTTCAGTCTGTGGGCATGCCAAGTGTGGACTGGGTATTTCTTCAAGACTTAGAATAAATTGTGGGTTTGTGAATATAGAATATGCTATACAATATAGATGATATAGCTCTATGATAGGCAAAAAAAACCCAACCACACCAAAAACCAAAGAAGAAAGAGAAATCTCAACTCAAAAAGCTGCACACATTTATTATTTTTGTGCTTTATAATTTATAAATCTATCATGCCTATTACTTTGACTTGTTGGAAGTACTGCTTCTCTCAGTAAGGTTGTAAATCCTGATCTACAGAGACAAGGCAGAATGTGTATCAAACCTCTGGACCAAGACAGAGGCATTTCCGTTCTTGTTGTCTGGGTATGTTTGGGGAATACAAGTGGACAGTCTTCTAGAAAAGGTTGTGCCAATCACATATAAATGAGCTAATGAGGAGCCAGTAATGAGAAAGAAGTAGTTCCACCAACAGCAGAATTTATAAGGTCTAATTTTTTATTTTTTATTTTTTTTCAATGGACAGCCCCATCTCTCAGCTTATACAAGCGAAACTGGAGCTTTTTCTTCACTGGAGCATTTGTAATGCCTCCCTTCTTTTGGATTTTCCACCAACATAATTGTGCTATGTCCTTTCACACAGTGGGAGCAAAAGAGTCATTCAAGTACCTGCCCTCGGGGCGATTGCCCACTTTCCTCAAGGCATTTAGGAACTTTACATTTTGGAGGCTCTGCACCACTTGCAGATAAGATTGAAATTTTCCAGCATCTTTAGTGGTTATGAGGAACTGGATAAACATTGCTTCCTTAACACACCAAAGTACAGGAAAAGTAGAAGAAAATGCCTAACAACCAACAGCAACACAAATTTTTATGAGCTGAAAAAGATATGAGGGAAAAAGCTTTCAAAAATGCCAGAAAAGGAAAGATGCTTTATATGCTGAGCTTGCAACTTAAAAATTTTGAAAAGAAACAAACATATCCACAGAAGTGCTGAGAATTAGTATCAATGAATGCTCTAAAATAACAGGAGAATGGTATACATGTTGGAGTTTGTATATCACACTGTTTTCAGGCCTCTGAGCTTGTGCGCCCAAATAAAAAGCACCCAAAGTCACATACTGTTTTGGTAACTTTGCTTGGCAGTATCCATAATATTTTTCATGGTGAAAAGGTGATGTATCAAACACACTGTTATTTTGGGAGCACTGCATGCTTGATTTGTGATCAGATGGAAAAAGACTGGTGAGCCGTGATTGCAGAATCTGTGGAAGATGGTAGGCTTGTATTTTTCACTCCAAGGAGGAGACATGTGTTTGCAAGCTTTTATGGAATTAATGTGGCAGACATAAACATACTGCAGTTCTCAGAAATGTAATTGTGGCAAATGAAAGTCTGTTTAAAAATATTTGTAGCATGATTTAAATACACTGAAAAGCAGGTAAGTTAAACGGTGCAAATAAAGGACCTGAACAGAACAGCTTTCCTCACAAAAATATAATAGGAATGATTTAGAAATATGTTTATCATTAATAAAACTTGGAGAAACAGAGTTATACAATGAACCTAACACAAAGCCAAAGCTTAAAAGGTGGCCAGGCTATTTAACAGATCAGAAAATGTGAGCAAAGAAAGATTTTTGCAAGGTGTTAGCATATTCTAGTAAAAGACAGGAAAAGGAAGAAAGGATAAACATTGGAAAAAAATCCCTCATCATCCCCTGACAACAACTTGTCCCCAGCTCTGATGGATTTTTGAGAGTCAAATGGGGTTTCGGTTACAGGAACTTTTCTCCCAGTGATTTTTCTGTTAATGTTTCAAATACACCCAGCACAAGTTCTTGCAAGGACCCTGAGTCCTAAACCAATACTGTTACCTGCTTGATGGCTTAATATTCCCATGCCTGGGACTTCTGCCAGGAGAACATATGAGTGAAGTGGGGATGAGGATATTTGTTATGCATCCATGCAGAAAGCATTTCCACCAATTATAAAAATAAAGCAAAATTGAAAGAAAAGGAGGTATTAGAGAGATAGCGTAGATGAGCCAGTCAGTCAAGAGGATTTTAAGAATGATGGGGTATAGCAGTTGGGTTTTTTTCCCAGTTCTTCATGGTCTGTGATACCTTAAAAGGCTGGGAAAATGCATATTTTTGTCTTTGTAAAAAGCACTCCCTAAAGGTGGGGTTCAGCCTGGCCTGTGCACTCCTGATCTTAGTTTGATAAATGTCAGCCCTCAGGAGCACCATCCAGGAGCCACCCAGGTTGTTGCCCACAACTGTCTGCTGATGTCTACCACGTCTGAGCTTCACAAGCTTTCCTTCCAGGTTATCCCTGCCTCTGCTCTGCTTAGGGGCTCACCCAGGAAGACCCTGAAAGTTTTGGCAGCTATATAAAATAGCAGGGGTGATACTGGAATACAGTGTCAAGGAATCATCCAAGAAGGATGACTTTGGCTCCAAGAATATATACCAGCCCTAATTTCCTCAGTTTGGAGGTTAAAAACAGTAGGGAAAAATACAAATGTTCACCCAGACTTTTTTAACAGCTCTGGAGTCGGGAGCAAGGCTGTTTTCCTATCTACCGTGTTTTTTCCTGCTCTCTCATTCTGGTTAATTGGGTAACTCTTGTTTCTTTGAAAGCACTTTGATTCACCATATGAACACTGGAAGTATAATAAAATCAGGCTGTTTAAGAGTGTGTCTGGAAATGGTGATAAACCGTCCGTTCTCTGCTCTGTGGTTCGTTACATCTATGGATTATGGTGAGCTCCCAACCACTGCTGGAGGCCAGCTGAATACAGTGGTGTTATGGAGGTGTTGATTATTCATTTTTTTCTTGGGACATTCACGAAGTTTATTAAACCAAAGGCACTGTGCAATGTGCAATCAATAAGTAGAGAAATATGGACATGTGCTAGAAAGGAGCGCTCTTTCTCCTTGCATCAGCTTCAGGCACCCTCCCAGTGCAGGCAGCCTGGAGTGGGGAAGCAAAGAGAGTGAATCTGTGATCAGAAGAATTTTGCAGTCCTCAGGACATCAAGCAAAGCAATACTAGCTGAAAAATTTGTAAGAAAAATGAGATGGAAGTTCACTTGTGTTGAATTGTAACCCTGCGTACGTGGTGGGACGAGGGAGGGAGTGATGCAGGTGAAGGGCGATGAGGTTGTTTTGGACCATGGCTGCGTTTGGACAGTGCGATGTGTGCTGGGATCTACCCCGGTACTAAACAGCTTAAGGGTGCCGTGCCAGCAAATAATAGCTGTTAATGGAGCTAAACGTGTCAAAAAGATACCGACAATGCATTTTGATGGCATATGTCTCTTCAACTCTGCTTCCAATTTTTCCAGTTTATTTTTTCTAGTTTTTTTCCTAGGTTTAACCCTTTGAACATCAGACCTTGGTAGAACACAGGGGTTGTTCTTTTCCCTAGTATTATAGGACAAAATATTATGTGAATTTAGTTTTGGGGGGGTGTGGGGGTGGTAAGAAAGGGCAAGCATCAAGTCATTCTGAAAGGAATATCGTTGAAGTGGTTGTCCTGTGGCCAGTGTCCACCAACCCTCAGAGCTGCAGGGCTGGCAAGGGCTGGGCTTTGGGGAGACGTTTTTGGGCTGCTTTTCACCAGGCTGTAAGGACAGGCTCTGGGGAGTGGGGAGGAGAGTCTCCCTGGGCAGAATAGGTGTAACGCCTCCTTGGTGAGCGTGTAAAAGCAGTGTAAGCCTATGTGGATCCACTTTGGTAACACACAGCCACATCTCAAGGAAAGCTGTTGGGGGTTGCGTGTCTAACACTGTCAGGGCCCTTTAAAACTCCCAGCCTTCATGTCTAAATTCACAAACAATCACATTTTGCTATTTAGAGGAAAAGTGCAGTGGACTTGGTTATTTGATACTAATTATTTAGTAGGTATAAAAGTGTACTCAAGTCCCTAATCTCCTTTCTGAGCAGGCAGGCATGCTCATGCTCACATAGTTGCATAACTTGCCCATCTCCAGTTGACAAACCCTTCTAACTTTGTTTTCAGATCTAATGCACACACACACACACACACACACAGAAAAGCTGTGTGCGTAGCTGGCTTGTAGTTAATCTTGCTGTTAACCTCATCCTCTTTTCTCTGCTCTTCCTGCAGTTTGTTGCCTGCTTTCCATGTATGTTTAAAATACCAGCTGTTGAGGAAAGGGCTGCTCCATAATTTGTGCAATGCCTGGCACTTTGTTCAGGGCTCTTGGGAAAATGAATGAATGAAAATGTTCAGGACTGAGTTTTGTACTGACTAGAGATGTAAGAGAATTTCACTGCTAGGCCCCTCCCTGCATCTGCCTCTTTGTCTCTCTCCATACAACTACATATGTATACATCTATATATGTATGTGTCTATAAACATCTGTGTGTGTTTGTGTGTGTATATATTTGCATAGCCAGTACATGGTACCAGGAGGACATAGCAGAGATCCTGGATGCTGTGAGATGAACACAGCTCGCTGTTGATATGAGTTGTGAAAGATTTCTCATTGCCAGGTCTTTTCCTTTACTCTTTCCTCTTCCATTCTATGAAAACTGACCAAAGTCAGCGAGATCACAGAAGATTCAAATCAACATAAAACCTGGGCTGAGCCTGATACTGGGAATTTTTGCTGAATTAGGCATAAATTAGATGTTATCTCCCAGCCAGTTACGGTGATACTGAAAACAGATACTTCAAACTGTTTGCAGTGTGTGAGAGCGTCTAATCTTCTTTCGTATAATTTAAAAACCAACCCAGGGACAGGGTTGTGGTTTCAAGTTGTAGATGGAACAGACACCGTATTTATCTGGATGCTGAGGAGGTCAAGGAAATAAAGCAATCTCCTTTCAGCTCCCTGCGTTATTATCACAAACAATAGCCTGCTGGCACAAAACAAGTTTTAATTGATTGTTGTTATTGATTTTACAGGAAGCAAAGCAGAAGAAATACAACTTGATTTTTGCAAGCCACGGTGACCTGAAAAGTACAAAGGAGAAAAAGGGATTATAAAGCCCTCTCATATTTTGCTCAGTTCTGTGAGTTTGCAGCTGAGCACTTCATAAAAGCCCTTTCCATTAATTCTGTATTTATCTGTTTTGACCATATAGATTTTATATGATCTCGATCTGAAAGTTTTATTCAGATTGTCCATTTTGTGCTGTCATTGTGCAGGTCAGTCTTGTTCGTACGGCCAGTAATTCAAACACAGCTCTTCCTCCTCTCCCTTTCTGCCTGCCTCAAACCCACATGGGGAGGAAGAAGCTGCGCTTAAAAGTTTTAGCATTAGTACAATGACTTGCTCCTTTCTGCTGATCTTCACTTTCTGGAGAATCTTCTGTTCAGGTTGAACCCTGGGTATGGGATTTTTTCCTGCTCACGCTGCTCTACCGGCGCATGGCTGGGAGCAGAGGTCCTGGGCTGTGAATAATTATGAGCTACCAGAATAATCATAGCCACCTAGTTAATTAGCCCAGGTGGGCTGGCTGCTGTTCCTTGGGGAGGACCATAGCTGTAGTAAGCCTTTCACTTTGGTCAGGAAGGGAGGAGCGTGGGATGCTCCTTAGGTCCTCTTGAGCTCTCCTTGGCCATAGACTAGGAGGTGAAGTGGGTTAAGAGAGAGGATTTAATTGGTGATGAATAACAAATTTTTTGCAAATGCTGAGTTGAAAGAAGAATTTTCTCACCATTCAGTCTTACCTGTTAATTTGATGGATTTTTGGGGTAGGTATGTGACAAAAGGAAGATGTTGATGGAAATAGCAGTGCCTGGCACTTTTACAAGAGGCAGCAGTGATTCCTTGAATTGTAGGAAGACTCTGAATGTATGTACGGAATTAATTAAGTCTCATGAATAGCGTAATTCCACAAAGCTTTAAAATTATTAACAACACCAAAAATATTATCGTGGGTTTTACTATGATCACTATTAACCCAATTAATATTATTATTAATAGTATTAATAGTATTATCAGCTTACCCGGTATCTATCCTCAGGGTCTGTGTAAAGTGCCTTCCGAAAGCAGAACACAAAGATGGTTACAGCTGCAAAGATCTGAACATTAGAGTGTAAGCTGCTGTCTTTCTTTTCTCCTTTCTTACATGTAATTCTTATTTTATTGTGACTTGTAATATTTATACAACAGTAGTAAGAAACCTAGAATATTGTTTAAATGTACATTCTGGTGTTTATTCCTTTACTTACATTTGCAAGATTTTCTTCTTGGCAGGATGGCTAAAAGCTTCCTCTCTTCCAAAAAGAATAATTGAAATAGTATGTGTGACTCTAGGAGCTGGGCTTTGAAGGAAAACATTGAGTTATTACACACCCTGTTTTAAACTGTTTAGTTATTTACAAATTATTGGTTTTAAGGGAATGAAGAATGATGAATTGTTATCTGTATACCAAAATGAAATCTCCCGTGGCACTGCTTTACTCAGAGCCACGGTATTTCTGTCCATAACAGCTTGGCAAGAACAGTCTTCCCAGACTGATATACAAGAAAAAAAGAAAAAAGAAAAGATTTCTTTTTGCTTTTGCAACACCCACCCAACTTTCCCACCAAGTGATCTGTTGTTAATGTGCAGGAAATCCCAATGAATGCACATCATTTGGTGAAAGAATGACAGCAGACACCACAGCTATCCTTAGCAAGCATCCACCTGCTCCCGTGGTGTCTTTTTAAAGCAAGTTCAGCTTACCTCTTCTCCTCTTAGTTTTCCTTTGCTTAATTGCAGGTGATGATTCCAAAGAAGCCTTCACCTGTTTGAGTGCGCTTTCATCTTTCTAGACAAAGCAGGCTTGGGCTTGGTGCTTGATCTGTGGCATAGTTAGGGCCTTTGGTATTAAAGGCGTTGGGATCACCCTGAGGCTTTTAAGGTTTTAGGGTTAAATTGATGAGCGTGTATAAAATGTAAGCTTTGTTGTTTGGCAGAGTTTTTCAGCATTTGTTATTCTTTTTTTTTTCATTAATAAACCATGGGACTATACTGCATTCCTCAACTGCCTCTTGCCTATTAAACAACGCTGTCAAACGGGGAGCTCTTTGACTTGCAGAAAACTTGTGATTCATTATATTGCCTTTAATCCGCAATAACTATCTTACTTAGCTGAGATGTCCAGGTATGCCTCTGTACTAGATCAGGATATCTACCTGTTTGTGTGCTGTGTCTACCTGATAATAAGTGTTTGGTACATGGTAGAGCTGGGAGATACGTCAGCTTCTGACCGCAGAGCCTGCACTTTGACTCCTACTCTGTCTTCTCAGTTGTGGCTACCAGCATTTAGATATTCAGAGCTGTTCCATGAAAAATCCATATCAAAAGCCAAACAGTTTCCAAATACCATTTTCTGTGGGTTTTCCCCCTCTGTTTTTAAAGTAGGGAATAAATTGACCAAAGGCTCAGTGGAGGGCAGTGCTCTGACCTTGACTGTTATTAGTAAAGCGCTTTAAGGGGTGCCGCCCAATGGCGCTAAAAATGAAGATTGTTGCTTCTAAAAAGATGACGTGCCTGGGTTGCTGGCTGTGATCCCAACACCTTGGCTGCATCTGCTGCGAAACAGTTTCCCCCACCCCAACAAGTCCTGGTGGCAGGACTGGCCCGATTAAGGAAATTACTATCCTCTGGGAGAGGGAAAAGTAGTGGCTTTAGTGAAAATTGTTTCAGCCCAATTTGCAAAGTCGCAACTGAGATTAACATGGTGTTTTCTTGCTTTTTCCCTCCTTCCTCACTCATTTGTATACGTTGCATCGGGGAATTTGCCTATTTTCTTAGATGAGGTTTGAGATAAAGTTTCCTCTGGCAATTCCCAAAGCTCTGGGATGCCTTGCATAGTATAATATGGGTGTCATGCCCATCCCAAACTTTCTCCTGTATCTTCACATGCAATTCCTTCACATCAAGACACAGGAAAGCTTTAGTGAAATTGGCTGGACAGGGAAGTTGCTGCAGCTTAATACATTCCTGTTCCTCATCCACAGCAAATGAGAAGTAAACTGGGAGAGTAAGCTACTACATGTGTTTGGTTTCATGGTAGTAGTTTTAAAAGAACAAGTTATTTAATACTACTAATACAATGTATACATATATGTATGTGTGTATATATATGTATATAACATATATATACAGTTACCATGTCATAGCTGATTGGTGGTAACTTATAAAACTTCAGTAACTTGGTTGCAACTTTCTGTCCATTCCAGCAGTAAGGGTTGGCTGTGAGTGGTGTCCACGTATACACTTAAAAAAGAGAACATTTTTTTCAACCGGCAATAAAATGGAAATCCGTGAAGATTTAAGTGCAAGAAAAGCCCATGTGTTAGCTCTGCTGGTTACGACGATAGAGGCATTGTCTGGCTTTGCCATTTGTCCCTTCTGTCTCAAAGGCAGCATGCAGCCATCAGTTTGAGGGCAGAGGCAACATTTCAGGAGGAAGGCAGCAGCCCCTCTTCTCTGAGCAGTTCCAGAGATTCTGGCCACCAGATTGTGACTTGGTCACATGGGTTGCTTCCAGACAGAGTCACTAGGGCAGAGCTCCTCTCTGTGCTCACTTCAGAACAGCTTCTTACCAGTTGCACAAGCCTGAGACCCAGATGGTAAGGCTGGACTTGGAATTACTTGGCTTTTCATATTAGACATTGGCACATACTCATATTACTCTATTGTCTTCTCCTTTTAAAGGCTATAGGTTTATAGACCCTGATTCATCTTTTCTGCTTTGCCAAATGAAACCCTTTGGGCTTCCTAACTGATTTCTTTAATTAGTTTTTACAGGCCTGCTCTGAACATTCTCCAGTTGTCTCAGTGTGGACTGTAGAAGTGCTTTTAGCCTTTCAGCAGTGGTCTTTCTCAGTGCCCCCTTAGCTACAGCATGAAAAATGAAGGTCAGAGGACTGTCTAGATTTTTTTCAGTGTTAATATTTTCTAGGATATAGTCCTTTATCCTTCATATACATAGGCAATTAGGTGGCGGTGTCAATAGTGAATTTGGCTGCCCGACTACGTGTCAGAAGTGCACAGCTTATGGGGAGTCCGTAGGCTTCATCGACTGCATTGGTTAGATCTCTCTTTAAGGTGAGACACAAAGTTTACAACACCAGCATACAGGTACCTGAATCTGGAGCTGTATTTCTGGGTGATATTGGCAAAAATGTTGAATATACATATACATATATATAATTGGTAAATGTGTTATGACAGAGAAAGTGTACTTCTAATTAATTACAAACTTCCTAGTTAAGACTACTGGCTGCAAATCGGTGCCATGCCTATGGACAACCTGAAAAGTTCCATGTTTCCCTGACCTTCCTTGAAGAAATGATCTGGAGTCAAGTTCTCCTCACCCAAACTGACACCCTTCAACTAACTTCAAAGGAGATGAATGAGTCTCTCTCACCAGGGCAGAATACAGACTTGTTGTTCCTGTAAACATTCTATATGTCATTAATACCCTTTTTCTTATCTACCTCTTCTAATAGTCAACTAAATTTTAAGTGTTTTATACAGTTGGTTCATTATTATATTTTTTGCATTTAAAACCTGGGAAGGGTATTTTTCTCTTCCCTTCTGTTTATATTTACATTTTCAGATAGTACATATACAGCCTAATCATATCACTTTGAAAATGATATAGAAAGTTGTGCTCTCTTACTCAATCAGATTTAATCAGTTTGGATGGTTTCCAAGTACTAAGCATTAATCTCACTTAAACCAAACTCCTGATAGTTCATCTAGCCTGAGTATTCATGTCAAAGACATAAAACAATCTCCTTTAATGCCCACAGTACTTTTTAAATTGAGCTTTCACCATCTGTTAATAAAACCTGCTTTGTACTGCTGGTTGTGTTCTGTGGAATGTGTCAGGGGTGAGTTTCTCTTTCCCTCCAATTCTTAAAGGTCTTCTTTTTTTTTCAAAAGTATATGAAAATTATGCAATATAGTAACAAGGAATTAGTCACACCTTGGCAGAATCTCCATTACCTTGGCTCACATCAAAGGGAAGGAGAGAAGTGTGGTCCTTGCAAGCTTATAGCATTCCTTTGCCTTGGAGTCCCACTCCGCGATGACAACTAAATTGGACACTGATGCTTACTTATTTTTCAACACGTGGGTGTAAAGCACATTGACCTTGCAGTTGACTCTTGCAGAGCACCTTTCATCGTGGGCCCAAGCCCACAGTGTGGTGCAGAGCTCTCTGTTGACTTTCAGGAGTCCCTGGGGAGGATTATTCGGGGGCAGAGCTGCCGAGCTGAAGTCCCCCTTTGATGCGCTCTGTATTTCAGCATCTCACGTTATTAATCCTGGAAATGGCAGTGTGGTGCTTCCCTGTCAAAGTGTTATGGAGATCATGCTCAAAATAAATGGTGCCTTCAGATGACGTTTTGCATGATTCAGCACTTTAAGGTCATCATTTACAACAAAAGGGGAGTGAACTACAAATTACAAAGGGCAAGAGTAAGAATCTGTGTTTCTCTGGGGCATGCTTTTTGGAGCACACGGCTGGCTTTACTGGCTGCTGCTGCTGTCAGGGGCAAGCTAGGTGTATTTAATTCCAGCTTTGCCTAGGAAAGCAGGTGAGGTGTGTGCATTAGAGGGTTTTAAAAGTCATGGCTAGGCTTGTTTTCTATGATTCTGCAGAAAAGTAAATGAAAAAGTGTTTTTGTTGATTTGAGAAAGAAAAGAAGGATGGATTTGAAAGATGGATCAAGTTTCACTCTTGATGAGCAAAAGACTTGATTGTCAACATACTTGAGCTATGACACTGGGGTCTAAGCAATGAATAGGCATCCAAGTACATGTTTATTCTCCACAAGAGAGAGGCTCTGGGCACTGGGGTATTTTGGAAAAGTTTTGCAGGTAGGGAAATAGTTGCTTGACTTTCTAGCTACCCCAAGTCAAAAAGTATTTCAGAGCAGTCTTAGAGGTTTTGATGGTTACAGGACAAGTACAGGAAAAGTGTGAGCTGTCAAGACTGCCACACTCAACCCTCCTCTTGTGCCAAGCCCCCCTTTCCCAGAAAACTACTTCCCTGGGTGGTGGAGAAGTGGTCCCATAGCATCTGACCGAATGCCAGTCTGAAGGTCTTAGTTATCCACAAAGGTATGAGCAGTAGATGCTGTCCCTTCGTTAGTGCAGTACTTAATTTATTGTCTGCTTTAAGAACAAGGTTACAAAACCTCCAAGAAAGCAGTATGGCCTGCAGCCCTGAAGCCGTGCACATCTCTGCTGTCTCCCAGTTTCACACTGGGACATCCATCCCTGAGACTTGCTTTCCAGGCAGACCAATTTATAGTTGGAAAGTGGGGAAAGCCTTGTGCACTCTTACCTCCACCTCTTATCTCACGTCTTTTTCTGTTCTCTCAGGACCAGGAGGAAGCCCCTGATGTGAAAACCGGTGGTGGTGTGGAGCTGACTTATCTTCAGGCTTGCTCTCAAGATGAGGCACATGCTTAGTGTTTTTTTAGGGTTAAAAAAGCTGTCATTAGCTCAGCTCCAGTCTTCCTTCACATCTGGGATGCTGGAAGTTTAAAGAAGGGCCACTGAAGGCAGGGAAGCTGTGTTAGGGTGACTATGTCAGAATTTAGCTGAGATGATGGTTATGATGGTGATGGTGATTTTATGAGTTTCAAAATATAACTTGAACATGGATTTCATTTAGCAGATGTGTTAAATAACAAAATACACCCTGGAATTCAATTTGTATTTGATTGCACAATAACTAATTTCTTCAGCTACTTTTTCAGGTTCCTCTTAACACTTACGTTTTTCTTGTAAGTGTTTTGTTTGGATATAATGAGGCTTTGTGTCTCCTGATTCCTTATCTTCTGTGGGTGGTAGAAAAATTGCTCTACTGCTCCAATATTTGTGGTTGTGTGGGGCAGGTGGTTTCACGCAGAGCTGTGCAAAATGTCTGTAGTAAATAAAAAAAGAAAGGGAAACCTCTTTCCCTGACGTTTCTTTATACACTGGGAACCTCTGCTGCAAACCCCAGGGAACCAGCAGAAGAGCTAGTTTCAGGGATGGAGAGGCCCTTTGCCAGTCTTTGCAGCTTCCAGTGACCTGGAGCTGCTTTGGTTTTTTGTTGTGCATCACAGGCAGACCAGCTCGTCCTGGAATTCCAGCTGCCTCCTGCATTGCCTGGGGGTCCCACTCCTTCTCGCTTCTTTTGGGCTTCAGGCATCATTTTCTTCCACCCCTCCCAAGACTCATGCATGGAACAGGTCAAGACTAGCTCTTTGGGACTTGTGTTCAAACGCGAGAAGCCGTGTAAGTCTGCGTGACCTGATATACTCTCCAGGAGCATCAGTCCTGTGTCTCCTTGCATAACAACCACGCTGAGCTCTTCTTGCAGGCACAGTGGTGGACACTGAACATTTGTCAGCTGGAAAAAAAGAAATTCTGTCTAGAAACTCCATTGGGTTTTGCTCAAAGCTGGCTGGGGAACTGACCAGGTATCATACCTTCCAATCAGATAATGTTGATGATTGATGTTGCCACCTAAGGACACTAGGAATTTAAGTCAAATTTACTGTAGTAAATTTCTAAGGAAAGATTTCATCCATTTCTCAATGGTAAGCTCCAGGAATCAGGCATCTGGATGTTCATGCCAAAGAATTTTTAGGGTTTGAAATTCACCTTTAATGAACTTAGAGTTGTCTGTGAAGCATCATGCTCCTTCTGGGACTTCTGGGACACCTTCTGGGAGTGCTATGACATCCCACATCCCAGCCAGAACACCTGCTACCGTGCCATCAGTACACATTACAGCAAGGATTTCTGGACATCTGAAGTTATGGATCCTGTAGCTTTGCTCTGAGATAGGTATCTTTGGTGAACTTAATGTGGATCTCTGCCCTGAGCCAGAGACCCATGCACAGCTAGCCTGCCTGCCTTGGCCAAATGTACCAAAGGGAAGGCAGTGCAACTCGGGAAATCCTGCTTGGTCCAGGAGCAGCTGATTAATTTCTGTAACAGCCCAGCCTCTTCCTCAACCACCTGTGTCCAAACACTGCATCCAGCAGGTAGATCTGGCAAAATTTCTTCTGTCCGAGTGTGCAAGCCCCATGCCTAGGTGGGACTAGGAGCTTTTATTCAAATCACATGACAAGTGTTATATCAAGTTGTGTGATGAGACAGCAGACCCACCAGTAGATACAGGACGGAGCCCTTCACCCACCCTGCCCTGCTCTCCATGGGAGCAGGATATCACCACCACTTTGCTCCCCATGCCTTTGGGTACCGGACCACAAACCAGGACATCTGGCATGCAAGGGCAAAGAGCATGAAGAAACACTGTAGCACAGGGCAGTATGAAATGCAGGCCCAGCTGTGGTGAAGCACAAAGCAGGAGCCCACCTGGTGACCTGGATGCTCAGTGCCTGAGATTTGACAAGTCCAAGAGCACTTTCCTTGATACTGGGTCTTGGATCTGGAACAAGGTTACAGCTTGTGTCAAGATCCTCCTGTATAGACTCATATATGCACTAAGGCATGCAGCATTTGTTAAAACTAGTTAAATCCTTGCTTTTATGGATGTATATGAACCTTAACATATTTTTTCAATTATATATTTGATGTGTACAGAATGTATTTTTTTAAATGATATTTTTAAACCAGATGGCTGACACTTCTTGTACAACTAGGCAGGGGTAGGACTGTGCAGCAGTAAACTGTACTGTTACACTTGGGTGGTGCAACATCACGCTGACAGAGAAGTGAGATTTCTGCTTCTGGACTTCAAAAGGTGAAAATCAGTGCGGGAACTTTTCCCAGTGGTGGCAGCTGCAAATGTCAGGGAGAATTGCATTTCCAGCAGCTTCCCAGGACAGATTTTCACAGTCAGAACCATTTATTTCTGTATACTGTTGGAAAAACATAATAAAAGAAACGTGGGTATCAGTTTGAGGTGATTTTTTGGGTGAAGACAGAGGCATATAAGCAAGGAACTGCAAGGAAAATTTTCATTTCAGTTATATTTGGTATGTGAATAACAAGAACACCCAAAGCAGGCACTGATCAAATACGTACTTATTTGAAAGTAGGAGACTGGAAATTGGAAATGTCTATGTGGCATTTGTGGGAGTGCCATGGTCCTAAATATGACTGTTAATAACATAAATATTTGTCTATGACAATTTCAGATTTAATTTGCTGTACACCATATAACCCAGGTGTATAATAACATGGCACATATATTCCACAGCACACCACCCACAAGCTTGTATTTGTTTCATAAACTGCTTAAACAGCTGATGTGCTGTATTTATTATGTATCTCTGAAATGTTCATGGACAGTCTATCCCAGACACTTGACTGGAGACTTCAATTTTTTTCAGATGCTTTTAAATGAAAAAAAAGTAATAATATCCACCAAATGAGGGTGATAATGTGAAATCTCAAAAGAGACCCAACAGAGTTATAAATGAAGGTCATAGTACCAGACATTTCAGTACCAGCAAGTTTCTACTCCTGTGATCTGTCTGGGTACCCTGACTCCCCATCATGGCCCATCCCACCCAACAGAGAACATTAGCAATTAGATAGCAGCTGGGCACCGGATACAGAATAGAGGGCTTAAGGTAGCACAGGGATGAGTTTTTTTCCCATATTTTGTTTTAGTGATGCCTTAACTGGTATTTTCTCTGCTGACCGGTCAGAGACACTCGGAAGTGCAGATGTATGCTTATCTGAGCAATAACACAGGCAGCTGCCTTCAAAGGGAAAGGTGGGTAAGTGCCTATCTCAGCAAGATGTAAGGGGTGGAGAAAAAGCACACATTCACAAATATGGCCATTTTTTTTAATGACTAGCACTCATTGTTTCCTGTTAAAAAGGACAAAAGGGGAAATGTGTCTCTCAATATTTTATGGGGAATTAAAATGTTGGTAGAAATACGTGGCAAAAGCCAGCACCAGTAATAGAACCACCTCCTCTTTCACTAGTAGTTTCCCTTTTTAATGTTTTTTGACTTACAGTGGAGCAAATTGGACAAGCTGAATTGACACAAATTTTCTTCAGGGCATGACAGACTAGTGGAAGGTCTTGGTGACTTATGTTTGTAAGTTCCCAGGTTCCTTTGGAACAGGAGCTTTCCGTGCCCCTACAGAAGACCCAGCAGGTGAATTTGTGACAGCTTTTGCAAATACTTGACAAATTGCATAAATCCTTCTCCAGCTTCCAGAAGACATTCCTCACAGGCTGATGAAGTTCTTTATCCCAGGGAGAGTAGTAATCCCCTTCTGAAGCCCATCAACTACAGCATCCACACAGGTACTAAAATCTCTCCTGATAATTTAACAGCACATAATTCATACAAATCTGGATCCTACTTGGAAGTTAAAACCTACATAATAACTACTAAAGAATAGACCAGTCCTAGATTTCCAAAGAGTCATTTTGCAATCTTAGACTCACATGAACTTTGTTAATGTAACAAAGCATTATCTTCAGTGAAATAAAATGTTCTATTTTATGTCAAGTGCCATTATCTCACTGACATCACATTTCAGTATCCTTTAGTTCATTCATACATCAAGATTTGTACTTAAAAAAATTCAACAGCCTGTCTCAGGATCTGGTCCAAGATTGCTCTGAAAATGTGGTTATAGGATCACCTTAAGAACCCAGAGTAGTACTGAACACTGCATTTTGATTTAAATGTCATTGTGGATATTTTAGATCTCTGGAGCTTCTGAGGTGCATTGTCTGCTTGGTATGTAGGTGACACTTTGGTGTCATAAAGAAGAATTACTCGTATGAAACAAAGGGAATCAGGAAATGCTGGGCAATAACATGCTCCAAACATGACAGAGATGTTTTTAATGCAAAAATAACTGTTAGATGAACTCCTATTAATCTTGAAAATATCTTCCGATTTCTTGCTAAAAATAGGTTATGTATGGTGACAATGGCGTTTTGGTAACGTCCCACTATGCCTGCTTAAGCCTCCCATTCCTGTAGCTACGTCATGGTATGAAAACCACATAGGCTTGATTTTTCGGCTTGATTGTGCTGCCGTTTTCCTGTGTACGCAGTGTTGAAAAAGCTGTTGGCCCGAACAGGCACCTATAAACCCCACTTTTCACTGTTCTTACTTAGATGTCACTGTCCGCACAAGGTCAGAGGCAGCAGAGAAGCAGACCTCTTGGCTCTAATTGTCTTTTCCTGCATTGTAAAATACAGGTAGGACAGCCTGTCCACCTGGGGATGCTGGGAGCATTAAACACCAGCTGGGAGCATGCCCCAACATGCTCCAACTTGTACAAAGGTTGCTAAGTGACTTAAATACATTGCACAGAATAGAACCATATAGCCTCAAAACAGCAGAACCTGACTTAGTTTCTAGTAACTCATTAAAATGACTCTACGATTCTTTTGATGTTCTGTACTAGTCTGGTCACATTCCTTTCTGTTTTATAGCACGGTAATAACAACATTCTTGTAAACAGTCTAACCTTCATATTGCTGTCTTCAGATCATCTGAAAGCATTTTCACATTGGGATTTGGCTTTCTTACCCCCATAAAGCATTTCCCACCCTAATAACCCACACCATCAAAGGGACAAAATAGGGGTGCACAAGCTGATTACTGCTGGGTCGCTTGCTTAGGGCAGCGATACCATCCTGCAAAGGCAAAATTTTTTTTTGCAGTCATTACCTTTATGAATTCATTGTTCAGAACTATTGGGGTTTCCATTCTCTTTCAGAGGAAACTCCTTTGTGGACAGACAGACTCTAGCCTGGATGTTTGTCGGTTAGTGCCTACCCATCAGGGGATTGCAGCCTGTGCTCCCCATCGTTATCAATACATTGTCATCCCCTGCTTGTGCGGATCTACAACCTGGGGTAATATTTTCCAGGAGCTCAAGTTCTGTATTATGTGGCTGGCAATGGATGGTTACAGAAACAGAGAAGGCCTAGGAGGCAGAAGAAGAAGCCACTCTGGTTTAGCCATACTTGTCCACTGATAGCACCAGATAAAAGAAAGACGACTGACTTTAGCTACAGAAGTGTGCTTTGTAAGGAGGATAGGCAGCAGTTTCCAGATGTCTTTGGCCAAAGGCTTGGCACTTAAGCACTTGCTCAAACAAAAGGGCCAAGGATAAGGGACTGCACCCTTTGCAAACAACGCAGCACATGGACATGCACTCACATGCAAAGAATTTACATCGGCTGAACAGTTTTCCAGGCAGTCAGTAAATATGACTTATGCCTTCTCTTCCTCCATCAATAGTTTAAACAATCTGGGAGCAAAACCGGATACAATGATCTTCCTGACACTGTAAAAGACAAGGACAGATTTCACACATTTTAACATTTCCTCAGCTTGCTTGCTTTCTTTTCTTTCCCTCTGTTTCTTTTTTTTTTTTTAAAAGAATTTTTTAAAATTTCACTTTATCCAAGACAACTCTGTGTTATCCTTTGGACTGTCCAGTTGAAGCGGAGAAACAAAGCAATGTGCTGCAAACCTATCACAGAGCATAAAAAGGAAGCTGTAAATATTCAACTGAATGAACTGCCAACAATGTCTAAATAAGCAATGTGTTACACAGCATATCTGTTGAAGGGTGGTACATTTATAGTGGCTGCAATCTGCTAGAGAATTATTTGCAAGTAGAAAAAAAAAAAAGTAGCTAGATTTGACAGATAAGTTTTTCACAGTGTTACCCTTTGTTTATAGACCTTCTCTCCTTTTAGTGTACCCTAGAGCAAATCTCTGCCTTTTCAAAGGGCCACACTATTGTTCAACTGAAACATTATTATTTCTTCTCTCAAGTTTGATTAAATTACTTGGCACTCAGACAGAAGTTGATAATACAAACACAATGATCAAGGTAGCAGATGTGCCGTTATTCTCTTAATTATTCTCTTAATGGCAAGTAACTAATTCTTCAAACTGTGGCTACGCAGTTTTAAAATGATACAGGCGCTAAGCAGGTAACATTACAGCTAGTTTAAAATACGTTAATTGAAATGGGATCAAGAATTTATTGGGGAATATTTAAATAATTACTTCCCTTAGAAAATATAGTCTGGCTGTTGGTTTGTGGATTATATGTGTGTCGAGATTGCAGAGATTAGGGCTGGAGAGACAGGCGGAGGTTGGAGGCAGCAGGCTGACAGCGCCGGTGCAGAGACGGGGGCTCAGCTGCCTTGCAGGAACTTGCTCCCATATCTGAGCCCTAGGATAAAAGGTGTATTTTTAAAATGTGCTAGCTAAAATGTGTTAATTAACACCTGTTAAAGTCCTGGAATAAGCAGCACAAGGTATTTTCTGTTCTATCAACTGATGGAAAAGTGGCTTAATTAGGTGAAGGAGCCGAGGGAAACGTTAGGACACCCTGGTCCTGTAAAAGGACCTAAGAGTGGAAAAGGGACTCCTGCACCCTGCCTGGGGAGATTAAAGTAGCCATGGCTTGAGTGCGGATCAGAAACCAGGGGTTTTAAATATATTAGCTCAAATGCTTGAGCTAATAAGTTTTAAAATAAATCTTTTCTAGACTACACAAGCCCTGAGGGAAGAGCAAAGAGATTAAGGTAAAAATAGAAAGCATGAAGCGTCTAATAATGAGCCACACCTGTTTAGCAAAGTTTCCCTATCTCTGGTCTGGTCTACACTCCGTTTTTGCATCAGTGTGGCTGGCTTGGCCAGGAAAGTTTTTCTAAGGGACTGGGAGGGCGAGCAGGTTACCATGAGGGAGCCACACGATGGTGGTGGAGGTCCTGAGGGCAGCCACTGAGTTGTCTGCAGAAGATGTTTCCCCCTCATTTACCCCAATACTGGAGGAGTTTTGGTTGTTTCATGTGTAGATAAAAATAAGGACTTTTAAAGAAGATCTAAAAAAAAAAAAAGATTTAATAATTTAATTATTTAATTACTTGGAGACAAGTGGTTTTCATTTACTACAATGGATCCCAATCTTGTTGGCCTCCAGGCTTTATTGTACTGTAAATATTATTACTCATAATAAAAACCAACCTAACGTTTTTCCCCAAAACTCTAAACTTTGGTCTTCAGCTGCAGATGCTGGTTCAAACTGGAAGAGGAAGTAGATAAAGAACACCAAAGAAGACTTCTTTGAGATTACTGATGTTATTTCACAGACCCCAAAGCCCACATAATGTCCAGAGAAGTACAGGTTAGCACCCCACAACCTGCAACTCTTCTCCAGTCTTTTTTGTCTGCCGTGAAAGGTGTCACAACTTGTGGTGATGCCTGTCTTTGCCCATGGCTGTACTTTGCAACGCTATGGGGCAACTCGTGTGTAGGACATATGGTTACAACAGCAGGTAACTCATGATGTTACACCTATGTCTTGGTTTTGGAGCTGTAATTTTTTGTAATTATAGACAGGAACCTGCCATTCCTTCCTGAAAAATACGGAGATCCTTTGAAAGAGATATTATAGATTAGGCCACACAAGAGGAAGCTCAGTTTTGAGACTTGAAAATTTGTCTTATTTGTGTAAAATAAACGACCTTTCTCCCCTGTTCATGGCCAATTGTTTAGCTAGTAGAAACCTATGTGTCTCCCTTACCCCCAGAGGAGTTATGGAAGCCTGGACATTCAAGTGCCTGGGATAACATCCTGGTTTTACTGAAGTCAGCAGGAGTTTTGTCACTGGTGTCTCCTCCTTGGAGTTTACCCATGCTCTTGTTGGAGCAGGCAATAATCCTGATGAAACTATATGACAAATGAAGTCACAGTATAAATAAAGATATAAATTATTTCTGAGGTTAAGAGGCACTGATGAATATATATTAGGTAGCTTACCTAATATAGGAAAGTTGTCACAGAGACTTTTTTCCTTACACCTTCTTATACCCTTGTCTGTGCCTCTCTTTCTTTTACAAACTAGCTAGCAAATTCCATGATGTGAAGGGTGAGGAAGCATTTATTCACTCATGTTGATTTTTAACAGTTCATTGCCATATACTTCACCGCCTCATCTCAGCTGTCTCTCTCTCTGATCAAGATGGAGATGTAGGCTCCATCAACAGATTATTAGAACAGACCTGAATCTGGTTGTGTGTCATTGCAGTAATAAGGCTTAGTCCTTCATTTGTAAGTGAATTTACTTATATTTTCTTTATTAAACCTCAAAAAAGCCCTATTAAGAGGAAAATAATCTATTTTCCAGAATACTTTTCTGATATGTTTAAATCTTATACAGTACAATTAGAAAGCAAATGGACAAGTCAAAGTAGAGAAGGAATCAGAAAACCTATATATGTGATTTTTATGCTCCTGTTTTCATAGTACATGGCCATCTGACAACTGCTGTTTGTGAGATGACGTCTTGGGCTTGGTTTCATGAACGGCTGAGCTGAGCTGATGATTGACCAAAAGGAAAGGCGATTTCCCACCACCTCCCTCACTCTCTCTTTCCCTTCTGCCCTTTTTCCTTCCTCCTTCCTTTTCCCAAGCTACTTTGACACCAGCATTGGTATAGCTGGATTCTGCTACAAACCAGTTAAAACTCCTTAACCCAGCCAAAGTAATTTTGGTTTTCTTGTGGTTTACTTTCTACTGTGTTAGTAAGTTGAACTGGCTCAAAGGGATCAGTGACTCCAAACATGCAGCCAGATGAACAACAGCAGTTACGGGGGATGAGGAATTGACTGAAGAGAAGGAACTTCTCTATTTTGGTGGCAATAAGTCATGTGCCAGTGCCATTAAATTGTAGCTTGGGTATACAAGTTAATTTCTTCTGAAAAGGTTGCTTCTGATTCCTTCTCCTCTCTTGACTTCTGGAGATTTCTGCTGGTTTGGTGAGATGAAATGGCTCACCAGAAGGTGAGAAGAGCTCCTGAGACCATGCATTGGAGGGGAAAGGAGGAGGGGGTCCCCTTTGGTGGCAACTCATTACATTGGATCAACCAGGACATCTGATTGCACGCTAAGTGTCTTGTCCAAGATCACATGAGAAGTTCGTGGCAGAATAGAAAGCTGGCCTCCTCTCTTGTAAGGGCAAGAAAAATGCTGTACCCCCAGCATCTCAGGATCTTGCTTCTATTGCTCCAGCCAGGATTAAGTTGTTTAAAGGACAGTGATGAGTCCCCACAGATATAGGATAATCTGCTTTATCCAGTATCTCAGCTGATCCTACTTTCTATAAATCAGAGAACATATTAAACTTGAATGTGTGGGATTATTATTCCTTTCGTAATTTGTCAGTAAAAATGGTTGCTATGAAAAATTCTGACCCCAGAACTGTCTGAAAATTTAATGAATTTTGCTGAGTTCTTGGCCTTGGAGATGTTATTTGCCAGTGTGTTCCACAGGCAGACCAGGTGACAAAGTCTTTCCCTCTTACGGTTTTGAATTTGCCATGTGTTAGTTTCACTGAACACTCCGTATTCCTTAGGGTTTGTGGCAGCCAGAACAGATTTTCCCAGCTCAAGCATTAACACTGAACCACAAGACCCATGCTCCTGCCCTTGCTCCCTCTTGCTGGGTGGTTGCTGGGCCACGTTATAAATCAAGGTCCTGAATCCGATCCTGACTTCCACACCGATTCCCTCTGTCAGCTCGGTAACTCAGATTACCTGATGAATTTGCCTCCGTATAGCTATTTGCAAAAGGAGATAATGATACTTGTCTTACTGACAAGGGTATTGTGGGATGATTTATCTCATTAAAGGGAGTGAAGTGCCTAATGCAACTGCTACTTTGCAGAAATGAAACGTATTTTGTAGAACTCGAATGTCCTTCCCTGTGGCAGCATGTCCTCTGTGTGTGCACCAGATGGCACTGTGTGCAGGTTCAATTAATGGCACAGACGGCAACCTTTTAATTTGTATAATAGCCTCAGTTGATAAGCATTCTTTTCTTTCCTTGCAAGAATCACGTAAAAAAAAAAAAACAAAAAACAAACCAGGAAAAATATAAAACTCTGTTATATTATGGCTTACAGAATTTTCTTTGAATTTTTATTTATTTTTATTTTTTAAGAAAGACTTAGTGCATCTCCCTTCCCTCATATGAGATAAGGTCTTCAAAACCCACCAAGATGCAGTCAGCCACCATTTCTGACCAAGGGGACTGAGCAGCACCGTGCCATAGATTGCAATTTGACTTGCTTTTTTGTTGACCATAACTACACGATATGCATTATACATGAACATAATAATAATCCCCAGGACTTACTTAGTTCATTTGGGATAATCAAAGTGCACTTTCACAGAGGTATAAATAACATTTATAATTATTTACATATTTTCTCCAGGGAAGAATGGGAGCTGTTCAACAATTTCCTCAGTACAGTTATTGCATGGGAGAGAAAAGAACTTCACTTTCTTTAGCCTCAATCTCTTACAACACTTCATTGCTTGCAATATTCCCATTTCTAGTTTGTATGTGAAACGATAAGAAGAAATGGAATGCTTCAAGGGGAAGGGACTATTGTATCCACCTTGTGATTTCCATAGTCCTGCCTTAAAACACAATTTATCTTTATTGCTCACATAGAAGTGATATACCGCCTCGCACAGTAAATAGGCAAGGTGGACTTTTTGGTAAAATTTAAACTCACTTTAACATTTTCTCAGGTTATAAAAATATTCCTCCCTATGGCATCTAATTTAGAGATTAATATGTATCCTTTCCACACAGCATTTTCAATGCTGCAGTTCATGAACACCTGCTTTTTATGTCTCTCCTTTTAGTGTTGGAGCTGAGGAACTGTCAAAGAATGAAGTGTATATATTGTATTTTTTTTTCCATGCATGTAGGTTTTGCAAACCCTGTTATCTATTTGAGATATCACAGAGAATATATAAAAAGATCCATAATACTGCTATGCACAAGCCATGGGGCTGTATCGTTGCACTGATCTTCATGGTGGCCTGTGAAGCTGTATGGGAAGAGTGAGCCGTATCTCTGTGGACAAGGGCTTGCTTCTGGCATTGTTTTTCCTGTCCCCTAGTCTGGCAGGATGAAGATCTGGGAGGAAGGCATGGGAATTCAGAGAAGACGTGATCCCTGTGCTGTAGGAAGGGATAAAGCACCCCAGCTTTCTGCATCCATCTCATGGCTTGGCCTCTCTCCTTATAGTCTGGCAGCTTGCAGAGCTGGCTCTGAAGGTTACAGGTGAGAACAAGGCTGTCCCTGGTTTCCCCTCTGCAGAGGTATGGCACAGAATAAGCAATTTGACTTGCTTATTCTGGAATCTGTCTGGAAAGAGAGCTGCCAGTGGGAATAGATGGGAGTCTGGAGTTTCACTGCTGTTTCCTGACGATTTGCTCAATGTCACAGAGTTTGATGCTGGAATTAAAGGTCCATTGAAGCTGGATGTTCCAGGAGCCAGTCCTGGGGTCTGCAGCCTTCAAAACGCTCCTCTGTGAAGGTTCAGGACAAAGGTCTGGGACTTGTTTAGTATGGGAGGGATGTAAACCTCCTCCATGCGAGTCCCTTTGGATGACAAGGTGAGTCGAAGCCAAGACACTGTCATTCCCTTCACACCAAGTATCCCGATGCTGAGTCTAGGTCAGCACCCCTTACTCCTTCCCACCTGGGTGAAGGGATGGGTCTGGGAACACCTCAGCTCCCTGGAGCCCGGTAGCGTTAGTCAGTACTTGGTCCCTCAGGTGGGGTTTTCCGGGGTTGTCCTCTACTGCCAGTGTGGGCCACCGCACTGCTCAGCCCTCCGGGCATGGAGCCACACAGAAATGGGAAATACTGACTCGGAGGGTGTTTTGCAGACCTGAAGGCTGATTGTCAGTGCTAAAGAACAAGCTTTAATTTCTCTGCATCTGCTCCTCTTTTTTTTTTCAAGGTGAGGCTTTATGCCCCAGCTCATTTTACAGGTCTGTCCTTACTCCTAATGAAGCTAATGGTAAAACTTCCACTAAAAGAAGCCTGTCCTGCATTTAGAAGCAGCTGAGGACTGGTGGAAGCTTTAATTACAACCATGATATTGTTTGCTATAAAAAAGGAAAATAATTAAAAAAGGGGAGATGATCTCTCTAGCTAAGGCAGCTGTCCTTTCAAATTTGTTCTTAAATCAATAAAAAAAAAATTGAATGTTTGTTCCTGTTTCTGAACACACATCTCACATAACAATAAAACCCACAAACATTCGTATGCATGTCAATTCAAGTACTGCTTTTGCAGAGTTTATTTATGGAGCTCCAAAATAAACCTGAAAATAATCACACTTAGACCAAAGACTTACTTAGGATGAAATAAAAACACAGCCACAGTAGTTATAGACTAGAAGTGAATGGGGTACAATAAAGTATAGTCACAACTAAATTATGTCTTGGACTGAAGTAGATACATACTATTAATTGGATGTAGGCCCTTTAACCTTTTTGCAGGAAGCAAACTTGAGATCTAATAATTTTTGTAAAGATGAGCTTTCTGTATTTCCAGTAATATTTCTGGGCATTGAAAGGATCCTCACTTTCCATTCAGGTTGTTTTGATGAGATTGGCTCTAATATTTCAACCATGCCAACTGAGCAGAGGTAAGAGAGGATAAAGGAGAGTGGAAGTTTGATTGCCTTGTTCAAAGGATACAAATACCCTGCTGGTAGTATCAGCGCTCCACTGCTGATCCTTTCAAGGTACTTTGTTGCTAGACCTTTTCATGGATGTGAAAAATTTTGGCAAAAATGAGTGTTAGCTAATGATTCAAGTATCTCTACTTCAAAAGAAGCAGTAACCTATTGAGATGAAGATGTGAAGGCAACGGTGTTTATATCATACACAAAACTCATGAAAATTTCATTTCTATGTTGAGTTCACCACCTTTCATTACCATTAACTGTGTCCAGAATAAGGTCCTCAACTAAACTTTGTGCTGCTAGAATATACAGGACAATATAATCCCACCCTCTAACAGATATCTCCTGTTTTTAACCCCAAACTAGCGCTGACTTCACTAAGAAAAGCTGAAACCTTAATTCAGGTTGACAAATCCACATTTACAGTTCCAAAAATAATGGGTGGTTTTGTTTGCCTTGCTTTTTTTTGTCTCAAATGGTCCAGGACCTCAAAGTGAGATTCCACCAAGGCTGTAATGCGACATCAGGAATGGACTTCATCAACCCTAACTGTTGCTCTGAAGAGTTTTGCAAGAACCTAAATGCTCCTGAGGTGTGGATATCAGCTGTACAAAGTTACAGAAGATGCCTCCCCATCATTCATTTCAAACTGATCACCCAATCTGCCTTGCAGGAGTCGTTCAGGAGGTGGTAATGGTGAGAAAAATAGGAGCAAGCAGCTGAAGAGCCACTAACAACTTAAGCTGTCAGCACCATTGCTTTCAGTGAAGGTCTGGCCACAGTCAAAGGGAGTTAAGGTACATCTTAAAACCTAAGAGCTAAAGTGGGCTAAGGGAATATACATGCTTAATATGTATATATTATCTGAAGACCCAAGATTTAACAGCAACAAGCCATAAAACCTGAAATCCTTTAAGGACTGGCTACAGGCAGGGAAACCACCACACACTCACCGGCGGCCTGGATAAACATTTGCTATTAATTTCCTCTTTTTGCAGATGCAGTTTCATCCTAACAGCTGAAGTTTTATGAAGGATCGGATTTTGTTTCCTTGTAAAGAGAATTAGAGAAATGCTTAAAAGCCAAAACGAATCTGGATACTGAAAGGTGATGACATCTAACAGGGCTGCAAAAGACCACTGCTGCTAGGCGCAGGCACTAACGCTGTGCATATAGGAAAAGAGTTAAAATTGATAGCACATGAAATATAACTAAATATTCTTGAAGGTTAGGGCAGGTGCTATGCAATCCTTCAGTCTTTTACTAGCTGTCAATGGTTGTTTGTAAGCGAGGTCAACAAGATGTTTACTGTATGGCTAAATGCTTTATTTGAAGTAAGGACGTATGATCTTTGAATGAAGATATTAATGATGTGACAAAAAATCCTAAAAAAATACTGCTTTCAATGGGAGTTACAGTTAAAGTCATGTACTAACAAGCTGGATGCCAAAAGTAGCTGCAAGGAATGTAATAATATAGATATTAGCTGCAACAACAGAAAACAGGAAAAGCAATAAATCTGTTAATCTTCTCAATTTTTTAAAACTAGATTTGGATATGAAGTTATAATTCTTATTATTATAGCTATTCATTTTCTTAAGCAAATCAAAAGTTTCTTTTCAGAGTTTTGCACATTTTTCCTAATTACAGATGATATTAACTTATCAAAACCTGATTTCTCTTTAACTTAAATCCCATTCCTCAAGTGTTCCATGTGACAATGCAAGCGCCACTATTAGGAAGAATAATAAAGGAAAATTTATAACTGCAATTGCTAGTTGAGGGTTGAATTAAAAGAATTTATATTTTTTGTATCTTAATTCATGCTGATCATTCTAATGATAAATTTCAGTGACTTTTAAATGTTACATTCTTTAAATTATGGTTGTAGATAACACACACAGACAAATGAAAACCCAAACACCAGCCTTTGTCAAAAGCGTACTCTCTAATCTGTGAAGTGAAGCCCCAAAAGTCAAGGAATAGCAGAATTAAGGTTACCTTTGCAGTCTTAATTTGGTTACTTCAGGTCTAATGAGTGCCCCGTAATTCTTAATTATAGATCTACATGTTGGTCCCCCTGCTGCTTCCTTTCCTCTTTCAGTACACAGATTGGCCTGTGTTCCTTTAATGAGTAAGTAGTATTTAATTTTCTTTTTGCTATTCATCGTGTGACCTCAAGTCTTCTCTTGCTCCCTCCTGCCAGTTCCTGTTCTGAATTCAGCATTATTATTTTTCTCTAGGCTTTCAGCTCTCTGCTGTCTGTGAGTTTCACAAAAAATAATGGATTTATTTTCACAGCAGCCCAGCAGATGAGATATGGCATTAGCTTGACTCTGCAGGTGGGGCATGGTGGCAGGCCAGAAATGCTTGCTGAATTTGAGTGCCCAGTTTCTGCTAGTTAGAGTTTCACTTCCCACAGCGTGGAGCTGTATTTCATGTGATAGTTGACGGCGAGTGCTCAGCATTTCTGCAGCGCAGGGTCCCCACAGTATCTAGTCAGGGACCCAGAAAATGAAGCTGTAAAATTTATAACTGGGAGAGAAAGGGGCATGGTTTAAATTGCTTGCCTAGCTTTGCATGGGAGCTGAACGGCAGAAATACAACCAGCTCTCAAGGGCAATGGTGAAGCCATCCTCCCTCTTCTGGTAAGCCCTAGGAGCAGATTTAGTGAGAGAAGCTGTGAGCTGTAACCACTTTCCATCACCTTCCCCGATGCGGCACCTGTAGCCCAGGTCGTACCTGGGGAATGGCCATGCCGCAGTGCGTCTCTTATGACTCTCTCTGAATACTCTTTTATTTTTTGCTGTTATAAGACATCTAGCTTTTGAAGTCCATATCCTATAGGCAGCAATCTTCCTTTGTTATACCCTCCCACCTATCATCAGAGCTGTCCATTTTGTGACCGGCAGGAGGGAGAAGTATATGATCATGCTATTAAAGGTAATGTCTATGCAAAAAGGGATTGCATCAAGGCTGGAGAGGCAATTTCGTTCTGGCACTTCCTTACACCTGATTGCAACTGCAAGATTCTTTTAACGCAGTTTGAGGTGTGTAGTTTCCCATATTCTTATTTTTTTTTAAAAGTAGACTGGCAAAACAGGCATTTTGTTATGCAGGGTCACAGTGACCCCCAGGAGAGCCAGCGGGGCTGGGGTCCCTGTTGGCCACTCAGAGCTCTCTAATTTTGGTTAATAGAGTAGCAACATTAATAATCACTAGTTACCAGTGTCCTGCTGAAAACACTAAGAGACTTGTTTCCTATGAGGCAGGCTGGACAAATTGTTAGTGGATCTTGCAGGTATTTCAGAGCAGCAGGGGATGGGCAAAGCCCCCAGAGTGTGTTTTCCACTCCAAGTTTGGGAAAAGAGTTTGACGTTGTCCTATTTTTCTAGATACAATCACTTTTACTGTGCCTATCCAAACAAGACTGGGTCAGGAACACTTAACTATTCCTAAGCTGCTTGCCCAGCCACCTCCAGTTTCCTTCAGCTTTCTCTATTGCTGGGGAAGTCCCAGCCTTCTTGCTCCATCATCTTTAGTCCTCCCTCAGATCTTCATGGTTTTAATAGTATTTCTTAGCCATAATTCAAAGTCCCTTTTCTCCTTGTCTCCCCACACTGTGCTTTCTCCTACACAACTGGCAGTAAGCTCTAACCTGATGTTCTCCACCTCCCCAAACAAACATCAGTTTCCAGTTTAGGTTTCCAGTCTGTTCCTTAGTTTGGTTTTCTTCACTGGCCCCAATCTTCTCTCGGTTCTTCCGTCACTTTCAGTTCAGAGAGCTATTTCCATAATCTCCACCAAGCAGGTTGAAATCATGGGATAACTGTCCTCTTGTACATTGAGTACCAAAAAATGACTGGAAATAGCTTGTAGTTACTCAGAGCAGCAACAGTGTCAGATCTCTTTAGCTCCAACCTGAAATATTCGTGTTGTGGATGTACCTTCATGGAATGACTGAGGTCTCAGAAGTGTCCACTGGCCAGGTGTGACCTGCGGTTTTCTAATGGTTGCAATAGTTCCTTGGAGTACATTTGTACAGAAATTATAAAGGTTGTGTTTCAGGGACAAACTACATTTAATGCCAAAATCCAAGTATCTTGTCCAAAGCATACAGGCATTAAAGTTCTGAAAAAACGGGGGTTACCACAGGGTTTTAACATGGACAAGGCAGGTATTTTTCCATGGTTTTGTTCTTGGAAATAGCTGAACTGTTTTGGCTGAAGTTTTCCAAAGAAGGTTTTTTCAAGTTCAGACAGGTGTCTGACATGTCAGAGTTCAACCTCGTCATCTGAAGTTTTGCAACACCCGGGAGCCTAAAATGGGAAGAATCAAGTCACCTCAATAATTGTTGGTGCTACCAGCAATACCTGTGAAACTAATAGGCATTGTGCCTAATTCGGCTTCACATTTATTCAGTTTTATGACAATCTAAATCCACAGAAGTACAGGATGATGGGAACCGTGGAATATTAATGAGATCTGATAGGAATAACAGCCAATGATGACAGATGATATTTATGCAAAAATGTTAATGAATAAGAATGGTTTGTCTGCTTAAAAAATCCCTGCAGTTACTTGTTTGAATCCCACAAACATTTTCAAGAGGGTTTTTAAACCTAGTCTTATCTTTACAGATGTAAGCTTCAACAGTCATCCCAGAGGTAGGAAAACCTATTGTCATGCCTGTGAACAGTATCTGCTGATGCTATTTGTTTCCTGAATAAGTAGTTTGGTAAGAAAGAAAGCTGGAAAGCTAGCAAGGGATTTTTTTCTGGTTTAGTCTTAATCACACTGTAGTCAATACTACTTAAAAATGAGATGAAAACTTGGTTTACAGGTTGAAAGGGCTAAATTTTGGATAAACGGTGGATAAATAAAAAAGGTTTTGAATTGCTCAAAATTATTAAGATCTTGAAACACAGCATATCAACATTTCTCACCTTCACTTATTAAAATACTTTCTCTACAGTGTTTTTCAGATCAGGCTTTCTAAAAGTATTTGCAGAACTTCACATTAACACACCTGTTGACCACCTCTGTGTGCTGGAAGCATTTTGCATTACCATTCATCTAGAGATGTAATTGTCTTAGATCATGACTTCTTAAGACTCAGAATCGCAATCAGATTACGGTAATCTAACAAACCACCATGCATCAGTTAAGCAGCAGCGATGGCTCATGTGTATGGCCTTAGTCAGTAGCAAATATGAGGACTTTTCCCACTCTGTTACCTAAGGTAATGTGCCTTTCAATAGGCTTGGGATCATGATCCTATGGGACATTGCCAGTTATTTTGAATTGGCTGATGTTAGGAAGCTTTTTAAACTGAATTACTTTGTCAGTCTGAGCCCTTGCTTAGTTATAGCCCTGAGTACACAGTAGTCTCACAAGCCTTTAAAACACAGCTCCAAAAGATAGGCTCTGTATGATAAATTAGCTTAATGTGAGAACTTTGGAAAATCCTAAATAATGTCTCTGAAATTATGGGTATCTCATCTATCTCTCTGTAGATAAAAAAAATAAAAATCTACTAATGACTTTGACCTTCTACTGACAGGTTTTTCTCTTGACTTGAATATTGTGGGAGTGGCAGCATCGTTAAAGCTGGAAATTCCCACCCATTTTTCCACTGTCTCCCCCAGTAGACCAACAGATGTTCCTCATTAACTTTTAGCAGATAGATTTCTTGTTGATAACTCAGGTTATTTTTTCATTGCATGGAGGAAGCTGGGAAGTGACTTGCTGTGAAGCACAGCTTTTAAAACACATCTCCATATCCCAGGATGTTTCATAGTATTTCTGAAAAATACTCCACTTTCAAAGTACAATGATAAATCTTGTTGGCTGAGTCTTCAAGAGTGTACTGAAGTGCTAAAATTAATTGTAGAATATTAAGTAGTTTCCTGATTAACCACATCTTCATGTGTCTGAACCTCTCCTTGGTTTTATTAACTGTAAGAGGCCCTGCAATGTCCCTTGGAAAACTATTTGAAATTTTCACTGAGGACTTTGCAAAATAAAATCTACTTGCTCATGTGCTCCTGTAGTCATATCAGTAAGGTGGATATGACTGGAGACTTCTTTTTGCTTGAAACAGGTCCTTCACCAGGCCTTCTCAGCGTGTCTCTGATCCCAGCTGGGACTTCGCAATTTTTTGGCAATTCTCTTGGCAATGAAAATATTTCTTCATCAAAAATTGAAATTTGAAGTAAATAACTAAAAATGTTTTTGCCTGAAAACTTTCTTAAGAAGACACACATTTTTGTAATAAAATTTAATGTTTTCTGTCTCCATTAATGGGGGTCACAAAGAATGACCTGCCTGTAAGTGAAAGGCTGCTGTCATACTTATTGCATCTGTTTAGCTTGTGTATTGTTCATGTCATCTGTCTTATCTCTTATGTATAAAGAATCTTGATGCTACTGAGGCTTCTGTCTATTATAGAGACACATAAACTATTAATACTAATGCTTACCTTTAGCTTCCTGCCAGAGCTGTATATTTTCACTGTACCAACAGAGATGCCATCAGCTCTTAGCAGCTTAAATTACATTCAGGGTAAGAGAGTCAGTGCTTTGGGCAATTAATAAAATCACACTATTGCCAAAGTATCTGTAACATTTAATGCCTAATTACTATCCAAACCACTGTAAATGAGAAATTATAGCGAATTGGCTATTAAAATACAAAACTGCGCACACCATTACAGGTGCTTGGTGTCAGGGAGGCTGAAGACATGACTGATCTTCTGCATGTACGTAACTGCTGGTGCATATGCAAAATGGACATTACAGGTGAGTTTGAGCTCACCTGTGATCAAGTGTGCACGTTCCTCAGCTAGACAAGAAGCATGTCAATGGCCAGTCCTGCATTTGAGCAAGGTGACAGTCACATCTAACACGAGCTAGATATCATTGTGTAGAAGCATCCTGTAGCCCAGAAGAAGAGTTATCTCAGCAAAAACTTGATGTGTGCTCCCTCAGATCAGCCTTGTCATGCTACATTCTCTGGTTTTGGGTATGTCTATTTAAGCTAGGTGCTCTCCGTGCCCAAGACTGCCAGCTGAAGGCTTGTCTGGTGCCTAACACAGGTGGCCACACTCCCCTGGTCTCTAGGAAGTTGCAGAGCAAGCACAGGTGACAACAACCTGTAGCTACCACAGTTAACAAGCCTAGTCCTGATCTTTGGTCTTAATGGAACGAGGCTCGAGTCTGCCAGCATATGGCTACTCCATGATCATCTGCTAGGCAGGGGAAAACCTACATCAAGAAACTCATGTAACCCTCCCTTCCCCCAGATTTCTCACCCCATGCTAGCTCCCTGCCTTCTAAAACCTGTGAGAAAGCAATTTGCTGAAAGGCAAGTGTCTGTGGAGATGCAGGATCGTTTACTGCTGGTTACCACCTGGGGCGTTCTGGAAAGGCTCTGCTACATGAGGTGCATTTCAGAGATCTGAATATGTGCTAAACGAGTCCTGCATCTCTGCCTCATAGCTCTGGGAATGTTAGGCAGGTAATTAAGAAATCACACGGCACAGGTGTGCCAGGTGAAGTTTGGTAGCTTGCTTTTGATCTAAATTGAGATGCTCTGGGGATTTAACTTCTTAAACAAAAAGGGCATAAATAAATAATCAGGATTTTTTTTTTTTAAGGTTGGAACATGCAGGCTATAAAATTTTGTCTTGGATGTACACAAGTAGGCAATGCTAGAAGACTGTTTAAGGCTAGGGCTTTGTTTTAAATGGGGGTGTTGTTTTCATTAACTTGGGTCTCATTAGTTTTTTCACTGGGAATTTCCCCACTGATATAAACAGGAACAGTGTTTGTTTTTTGGGAACTAACTCAGGAATAAGTTATGAAAATGTCTTTAAAAATAGACCTCAAAAGAACAACAAACCAAACCAAAACCTGCAGTATTAATTATTACACAGGAGTCAAGGAGAGCATTTCTTTTTAATATTCATAATTGAAAATGAGATGGCTTTAAAGTCTGTAACAAGTCCTTCAGCGTACCACACTCTAGTTAGAGTATTACTTCATAGCTGGAAGCCAAGAAACAGGCTGACAATCAATTTTAAAATGATTCTAAGCCCACACAATAGCCTCTTGCCGCAAAGTTTCGGCACGGTGCCTGTTTTGCTGCCATGTGGGTGGGGTGAGATTGGGATAAACAAGAACACAACTGCCCACTTCTGATTTTGTATCTTCACCTAAGTTTAGTCTTGCACAGATAGTTTCTGTAAGTTTGAAATGGTTCAATGCCTCTCTCTTTTACATGATTCCTAGACCAAAAGTCATGTGGAGAAAGGTCTTGTAGTTTAGAGTTTGAATAAGAAAAGGAAGTGCCAGGAAATAAGGCTGTTGCTCGGAAAGGTTTAGCCTGGGTCTTTGGTCTTCTGAAGTAGGAAAGCTTTCATATACTTTCTCCAAACAAATTGGGTGGCTATCTCTGATCTATCAGGGTGCCCTTAAATTACTTCTTTTGATACCTTGGGGAAGAAAGATAGCGCAGGTGATGTCATGGGGCTCCTTCCAGCCCTGTTGGGTTATGCCGGCTCCTCTCCTTCACAAAGCTGAATGCAAGGGGGGTCACACGCTGTGTGCGGCTGTGAAGGGTGCTGATACAAAGCAACAGTGAAAGCAGGAGTGGCACTCTTGCCCCACTGCAGATACGCTATAGACAATTTTCAAATGTTATTTTTATGCTTGCTTTTAAGAAAAGCAGCAGACCGCTTCACATTATGGGTTGAAACCTCTCTTCAGTGAGACTTGGGCAGTGGGAGTGATTTACAGCCTGAAGTACAGTACTGCAGGAAAGCTGAGATGGCAGGGTACCTGCATAGTACGTGGCTTTAGAGAAATGTCTGGTTCTGCTGGAAATAGGAATGAGTGGAGGAATCATTGTGGAACTCTGAAATCCAGAGCTCAGTATGGACAGTGATTTTGAAAAGCCTGGATTCTGTTTTGGGTCAGATAAACAGGAAAACTGAAGCAGCGGAGACCTGCTCCAAAACCACTCTTTCTTTTTTATTTTTTTTCTTTTTTGTAAGCTTTGGACCGCTGCTTTAACACATCTCCAGCAAGAATAAAACAAGATGTTAAGTTCTTTACTGTGTAGTGTCCTGAGGGAAGAATCCATCCCCATACAGTATTATCTTACAGTTGGTTGATTTGTTTTCTGCTGAAATTTCCTCTACTGTCACCTGTTAGGTTTATCGTAAGAACAAGGTTGTTCTGTCACTTTTACTTCTAGGAAGTCTGGAGCATTAACAGGGGCTTCTTCCATCTCACTTATTCCATCACTTCCTCCTCAGACTTTGTCTAAAGCCTGAAGACCAAAAATAAAACATTTTTATTGAAAAGCACTTCAAAACATTACCACCTTCTAAAAGTTTAAAAAAAGATTTCCCCCTCTAAATATTCCGTAGAGAGGAACTCCTATTTCCCTACCAGCCGCAGTGCAGGGAAATTCTTCCCCTTCATATCGTCCTTTCCTTCAGTCAGCAGAGTACGGAATCTGCCTTTCTTCCTTTTTCACGACTCACCAATATTTCCCACATCCCTTTCCCCCCAGTTATATGATGAGTAAATTAAAATGAAAGGAGAGCTTATTTTCAGCTAAACACCTCGAGTTTGGATTTCTCCCCAGCTGGTGTTTTCCCCCCACTGAGCTGTTGGATTTCTCATGAGAACAAAGATGTTCCGGTGTTTTGACTTTGAGGAGATCTGGAATATTAATGATAATGTGGGAGTAATGAGGAAGTCTGGACTCTGAGTAAACACACACTGTACTTCACTGTCCCGGGCATGAGTCCATCCTGCAGCATTGCAGGGGACTGTGCATTTGCCACACTGCTTCTGGCATCACGAGGGGATAGGTAGACCACATTGAAGCAGTTCCCAGCTATGGAGACAATATTCTTTTCCTACCAGAGCTGAAGGACTGCTTTCTTTTAAGCAGACTTCAAGAAAAAATTCTTGTCCTGTCTCAGTAGCAATAAGAGAATCTGGTGAAACTGCTTAGAGGACCTCAGTAAAAATGACTTGGGCACACTGGATGTGAATTGGACACATCTGAGAGTGTTACAAGCATATTTAGACAGGTGGTGCTGACCACTCCACCATGGCTTTTCCTGTGATCCAGTTAGTGGGATGCAAGGTAGCTTGGGACTGAAACTGCAAGGAGGAGCTGCACTCTGGCTAATAAAGGCTCTAATCAAGTCATGTGAGTGCAGACCCAGCGATGAGCTACAAAGCTCCTAGATATGCTGGAACCTGGACATGCGGACATGGAAGATGGCTCCCTCCAGAAGATCAATAAGGTTCTTTATTGCTTCCTTCTCGTGTTAAGGCTAGCTGAATGTCTTCCTCTTCACGGAAAAGGTTAAAGCAGCCACTCAAGTGCTCAAGTGATGCATTCATAGAAATGGGCAACCAGAGAGCTTAGCCTTATAGCCCCCTTCAGGGTGAAATGCTGGGACAGGCAGAGCTTGCCCCATCAGTAGCATGCACAGCTTTCCAAGAGTCCATTAATTAAGGTCATGGATGATAAGGTCCCAGAACGACACAATCAAAGTCAATCACTGCATTCACCATGTAGACCAGAGTGTGGAGCCAGATATCATATCATCTTTGGATCAGACTCATGCCAAAATCCTTCACCCTGTCACGTCAGTGTGTTGCTGCAATGGCAGCATATTAATTACCAAGGAAATTCCTTTTGTTGTCCTCCTTAAACAGTAAGGGCCCAAGCCCTGCCAAACACAGTGGGGACTCTCTGTGGTTTCAATGGACTTGTGATCTCTTACATCAGTAATATGCTCAGAAGTTGGAGGAATTTAATCTCCCATTTTACAGATATCAAACTGAATCTCAAAGAGTTTATGTGACTTCATGCCTCTGTTGCTGCACTAACCCAAAGCACTATTTCCCCAAAATCAAAATGCTGTTTCAAGGACTGTATAGGATGGATTTGAGTTTAGAATTTATTTAGGCGTCATAAGCATATGAAATGAAGAGACTGACATTAGGATCCATGGCTTCTTAACATTTGCATGCATAAATGCATATTACTGGGTTGGTAACCATGTTTGTAAAAATATTTGTGCAGTACGAAACATTAAAGAAAACCATATAATTGTTTAAAAAAATGCAAACAATTGGTCTTTTGATGTTTTCATGTGTAGCTGAGTTTTTACTTTTAAGTAGGTACTATTACTAGTGTGCTCCTTTTGTTTATTACCTGGGCAAATTTGCCATTTGATAAAACAAAAAACAAATAAACAAGAATACCAAACAAAAAACACAACAAGTATGTTGTTGACTTATAGCCAGATCTCCCCCAGGTAAAAGGCTTATTTTCTTCTGTTTTGAAAATCAAACCTTAATCTAATTAGATCTTGGAGGAAAATAGTTGTGATATGCTTTCTGTAGGTAAAAGGACTTACTTAATGTGCTTTGTTTATGTTACTGATTTTACAGTAAGTAATAAAATTCATTAGGGGTATTATCCATTTATAGATAGCTTTTTAATGAGGTATAAGCTTCTCTGGACATAGGTTAAGAAAACACAGTATTACAATAACGCAGGTTTTGTCAATAGGTCTCTGAAACATGGGAACATAAATTGATCTCAGTCCAGCTACATATGGCTATTGATTTTGGTTGCAGACCAAGAATTACGTCTTGTATTTATTTGTTTGTACACTGTTATTTTCTTGCTCCCTCCGCCAAAACACTTCTCCTGTCCCATCACTTTCTGGGGTACGTGAGTATGCTTGGAGTTGCACCCAAGTGCACTCCCTTCCTGTGGTGTCCTGCTTCTAGTGTCCAAAGCTCACCAGCCTGGCAGCTCAGCGCTGTGAAAGTTCTAATACACAAGGCAGGTGAAGAGTTTAGAGAAAAAGCCTTATATTTGGAATTACACCCAGAAAAAGACTGAAAGCAGGTCCAGGCTACTAAGGGCCAAAGCGGAGCAGACCTTGTCAATCCAGGTGGAAGGAGCCAAAGGCACAAATGGCAGCAGTAAGCGTCTGCAACTTGTGAGAGGTGACAGCTTCTTGTCCATTGGTGTATTGGATAGAGAGCACAGGGCTCACCATGCTTTTTGGACATCCAGGCATTGCTGAGATTTCCATATGATTCCAGCTTTGAAAACTTGGACTGACAAAAGAGGGACAGCTGTCAGGAAAGGGCCAGTTGGTATGTGCCATTGGACTTGACCATTTCCCTGCCCATCAATCACATTTTTATACGGACATGGAATACATGCACATTGCTGGTGCATGGCACTACAGTCTTTTTGGATAATGAGCTAGATGATGAAGAAAGAAATGGCTCCTCTAAGCCTACCACACCAAGAGCTGCAGGTATTCCTATATACACTTGTCTTCGTGGTTTGTTTGCTGAGAGGAGTCTTGCGTAGACCATAAATGTCAGCACACACCATCCTCTTGAACCAGACAGCTGTTTTAGATGACCTCGACATACTTACAAGTACTCTCAAACATTTTGGAGTATAAATCTCTCTATTAGGGTGTTGTTTATTGGCTACCTTTTCTAATTCTTATATAACCTATCATAAACTAGTGGTCTAGACTGTCTACCTGAAACAAGAGAAAGTGACAATCAACAACATCATATCCTGCAGCAGAACACTCCTACCTAGTACGGCAGGTTGGAAAAATATTATGCAGCCATTTCCACAGAGGAATTGAGAATGTGGCAAGGAGTTTTCTGCAGCTGTTAGGTGGAGCGCTATATCTTTTAGAAAACTATTAGATATATGTAAAAAAAATGTCAGCCGCTGGGCGTTTGTTAGATTAATGTCCTCTCCTTAACATGAATGCATAGAAGGTAGACCATGTGATTATGCAGGTATGGTAATTATCCTTCAAAGAGTTGGAAGGCTTTGACGTAACCTCTGTGTCCCAAATGTGCTGGTTCCAGCACTCGCTAGAGGGAAGAATAAGGACTTGAATCTGCAAGCCTTTCCCATGTGACAATCTGGTATTGCACCTTATAAAATCTGGCAAAATTGTAAATGGCAGTAACCTTTATAAGAATGAAAATGACTTAGCAGAGTTTGAGTTTTTTTCCGATAAATAAATCCTCTGATGTGCTGTTCTAACATGCAGAGACATGCATGAACTATTGTAAGTACTCCAATTTATAAACGCTTTGCAACAGGCCACAACAAGCTAGCATCATCTTTTAAGTATTTTAAAATTATTTTTTTACTTGTCTTTACAACATGTTATAATACATCTTATAATAAAGTAATTTCTCTGCTGCATATTAATTGTTATTCTCCAGCAGCATGTCTGTAGTGCAGTGACACTTGATTGGAAATGTGGGGGTTGAACTGGCCTCACACCAGCTCACCAGTGGAGGATAGCCCATATTCAGGGATCTCCACCCCAGAGCTCTCAGACAAAGACCGTAGACATCCAGCACCCAATAATCCTGCAATTCTTTCAGTTATTTTGCTTTGACCGAGTGTCCTATCTGCTTTTACTATCCTGTCAGCATTTTAACTTGTACCATTTTTGCATTGTTTTAAGTTGAAGTAGATGTTCTTGCCAAGAAGGGAGTCTTCTGAATCACTAGAGATTAGAGACACAATTTTTGGGTCTAAGTTCTCACCTCCATTATGTAAGATAAGTTCATGCCTGGGTCTTCTGTGGGAGGATTCTCACATGTACCAGGTTATAAAAGTGTTCAAATATTTTCCTATAAAAGAAAAGCTGTTAGGACCCTAAGGGCACTTACTGGCCCCGCCCAGCCTCCACCCACCCTGCCCACGGCCCAGGAGCTCCATTTCAGCCCAGCCTGGGGCTGTCAGACCGTGTCCCAGCAATGCCATAGGAGTGAGGGTCTCCAGCTCTTTCTCTGGACCCATCTTCTTCTGCTCCTGGCTGGGGCCCTTGGGTGACCCCTAGCCCTGGTCCATGGCTTGGTGTGATGGGGCCAATGGTCACTGTTACCAACCCCTGGCTCTGCCCACCACGTCAACCCCGATACACCACCGAGCCGCGCTAGGTCCTGCTCAGCTCCACAGCCCCAACAGTGCAGAAGCATCCAGAATTTATAGTATTTTCTGTAAAATGTAAACTGGCTTTCCCTATTTCTAGAAAGAATAGCAAGTGCAGTGCTGAAGTGCAATCAGTAACATCAGACCTGTTTTCTAAGCTTTGTAGGGACACACAGCTTCTTTCCTAAACACAGACATTATCTTTCCCCCACCCCACCCAGGTCTGTGCCTCCTTTGTGTGCTTTTAGGTCTAGCTTGTATCACTAGTTGCTCTGAGGCTCATCAGATTTTGTTGTGTGATTCAAGTGGAGTTTTGCCAAGTTGAAACGTTAATTTTAGTTCCTAATCATCAATAAGAACAGGTGTGGCAGGACACCTATGCATCAGTCGATCTGGGTTCTTATCCAATAAGGATATGCTTTTAAATATGAGGTCATACCAAACCCAGATGCCTTTTTTTTTCCTCTCTGTTCAGAAATCCTTCCCAGCTGCTAGCAAAGTCCAATCCCTTTGTACAGTGGAGGTACTAACGTTAGTGTTAAACCTCATTGTATATATCTGAGGAGAAAAACGTTAATTTCTCAGGATCAATGAGGATCATCTACTCTCATGATGCATTGTTCTCACTAACAGTGATGCACGGGAAGCACCTGAGAGTCAATCTGGAAACTTCGTTGGCCAGGACACAACAATATCTCTTGGTTGTTGCTGCGTGGTCTGGCAGCTGTTGCTGCTAATCTGGTTATCAGGGCCTGCAGGTGTATCTGTATTTACACAACTGGCTTCTAAGGACCTACATTTATCAAGTCATGATTTATACTCTACAGATTGCTTGGGTTTTTAGAATTTTTTTTTAATTGAACATTGAGGATAACACAGAATGAGGGAAGCCCGGTCTTATTTTCATGTAGGTTCAAGGTTTATTAAATTCCCCTGCATCAGTTTACCTTCTTAGACATATCCCTGTCTTTGCCGAGATGAGACACTGCAGAGCTGGTGGCAGTGAGGTGTAGGTACCACACACAGCCGTACGACCCTTCCTTGGGAGCGTGGTGCTGCATCGGGCCCGTGCCACACGTTACTGCTGGATGTTGAGAGAGAAGACTTGTTGTTTGGGTGCAACAGCCTAGGAATAGGGTTCTCCTGCCTTCATGACCTGATACGGTATCTCCTCCTGGCATTGCACTCAGGCGGGAGCTGGTATGGGGATCGTTGCTGCCAGAATAGACATGCCCACTGCAGTCCCATTAGGTTGCATCCAGATAGGTGAACTTTCTGGCTTTAATTTCATGCTTTTCTCCCCTAGATCATAGGGAAGGCAAGGGTGGGTCTGGCAGACGGTGCCCTGGGCAATGGTTTGTTTGAGGAGTCTGCAGGGTATACAAATGAATGCTAACCTCCTGTGTTACACTGGGATAAGGAATAAAGTTACTGCACGCCATTTCAAGCGCCTGTACCTTTTCAGAAGGAAAGTGACTCTCAAGACCATTTTGGGTTTACCAGGTGTAATTCTATAACTGTCAGTCTCATTAATAACAAATTCTTTCTTCTCCTGCCTCTGAAGGCATCTTGCTTCAGCCATAAGGTCAGAGGTAAGGTTCTGGTTCTAGCAAAACTTCCACCAATTTTGTAGGTACCTGCCAGCTCCACAAATCTCTTGAGCTAATGACTAGATTTCCAGGAGAAATGGTGCTTCTTGGAATGACAGAGCCATTTTACAAGGGCATGTAGTGACGACAAGGGGGAAAGGCTTTAAACTGAAAGAGGGGAGATTTAGATTAGTTATCAGGAAGAAATTCTTCACTCTGAGGGTGGTGAGACACTGGCACAGGCTGCCCAGAGCAGCTGTGGGTGCCCCATCCCTGGCAGTGCCCAAGGCCAGGCTGGACGGGGCTGGGAGCAACCTGGGCTGGTGGCAGGTGTCCCTGTCCGTGGCAGGGGGGGAGTGGAAATAGATTATCTTTAAGGTCCCTTCCAACCCAAACCATTCCATAATTCTGTGATTTTGGGGTAGTTACATGTGTAATGTGAAATCATTGTCCAAAGATACTGTCTTTTTATTGGTGATTCTTTTAAAGAATATTTTTGTTCTTTATGATAACCTCAAGTGCCCTATGATGTGACCAAAAGTTTCTTGGCAGCTAGCTGTCTTTCATGTAAAGAAGATAACATTTTTATTCCTCTTATTTTAAGTGACATATAGACATTTTGATAGGAGTCTATATTCACAGCCATGATTTGCAGAGTAATGAGATTGAAATTTTAGTTCTCACTAGACCTCTGAAGACTCTTCTTTTTCTTTCCCTTCTTGAATCTGTCACTGAAGACCCTTTCACTTTGGCAATCAAGCAGACCATTAATGATAACTCCTCCAAAAATAAATGTTCATAAAAATGAACTAACAGTAGCCAAGCACCATCAAGCAGAAATATTACACTTAGTGCTAGAATCCATTGAAATTCATGACTCTGCTCTTGGAATTTTGTTTAAATCAGATATTCTGTCAGTAATTATTCACTTTCATAATCTTCCAATTTATACACAGCTACACTTTTTAAATGTAAAGAGATCTATTGATTATATCAGCAATGGAACAAAACCTTTTATATTGTCTTACTTTTGGTTTTTGGTAAAGTTCCCCAGTCCAGCCCACTGGAGAGCTCAAAACAGCCTTGTAGCTGCTTAGTGAGATGGGGAAACATGTCTTTCTTGATCTCTTTGTCAAAAAGGCAGCTGCCTGGAGCTTGGTGCTCATGGAGCACTATCCTCTGCATCAGATGGGACTGCTCCTATGAGAAGGTAGTGCTCTGGCTGCTGCTTAGACTTCTTAGACTTCTTCTTGATGATGGACCTGATTAACCAATTTCCTGCGATGTAGAAGTCAGTAATGAAAGGTAGAAGGTTATTTAGCAAAGGCATTTTTCTCAGAATGTTCTGCCTTTTGAGGACCACATTGATTTCTGTGTTGTAACTGGTGATGAATCAAGGATGTGGATCTTGCAAGGCAGAGGGACCCTTGCTAGCTTTCCTTTTATAGTGCTGGGAAGCACCAGCAGAGGTTGGATAACTACCTGTTTCGGAGGCCATTGCAGAGTGTCGCAGTATAATGGACCATCAAGATGGCACATTTGGAGGGGCAATACGCTGAGAGGTATTTCTGGGCAGGGAACAAGGATAATTTGATGATGAGCTATTTGAGATATTATTTTTTCCTAAGGCATTCCTCCCTGAGCTGTGGCTCTGCTCCAGGGCAATGATAGCAGGACAATGACTGTCACTTAGAAGAAACTTACGGCCTGTCAGAGGAGTAGAAAACATGCTGGGCTGTATGTGCACAGCCTTATTTCTCCTTGGGCCCTGGGCCAGGGGAATAGCTAGAGCTAGGCGTCTCTGAAGGTCTCTGAAGAGGTGACCTGGAAGACCTACTGAAGACTGAAGGAACTGCATCCATTGGGAAGCAGTAGGTGCAGTGTTTATTAGATTGAGGCTGACTTAACGGGAGCCTAAGTAGATGTTGGGTTTTACAAACCTCTACTGATTCTTGTCCATGTGTGCACAACACATGCTCTAAATTGTTGCAAAGCACTTTTTGCACTGACTCGTAACCCACGCTGGAAAGACAAATAGGGACAGATCATTGCATTTGTTTATGTATGTGGATAGGCTGCTACTCCCTAGCACCATAGAAATGCCTGTAAAAAAATATAAATCATGTACTGACAAATGTACACAAAAGGGGAGAAAAATCCAGGTAATATTTTATTGTTGTGTTGAGCCCCATTTCCGCAGCAGAGTTCCCTCTTTCAGCTGAAATGGGCCATTACTATATTACACTGCAAACTACAAAATTTCAAGGGAAAATAAAGGGACATTGTCATTGTATTGTCCTTCACTAACAAAAGTTACCTCCACTGTTTAAATAAAATCCTTGGTCTTTGGCTCCATGCATTATTTAATAATCTTGGAAACTTCTGTGACCTTTAAGCAATAGTAAACTGTGATTGCTTGACAAATAGGTCAATGTTTGTATAATAGTTGTGTCTTTGGAGGTACAAAAATATTCATCAGAATGCTTTGACTGACTTCCCCCACCCTTCATTTCTTTGGCAGTTTTCCCGCAGCATTGCCCTCTGTTAAACATTATTCCACTTCAAGGGTATTTGCAGGACTAGGAAGCAGGCATATTATGGTCCTTGAAAATACAGGGTGGGGGAGGTTGTATGTCTCTGAGACACACACTTACACATGCACACACACACACACATATATGTCATGGATATTTGTTACTGTTGGTAGAAATTGCGTGTTAAAAAAAAATCAGTAAAATGATTTGGTATCTTGTGTGCTAAGCACCTTGGTGTAGATACGTTGGATTTATTCCTGGTTAACATGCACCCTGTTTTAGGGGGATGATAAACTGGTATTTGCTGTTTGAAGGGCATACTTGAAAGCAAGGAACTGAGTTTGAACTTCTGGTTTTATTGTTAGCAGTGTTGGTTGCAGGGCCAGTTAAGCAAACATGTGGGCTCCTGCATGCTCCTTAGCAATACTTAAAGGGAAAGTTGTATTGACACATTCTCTATTACTTAAGTTTGATTTAGGGTGATCGTAAAAGTCAGAAGTGGTCTCAAACAAGAATATTGAAGAATGCAATAACTTTGTTCCATGGTGTTTTATATGAAAGTGTCTGTAGTTTCACCATTGACTGCTTAATGTTAAATGCCTTGGTGATATCTATATCATACTGAAAATTATGCCCCAGCATAGATGCACAAGAAAAATTAAATATCAGTTTCACTTCAGAAACCCAGACTTTTTCCACTTCAGTGCACTATACACACACAAATATAAATACAAACACATACATTTGTGTTATCATTACAGGTACTGTTCCGAGGGATGCAAAACATGGAAAGCATCTCCAAGTTTTTTAACATGTAATTGTAAATATTCTGCCTGTTTTTGCCTCTCTTAGGGTGCATGGTTGTGTTTGTCCACATACAGGTACTTCACTCAAAAATTTTACTATACCACCTGCTACTGAAATCAAATCCTGCCTCTTACAGAGGAATGACACATGAAGCATTTGCTATTTAAAAATGTCTTTAGTTGCAGCTGATATCGTGCTTCAAATTGCACCTGCTTCATGAGCATCAAATGAACAGAAAGGATAAGAAGATCATTTCGATAACAGTTTTCAAGAAAACAACTAGGAAATTTTGATTTCAAATAAAGCTCTGGACCAGTCCATAAGCATAATGTTGACCATAATTTTTTGTGTAATTGCCTAGCAGATACCTCTAATCTAAGAGCTGAAACCCATTTTGTACCTGACTGGTGTGTATTATAGTATAGCTCAGGTCAAGGTCTGGTTTAACAATGAGGAAATCTTTCTAGCTTGGGGGGTGTTACATATAACCTTGGCATATTTGAACTAAAGCATCTTTATCTGTTGGCTTTTTTTTTCAAAGGCAAAAGCTCTCAACCCTTTTAACTTGAATCATGGCAGAAGGAGCCGTTGGCATTTCGGTGCCATCTTTGAGCTGGGTCTCAAGGATAAATTCCTGCCCTCTGCTTGGATTACACCAGTATTAACACTCTAACTGGGGCACTCTCTGAAGTAGTTCTGACTCAGTAGTTCTCCATTAATTAATTAGTAATCCTCTATCTGAGAATACTGCTAGGTTACAACAGATACTGATAACTCCGAAGTATTTATTGCATTCAGTAAATAGAGGCTTCAAAGAAGCTACCTGGTAATGAGATGTAGGCTTTTAATTATTTCCAGTGTTAAAGCTGTGAAAGGAAACTGTAAGGGTTTTCTTATAATTTTTTTTTTCCCTTGGAAAAAGATCAACTTCAAAAGATTTATCTTTATTTGATTTTTAATTTTTGGATTTTTTTTTTCTCCTGTGTTCTCCTAGGTTTATGCTTTGGCTAATAGCAGCCAGGCATTTTGCCTGGCAGAAAAGCAGAGGCACCTCTTAGCTAGGGGAGTATATGCAGAGGGCAAACAAGAAGTAGTACAGTTGCTTTTGAGATGAAAGGACCTACAAGAAATGCTATAAAAATTGGAACCCCAATAATACACTGCATTTCATCCCTTGATGAAACAATTCGGCACTGTTTTGGAAACTAAGGTCTTTGGGAGTGTAGTCCTAGTTCAGAAACAGGATCCAGGTGCTGTAAAGTCGAGTGAAAGACCAACTACAGATGGAGACATACTTGATCCTGGAGCAAATTTTATCATTATTCAGATAATGGTTAGGCAATAATGACCTACACTAATTAAGATCTGAAATAGTGAAAAAGGAAAAAGTAACTGAGGTAACTGCTCTATTAGAGTTAAGCTTTGGGTATATTAGAACAGGAAAATGAATTCATGTATTTACCCATTCACAGTCAATTCAAGGTGCAAATGACATATATTTACAAAATATTCACACTGTTCTAAATGTTTATTGAAGAATCAGTCAGCTTGAGAGGAAAGATCTAAATGTGTTTGGTTTCCTTCATCTAAATATTTAAAGAATAACACAATTTTCAGGAGAGAATCCCCAAATAGGCAGACAATCTTATAAAACACAGAGTTTATGATAAAAAAATCTGAGAACGTACAGTCAGGTTTGGCAGGGAAACCAGTGGTTTGCAAACAATTGGAAATGTCCTTTCAGTTGTTACTTTTTGTGGTAATCCAGAGTCACTGAGGACATCTACATTTACAAGAAAATAAGGAAAATAGAATAAATAATGAAGTAAAAAAATCCTCTTAATAATTAGTGGTGCGCTCATTGGAACAAAACCGAAGCTTTGTAGTAGAGCACTTGTCATCTGCTTCCGCTCCTCTGTGCTGGCTGCTCATGGTTTTCCTTATTTTCCTACTTCCACTTCTCTCCAGTGTCCACCACATCTTCTCATTCTTTTTCCCTAATCTTCATCCAAACCTTCACTCTCCTCACACATCCCTGCAGTCTTGTGCCTGCTGCTATTCACCCCAGCCATGGATTGCCTTTTGTCTGCAGCCACTTTGATTAACTCTGCAGCAATATTCCTGGTGTAAAAATTGTAATGATATATGGAATTTTTTCATACCCTCTCCTTCCAGATCCTGAATATCCCAGAGGCTTGAATTTGTTCACCTGGCCTTGCTTCCAGGACTCTTTTTCTCTTAGTACACCCTCTTGTTGTCTCGTGTTCCCAGACTATGCAGGGCCTGTCTGGGCATTTCTTTTTCCTGTTGCTTCCAGTACTTTTTCTTCTCTCTTTCCACATCTTCATTGCTGCCATCAACATCTGCTTAATTCCTGCTGATTTCTACTTAATTTCTCCCCTATGCACAATGCTTAGACTTTAACTTTCTATTCAACTCCACCAGATATTCCTCATTTCTTCTCATCTCTAATCTGGTTCCCTCATGATCACATTTTACTGTATCCCACTCTGAACCATAACATCCTTTCCTGTCATGAGTTGTGCCTGACAAGTCCTCTTTTTTTTTTTTTTTTTTTTGGCAATCAGAAATGCAAACTCTTTTACTCTTTTTTCTTACATCCATTGTGCCAACATTTGTCTAAACTCAGCTTTAAACCATGCAATTTTTCCTTTGCGTCCTACTTCCTACCTCTTCTGAATTACTTCAGATGAAATCTATGTTCACTTCAGGAGCCATCTGTAAACAGTTACTGCCTACCTACTACCCCTCATCCCAGTGAGTAAGCACCTTCAGTTGTTCCCAAGCATCAGCATTGAGTTCCCTTCTTCAAATTCACAAGCATGAAATAAATTTGCTTATGATAATTTTAATACTTGGGATAAAATTCTTACCACATCCTACAAAAAAAAACAACCCAACAAACAAACAGTTCAATTATTTTTTTTAATATCTCTAATTTTAAGATCTCTTTTTCTATGATGCTTGAAAAACGGAAGTTAGGGCACTGATATGCAGAGCCTTTCTGACTGACATTTTCATTTTGTCTATGTACTTTCATCCTTACTTCTATGGAAGTGATAAATGGTGTATAAAAGAAGGTAAAATGATCTTTCAGGTCAGTAGATACAGCACTTATTGCAGTGTGATCCTGTTTAATATATCTTCAACATTACATTATCATTATTTTTCTTTAAGAATCATAGAATCATAGAATGGTTTGGGTTGGAAGGGACCTTAAATATCATCTAGTTCCCACCCCCCTGCCATGGGCAGGGACACCTGCCACCAGCCCAGGTTGCTCCCAGCCCCGTCCAGCCTGGCCTTGGGCACTGCCAGGGATGGGGCACCCACAGCTTCCCTGGGCAACCTGGGCCAGTGCCTCGCCGCCCTCAGAGTGAAGAATTTCTTCCTGATAACTAATCTAGATTAGATCTAAACTTGATAAAATTCTTAGGGTAACGAAGTAAAAATTTCCCAGCTCACAAAAGTAACACAACCCCTAAACCAACTGCAAAACAAGATTTCCCATCTCTCTGTACTCCATAGTTATACCAGCATCTAATGAGCACTGTATCACCCCCAAAATTCTATGGTATTAGTGGAATAGTGAATATTAGTGCTTCATCATAAGATAAATTTCCAGGTGGCATTTTTATCAAATTAGCTGACTTTGAAACAGTGGGAGGATAGCTGGGAGAGTCTTTAAGGGGCAGTAATAGGATGTCCTCCCTTCCAAGCAACTCAAGTCACAGCATGTCCTGAAATCCTCAGACCTGTTCTGCTCTGATGACACGCAGTGACCCTGGTGGAGAAACAGTGCTTTGTCAAAAAGAACTGTTGATTCATCATGTTTAAAACCAGCCTTCGGGATTCCAGGCAAATGGGTGCTAGGTGAAGTATCAGTTATAGTTTTTATGAGTAACGTCTTTAACGTGAAAGCTATTGCTTTTTAAATCCACCATGATTCACACAAATAACTGAATAGACCTTAAGCAATTAGTATTTAGCATACAGGATTGCAGAGAACAGCTCAAAACCTACAGTAACTGTCTGAGTTGCTCAGTCGTGAAAAGTAAGTAGAAAGGCAAGTAGATGAATTACACCATGAACTTTGCACCTTCAACGTCTATAGAAATTGATTGGAGTTGAAGACACATATAGCATCTCACAGGCAGAGGTTTTGTCACCAACTGTTATTTGGTGCCTTTCCCATTTTTGCAAACTGAGTACCAAGACCATTCTTAAACTGCTATGTGACAAGACTTAGCTCTGCATCCCATCTGAATCTTGCTAAATGTCCTATAGATGAAGTCCCTTACACGTGAAAACCAGAGTATAGCAGAACCTCTTTGTGCTGAAGGGGAACTAGCATACCAGCTATATTGATTTCTTGCATGGGTCATGGAAAGACATACCACAGGTTTCTGCGATACTTGTCTTTGGCAGTGGAGAATATCCCGGTGTGCCTTGATGTATGCTGTGTGCGCAGGGCTGGAAGGGGCAGACCCGTGGTTCTGAGTCCTTTTCACCCTTCTCTGCAAGGGCAGCCAGCACTGCACATTAGTTACATGTGTCTCACGAACCTGTTCTGGATTCCAGCTATTGTAAATGAGGGAATGCTGGTCAATGACTTCTTCATGTACTGGGAAAAAAAATAAATAGGGATCTTGATTGTTCTTAAGCAACCAAAGAACTAATTGAAAAAATCATTACAAAGCAATAAATGTTTTGTATGTGAAGTATATGCATCAAGGCAATGAAATGCTGGAAGCAGAGAATGACATTTTTCTGACCTATCTGATATAAGAAGATGATCACAAGTAACTGTAATTTAAAGAAAAATGCATTTATTTATTTTTTTCTCATACCTGCATTACTGTAAATTACTCTGCTGTGAAGGAAAATCAATTGTTATTATAGCTATTGAGTGCTTTTTAATAACATTCTTATACATGGCTTTTTGGTAAATGTTATTTTAAATTCAAACATCTTTGTAAATATCTTATGTGGACTATCTTAGAACTCAGATATGATTCAAGTTATGCTTGTAAAATCTCCACTTAAAATGAATCTCCATGTGACAGGTAATTGGCTGCAGGCCTGGTTTTTGTTATTGATTTAACTTAATGCCAATGTACACAGGTGTGTTGGCGGGTTGTTGAAGCTTCCAAGGCACCCACATTTGGCAGGACAATAAATTGTTGCATAATAAGATTATTTTCCCCCTTCAATCTCGAATCTTTTCAAAAGTTGTATTTTAAACCTCTGTAGGTATGTACGTGGGTGAGAGAAAAATACCCAACAATGTTACCATGAGGCATGTTTCGAATTATTGTTTGAGGTGCTCAAGGAAACAGCAACATGTAGATAAGATATCTGCAAATATATAGATTTGCCAGCTGAAGAGAAAAAATTAAACCTTTTTATAAATTAGGCTGTTTCTTAATTTGTTTTTTTCATGCTATATAAAATTCTACATTGTTGTCAGATGAAATTGGTTATTTTAGAAAGAAACACGGTGCTGAAAATATCAGCTGTTCAATGTGCTTTAAATGCAGACAGCAGATGTGATTTGCCCTTGCACACAGAAATATCTGCATCACAGACGTCCAACCGAGGCTTCATTTGAATACTTTGAGCAAAATCCTGGCTCTGTTGAAGATGATGGGAATTTTGCCATTAACTTCAGTTGGGCTTCGTTTTACTTCTCTGGTAATGAAATAATGTGGCAAGGCAGGCATCCTTGAGGAACACACAGGTTAACATGGAGAAAAGGAAGAATGCTGCCGCAGGTCGCGAGTAATGCACATTCTTGGGAGGGCAGTGATTCTGGAGGAAAAGAAGGGGAAGCATTGCTGTGGGAGTGCTTTGTGCAGAGAGGTGGGAGGAAATTTCATGAAAGGATGTGTTCCGAGTGTAGCAGGTAGCATGACTGAACATGTAAAATCAAGAGGAGGAGAAAACACTTCTACTTTCACAAGCCCGAAGAAAAGAAGGAAGAACGAAATGTTGTATCCAAACTTTGGAAGAGTCTGAATTGGGGGAAGAGCTTTATTATGGCTCTTCTTTCACCCAGATGTTTCTCTTGGGCTTAGTTCAAAAGGAAGAAGGATTTGTTTAGCTCTCCAGATTTCCCCACTAATCTGTGTTTCAGAGGAAAGCATAGTTAGCTGTCCCCTCACGAGGAAAAGGCCACAGCTGAGAAAGCCAACTCGGGACAAGAGTGAAACGCTTTGCCTGAGTGATTCAGAACAGCTGCATTGCACTTGAGCAGGCAATCCCCATCCTGGGCCAAGGGCTGGTTTTTTCATCCTGGCCCTTCGTTTCATATGAAATAAGATACTGTCAGCAAATTAATATAATGGCAAAGTCCCAGTGATGGCTTTCGAAATACTGTGGTTCATTAGTGGTTTTCCACAGTGATTTCAAGGAGACATCCTTCACAGCCTGTGCTAGTTTAATCAAGGTGTATTAGATACTACTGATAAATATATACCTGGGATCTCTAACGTGCATTATTGCAGGTCTATTATATTTTATAATGCTATAGCTAACCCGTAACTTCTTGGCATAAGCTGCAATTAATCCAAAGGAGCAGTGGCGGGCTACCATGTCATGTTGTGCTCTGAGATGCCTTAGGTTAAAAGTCATCAACACCATGGACAAGAAGTTGTCTGGGTCTGTAGTGTAAAGCAGATGATGCACAATCACTACAAACCCTTGTGAAATATTTATCAAAAGCTCGCTGCTCTGGATGCCCACCAGACGCTATCTGAAAATTAAGTAACTGTTGGTTTTTTTTCTCTTCAGATACCTGAAGACTTTGTTCCAAAGTATATGGGGATGAATTCAAACATGCCAAACTAAAACCTTGTCAACACAGAGCTTTGCTTTAAAGGAGTACACACACTGCTCAGAAATACCCTTCCTTTGCAAATTTTCACATCTAAAAGGTGCTGATTTGGAAAACAAGATGCTGTGCATGTAGAGGTGTGAAAGATGAGTGTGGCAGAGGTCTGCACTGCTCTACAGGACTGTAGAACAAAACCAAAGCCAGGTCACTGTTTTCAAATGGTTTATTAACCCTGAAAAACAAGGCTGGGAGAAGCAGTATCACACATGGAAAACGCTCCCAGATGCTGTGACCACAGTGAGGAGGCAGGTACTGCCATGTGTGCTATTGCAGACAGTGGGAAGCCCCCTCCCTTCCCCTATGCTTTAAAAAACAAATCAAAACAAAACTAATTTTCTTCAATACACACAAGAGAATGTTTGGCATCTGCTACTGAGCAGCATTCTTGCCGTGTTTCACTATCTATTAAATGGCACGCTCGTCCTCTGCCAAGAAAAATACTTGTTCCCAATACTAATCATGCTCCCTGACTACCCTCTAGTGTATATTCTTCCAGGACTGCTATCCATCCATGCAGCCATTTGAAAGATATTAAAATGATTACGATGAAATCTTTCACTTACTGTGCTGGCAAGAGCTGGGATATGCTCCGGAGTCGATGCATGCGGTTCCCAGGGAGAAGGGAGTGCCTTATGTCTCTCTTTATTGAGTGCCCCATCTAAATGAAGAGACATCATTGCGAGGGCTCAGTGGGGAGCCGCGGGCAAAGGCTCTTGTTTGGGGGGAAGATTATCAAGGTACAAGCTGTTGGAGAAATTAAAAATAAAGGGATGAAAAATAGCAGTTGGTAGATGGTTCCCAGAGCCTCTCATGACTGTAGGCTTAAAAGGAAAAAGGAAAAGATCATTGTAAACTACTTAATGATGCTTGAAAGGCAGTAGCTGGGAACTCCATGAGAAGGGTTTTCTTTTCTACCGTTTATTTGGTAAGACTGACTCACTGTATCCACACAGGCCCCAGCTCCTCAGAGAGGGGATGATACAGCTGCAGGATGCACCCCTGGTCACATCCTTGAAGCAGTCCCGAGGACTAAGACTGAGGTTGTTCTTTTCCATTTTGGGTTCCTGGAAGTACTAGCAATTTGTTCTTCCATCTGAGAAATTGCCTTGGACTTCTCAAGAAGAAAAATGTTTGTTTTCTGATCAACATATTGACATCTCTACCTGGAATTGAAATGTAAAATGCCTTAATGTGGTCCTGCATAGTCTTAGAACTGAATCCCTTTCAGGAATCTCCAAGCCTTTTGACATTTAGGATCCTTCCTACCCATCATCTGTTTATGACTGCAGCAACAGGTGCCCTGAGATGCCTCTGCAAACTGCTGATGCTGAGCAGTCCTCCGAGAGCAGCCAGAGACACCTCCACACGTGGCTGTCGTACACCTTGCAGGCCACAGCTAAACCACCACCATTATGGCGAATTCTTCAGATGTTTGTACAGATGTGAGGGTGGGACTCGTGTCATTTATCTTTCAACACCTACAAAGTAGATGTCTACAGCTCTGCTAATCACTCTAGGTTCCCTTTATAGTCAAGGAAGAGAAATAAGTGCTTTTAGGGTGCAATTTGCCTGACTGATTATAGACATTTACTTTAGGATGACATGGATCACACCCAAGGTTCCTGTGCGTAGCCTGCCCAGGTTCTCACTGACTACACCGACAGCCTGGGGTGACTCGTTTAAATGCACTCTATACATGCATTTATGTACCTCTGTTTAATTAGATGAAAACCACCCACTGCCCGTTACTGAGCTGGCTCTGTATAGAGGTGACACAGGCAATTTCTGTTGAAGTACAGCAGACTGAAGAAAGCAGTAGAGCATCCTCTTTCCATGGGGTGGAAGAAGCATCTTTGTTCACAGGAGGAGCCCATGCATAAAAATGCACAAGGATGAGTTACAGCAGCCACATCTTCCTCATCTCCCCTTCACGGAGCAGGAACAGCAGGTCTCCTACAGCCCATAGTTGCTGCTCATGATAGGAATGGGGCCTGAACCTCCTCCCTGTGTCCTTTTCCTTCTTCCTTTTTCCATCCCCTATGGGAAGTGCAAATGTGAGAACAGGGGCTGTTGGGTAGGCGGCAACAGTGTGTACTGTGGGATGAGATAACTGACCCCAGAAGTAGTTTAGGGACACAATAGTGAACTGACTCCTGAAGAACTCCTGAAGGGAGGTGGGTGACCTGTCTGGGGATGCACTGAAGGATCAGATGGAGAGGCATGGAACATCTCTGTGACCCATTGCCTGTTCCCAGCCCTTCTTTCCCTCTCACAGGCTCCTCAAACCTCTCTCTCACAACTCCCACACTCACCTTCCCCTCTTTGAAAACCCCAGCTTCCACCTCTGAGCTTGCTTTCCTCACCCTCAGATACTTAGGTGGTCCCTTCTGGCCTCCTTTCCCCAAAGCCCCTCTCCATTTCCTTCAGCGTGGGGCTCCTGAAGTATCAGGTGGTGTGTGGTGGCATGCAGTTATTTGCCTTGGGTTTGGTTTTAATTTTCTGTATCCCATGCTTGTGTTTTACACTTTTCAATGTATACTTTCCAAAGTATAAAACAGAGAATTTGGATGACCCTCTTTTAGGGGAACACTTTATAATTATGTGTACAGTTAGATAACCTAATGAATAAGACATCATCCTTGTAACAACTTCCTTCAAGGGAAAACAGAAATTTCCTCATGAGCCCAAAATGTTGCCTAGAAAAAAAGTTTCCAATGAATTATTACTATTATTTTTAATTTAAACTGCACCGTGAAGGTTCATAATATTTAATATAGTGGCATTAATGAAGTAATGAGGGTTTAAAGATATGAATAAGGGCAAGATCTATATAGGAGGAAGAAATAGATTTTATTAGCCTGATTGACATATTGGGAAAACACAAAATTTAGGTGTGAGGTCTTTAGGTAAACAGTAACAGAGAGGTTGCGACCCCAAAACTAAGTTAATGCATAGTATAAACTCCAAAGAGCTTGGAGTCACAGTACAAGTTTCTAGGAGATGGCTAGATGGAAGTTTGTCATAGGAAGCTTTTAATGGGGACAATAAATTGGTCTTGGTTCACCTCTAGGCTTTTAAGCTGTGAGATGAATTAATTTTCCTGTAACTGGAAAATATTTTGCGTATGGAGAATGTTCCTGTTTGAACTGCAATAAAAACAGAAATTGCAGTAAGTTTAGAGTCAATAACGAATAAATACAATATTTTGATTAGACAACTATGCAGTGCAGTTTTTATTAGTGATATTTTTCCTATGGATACAGTAACTTACATTTAAAAATGAAGCTGTTTTGAAGGCAACTCCCCCCCCCCCCCTTAGTAAAATAGCAAAGCAAAAAAATAAAAATCAGAATTCTACTGCAAAAAAATCAGTTTTAAAAAGATATTTTTCCAACAAAAGAATGAGATAAAGTAATTCATAATCAGCTCTCATCCCCATCTGCAGACCCGGCACAGACGTACGTACCACAAACATGGCACACGGCTGCCTCATTCAGCCACGTTAGCTCTCGTCTGCAGTCAACTCCAGATTTTTAATTATGGGATTGTCCCCATGTCAGAGCTGCTGCTGCAAATCCCTCATTCTCTCCTGACTGTGTCTCCTTGCAGTGCCTTCTCCTGCACAACTGTACGTTTCAGGTTCACCAGTTTTTTTATACTGCATATGCAGCTCCAATGAAGGAGGGAACCTGAACATCTCCCCCTCTATTATTAGGCATATCTGTTTTTTCTAAAGCCTAAATATTTCTCTAACAGTTTTAGCCATTTAGAATCAATGACTGCAATTATTAGACCTTAGACATGTTGAAAGAATAAAGATTATTTTACGTTAGGCTTGAAAATACATGCCTCCATTTGAATATATTGCTTATCATGACAATTGGTGAAAAAGGAAGTAGCTGATCTTGACATCCCTTGAATCAGGCTTTGCTAGCACAAGTCATATACACACATAAAAAGAAAACTAATTGTTTAGAGATCTTTTGAGTAAATGTGGGCCTGACCCTGAATCCTGAATTCTTCACGCATTCCAAAAAATTTTCAAAAGACTGAAGAATTTCTGTAAGATGCATGGCATGTGCCTGACCTTTTCCTAGCCCCCTTTTCCTCCCCTTGCACAAATCACTTTGCTATGAGCTTTTCCATCTGCCAGAGGCAGCCACTGCTCAAACAGGACTATTCCATGAGAGAGGAGACACTGGGACCTTGCAGTCCCTCCTCACCCTTGATCTTAGAGATATTTGCCATCAAGTCCTGATCCAGCCTAAACGGGCTTGCAGATGTGATAAATGCTGCCCAGTGTCTTTGCTGGGAGAAGAGTCCGGGCAGTGCTGAGACTTTTGGGGACTTTCCCTTCAGTAATAGAACAGAGGAATAATAATAAAAAAGAAATAATGAGTCATTTTTAGAGAGGTTTAAAATCTGAGCTGCACCTTCTGATCCAATATTTGATCCAGATGTAGTTGGGCATGTTATTAAGACAACAGAAGGTATAGTTGAAAAAAACGCTGCTAATAATCACAATAGTTATTTCCAAAATAATCTAAAAAGTCCTGAAATAGATAAAATAGATACATTCAACACCTATAACAAAGAAAACTATTCAAAGCATTCATAAGCGAATGCTGTCCTTGACACATTCTCCTAGACCCTATCACCAGTTTGATATATATTTTCAGATGAATCTGAGAAAAATATGTTTTGAAGGATCTGTTGAAAGGGGAACTGTTGTCCAACTTTGGCTGTTGATATAGTCATAAAATGTATATTTATACACAGTTTTATTTATACAAAATGAACCTCACAGCCTACAGTATCTTACGGGAGCTCAGATGCAGTGCATGACATATTATATTTGTGGAAATGGAATCTATAACCTAATGTATTCTTGCATCAAAGAATAATGTCTCATAAATAAATCATTACAGACTGTCACATCTATGGTTTCACACCGTAGTGTATAAAATTATGTATTTTGAGATATGGAAGAAGGTGATTATCTAATGTTTCAACAAAAAAAAAAATTATCCTGTGCTAATGCATGTGATGTCTTGGAGGTGTTATTGCCTTACCACCGATCATTGTAGTCTAATCCATAATATCAAATGAATGACAGCATTTCTGTTTTCAAAAATTGGTGCAATTTGTGTGCGGCTTTTCTCTTTCAGTAATTAAGAAATCAAATAAGCCTCAGTGAAACTATTTAAGAGGTTCTAGATATAATTAGAACACCTCATTCTCTCATAACTAATTCCTAATTAAAGTAATTTGTCTTTTTGCCCTTCTTTTCAAGGGTGATGAGCAAGTGGTGATGAATGCTCAAAATCAGGAAAAGTGAAAATTACAGTGCGTTGATTTGCAGTGATTGAGCATGTTCCCGTTTTTAACAGCCACCTTTGACTGAAATGGTAAATGAAACTCCAGGCTGTTTACGTTGCATATATGTTATCTGAAGCTTGACAAATGGTAGAATTTCTTACATAAAATAGCTACCACTGTCCGGAAATTCTGAATATCTAAAAGCTGCTTTTTTAAAAGAATAGCACATTTCAAGGAAGGAGGGGAAGAAGAGACAGAGAGTGCACAGGAGAGATAAAAAGGTCTGAAATTTGTTCCATAGGGTGAAAATTGTCCTTTTAAAATTTTATTTGCAGCTGTGCCCTGATGATGATGGATTTATCATATGAACCAGGGATTAGTAAACAATGTGTACCCTATAAAGAGCAAAACAAGTCCTTGCTCATCACTGCACTTAATTGCAGTGCTTATATCAAAGCCATATAAAATTTAATCATCAACCACAAGTAAGACTTTGCTTTATGTGTGCTTGCTTCCCTGTTTTTCCACCTGTTTAAATGAAAGATTCTTGGAATATCACAATATGTAAATATTGTTTATGATGCAAAAATATGCTCTTTCATCTCCACGCTGCTTTGATGTCGTGATATATAAAGCTTTTAGTGCCACCACCTACCTGACACACAAAGGTCTTATCTGATTCATAAACATGTGTGCCCAGTGCAAACAGGCTGTATCCAATAGACGATTTTCCTTTCCCTTGTAATGTTTTTTTAACAGACAGAAAGAGAAAGAAAATGTAAATGACAGAATCACTCAGGTGAAAGGAATATTTTAAGTATCAGGTAAAGATAAGCCTGTTATGATAGAATAAAAAGATATAGGTCAAAACTGATCCTAAGAGGTTAGTTATATATATAGGTATCTCGTAAAATGTGTTTTAAAAGCTGAAACTTTTTTTTAAGAGTTTTAATCCAAGTGGGAAATAAGCAGCAAGATCAGATGACCTCCTAAGAAATACAAATATCCCTAATTAGCAAGAGAAGAAAGAGAAATGCAGGAAGTAAGGTCAAAGCTGGAAAAGGGACAAATGTAGCTGGGAAAGGAATAAGGTGTAGGCAATATTTCAAATCTGTGGTTCACCGGTAACAATTTTAAAGGAAAGGGTGCTACTTGTGATATAGCATACAGTGTAACATCTGATATGTCCTGTAAATAGATAACTTTACATCAGTCCATCTCTAACGAAACACTGGACTGGAGCTTCAGTTTGACAGAGCTTGAATTCTGCAGAGGGGGTGCCTCCAGCTGAAAAGGTGACACACACTTTGGGAGAGGTGTGTCTGCTTGCCAGCAAAGGTCCTCAGGGATTTTTTAGAGCAAATTCAGTTGCCAGATCCTCAGGGGTCCCAGAAGCTGTCTTTGCTGCGCACATGGGAATGATCAGGACTCATGGGGTGTATGCTGAGAGCTATGGTAGCCTAGCACAGCTCAGGCTGGCCGCAGCCATCCAAGAACAGAATTTGGCCTTTTAATGTCAGATGAACTGCCATCACTGCAACAGCTCCAAGGTGTAATACAGCTTCTTTTCCTTTTTTTTTTTTCCTTTTCCCCATTTGTGTTTTTTTTGGGTTTTTTTCAGTTTCCAAGAGTACCCTGGGAAATCTTTTCGTGTTCTTTATTTCCATCTAAGCCCTGGGTTGCTTTGAACAACAGAGGTAATTGTACAGGTGAACTTCAGAGATTTGGAGGGATCAAACTTGAAAGCCTTTGACTGAAAGTGCAAGCTCCCACTGGAATCCTGTCAGGTGCTGCTAGACGGGACACGGTGGGATGAAGCAGAAGGAATCTCTGCAGCGGAGACAACTGGAGCTACTGCTCCTTAGCACAGCCTCAGCGGCCAGCAAGAGCACAAACATGCATTTGCAGCCTCACAATAGCACTATGAATCTTTTCAGTCTATGAACTGATGCATATGATTATGTGACTTGAATAAGGGCATCTATGGGAGTCTGTGGCAGAGGATGAGGAAACCGTCCCCGTCTTCTCTTTTTCAGTACACTCTGATAGGCTTGCTCTGAGCATCAGAACAGAGTGGGCAAAGGGATGTGAGCTGCAGGTCCGCATCTTTTTTGAAAGCTGTATGTTCCTTTGGGTAGAAAATCCTAGGGAATTCAACCACAACAAAACCCAAGAAGGTACCAGTATACATTTAATAGAAGTCTGTAGACAATTTCAGAAACCAATAGAATTGAAGAAAGTAGGTCATTACAATGCAGAAGTTTTGTAACAGTGTTATATATCTTTCAAATTTTACATGACAGCCAGAATACTTTAGATGTGTTACCTTCCTCTGCCAGGTTTCCTAGATCTTCCCTTTGAGCACAGGTGAAGAGCCTTATGTTTTAAGGCAGGGCTGGGTATGTTCTGTTTCCATTTTCCACACCCTTCTCACGCTGTATCTGACTATCATCACCTCTGCAATCCAGGAATACGGGAAACATGAGGAAACATTAGATTAGCAGTGGTTGGATTTTTCACAGTTTTAATGGATTTTTGTCACCGTTCCTTTGGAAAAGAAGCAGGGATAAAAAGTAATGAGATAATTGTTTTTCCCCACTGGATTTCAAACCACTGCAGTGCTAAAAAGACATTAAAATTATATTTCTTTTCTCTTCAATTAAAATATTTGTCTTGGCCAAGAAAATCTGTCTCAGTAATCACATGCTGTGTCAACACCATCTGTCTTCTTGTGACAATAGATATCACAATGGATAGTTAAAGTTTATTTCTGATAGTAAAAAGTCTGAGAAGTATTTTTTATTGTATTTTATTTGGTTTTATTTTATGATAAGGCTACTTGTTTATAAAATTATGTTTCATTTCAATATGATCGGATAATGTTCCCTCTCTTCACAATGGAGACAGCTTCAGCTTCTGAATTATGGTCTACCAATGCCTGGTCACCTCTCTGCTGAGAACACAACACAGTAGGGATGCTGGTGATCTCTTTTGGTCTGCATTTTTTTGCTTCTTAACCGGTGGGTGAAAATCACTTCCCTGCTCAATTTGCTGAACGTCACCATGGTTCTTGGTGCTCTTGGTCTTTCAGTTTATGCCTAAAAGCCATAGGTGTGAATGCAAACATCCCAAACTCATTCAGACCAAATCTTTATCAGCTCTTCCACTTCCAGCCCTCTTACATGGTCAGATCCTTTGGTCCTTTCTCCTTTAATATTCAATAAGTAGTAGATGGCTTTGGGGGAACTGGCTGAGGACCAGTGTTCCTCACTAACACTCGTTGCCACCTATCTCTCTTCCAGCTTATCCATTTCATCCACCGTGTGTGATGAAGAGGTGTAAAACCTCGGTCAGCACAGCTGGGTGCTTGTAATATGGTAGGAAACATCACAGCAAACTCTCTTTAACCTTTCTGAATGCTGGTGAGGTAGGTACAGGTGCAGCCTTGGAAATAAAAAGTTCAAGGTCTGCCATCTCCCAGCTTTCTTAATGTCAGACTCTTGGCAGCTGAACAGCTGGTGGCAGCTGAGTCTATGTGAGTCTGGTAGGAAAAGGGAAACTAGTCAAAGTACATTTTTATGCTGTGTAATAGTTCTTAATTTCCAGCTATTAGCCAAAGCACATTGTCCAGCTCATGGTTTGTTTTTAAGGAGTGTAGGCTAGCTGGATTTCCATGGTAATGACAGCGGCAACTTCTTACTTGCTATTTATCTTGGGAATTATCTGCTCCACTTTGCATCCAGATCTTGTGTAGGGACAGTGTCACATCTTACTGTGTGGTGTGGGTTATGGATGGTTCCTACCTGGACATCTCCTGTGACAGAAAAGGCAAGCTCGGCAGTCTGAGAAATACTTTTCTAGCCAGGACAAAATAAGACCTATTCAGACTACTCATTTTCCTGATATAATTAACCATATAATTATGGAATTAAGATTCTTTGCAAAGCACATATTATTATTAATGATAATTTGTACTACAGCAGTGCCTAGAGGAAGGGATGCCTTGTATAAAGAGGTACATAGGAAAAATATACCTATCTGAAGTTCAGTTTCAGCTTCAGCTACAATTTGGCTCAGCCAGACATGCAAAAACTAGGAGAAAGGAGCAGAAAGCATTAGCACAACAGTGTGAAGTCAGGTTTTGAAAAGAAAAAGAATTTTCTTGGGATGACAGAAGCTGATCTACAGTAGAACCAGGAGCTGTGCATACGTCTTCTGAATTGTACTGTGGTGTACTAACCACAGTATTCCCTGTCCTCCCCTTTTTGCTGTGTAAAATAATGCTCAGTTGTTGACCACAGACAGCACACTGACCCATCATGTTGTGGGGAAATTCTGCCATGTAGAAAATAAGTGTTCAGATCTCTAAAGAGCAGTAAAAAGAAAGCCCTTATGCCCTTTTACCCTGCCAAGATTAAAAACAGTCTTATTTTCTACATTTTTGGAGTTCTAGTGACATTAGCTAATGTCATTGCTAATGTCAACATACCAAGATACCTTGGTGGCAACTGCACAGCCAGGACTGGTATTGCAAAGAAACTAATGATGTGCTGCAGTCTCAAAGGGATCAGTGCTGTCAGGCACTTGTGAAGGACAAGGAATAATTTGTACTTTGCATTTGAGCCTTTCATTCGCTTGCAAAAGGCTGCCTAACTGGAATGAGATGCACACCATGAGCTCAACACATCTTTCAAATTCCAAACATACCTCACTAACTCCACTTATTATGAAAATCATGATTTTTATCACTCAAGAGCACTACCAAATCAACAGAGAAGAATGTAAGAAAGTTCTACTGCTGAGATCCTAGCCCTGTTGTTCATAGGAAGTTAAAATGAAACTATTCTAAGCAGGACAAAGATGCTTGACAGTCCTTGTATGCTCGTAAAGAAAATATAATGTTTGTCATTTAGATCAAAAAATCAGGTCGATTTTGATTGATTTTTGAGATATAACGTTAATCTCTCCCTTTGCACCTAACTGTTGTAACGATTGGGTGCTACATTACTAGTGGGAAACGGCAGGAATTTTACACTATTAAATTTTTATCTTGACTGTCTCTAGTACAGCCATCTGTAATAAAACACACAGCTCTGTCGCTGGCAACTAAATTACAGGCACACGAACAATGTGGGGAAGAGAAATTAAAGCCTTCTCCACAAGATATGAAGAAAGGACACCTGACCTGTAAACACAGTGCTGAAATGGTTAGTCCATGGTCTTCATTAAATCGCTTATTGTGCTGGCTGAGAGTGGCATGGTGCTTAGCACAGCACCAAATCTCAAGCTAAGAACATGCAGTTCAGATTAGCTGCTCTCCAGGGCCGTGAACCCAGTTCTTGGGGGGTCAGTGGAGAAAAGGAGCCTGGCTTTTACGCTGTATGTGCACAGCCAACAGTGGGAATATAGTTCTTGCATCTTTGCTAATTGCAGGTGAACGAAACTCTAGTGGCTGTGAATAGCTGGTCTTGCAATCTGCTCCTTGACATTTTAGGCTGAAATTCCACAAGGGTTTGTAATTCCATTTTAAATGGTCTAAAATTGGATGACAGCCCTTCTCCCCCCTCCCCTAGCATATTTTTATTTCTACACTGCAGTAGCCCTTGAGGCTGTAGTCAAGGTTGGACCCATACTCATCCTCTTTCTCCCAAACCATGGTCCAGGCAGTAATCTGCCCACCCTACAGATGCGCAGAAAGAAACGAGAAGGGAGTTGCCAGGCCTAGCAGAAATCTTTGTTTGCTGTGAAAGGGCTGCTCTCTCCACGCTCTCTGCACTCTGCCCAGCTGAGCTGGGTTGGTGTTGTGCAGCTGGTGAACAAACAGTTTAAAAATTTCCTCTTGGTCTTCATAAAATGCATGATTTTTCCTTCTTCAGTTATTTGGGTTCTGGAGGGGTGAACGATGGTGTCCATGGAAGGAAAGTCTGACAAGATGGGAAAGCAGCCAAGTTTTAGAAAAAGCAATTTCTATGACACAGTTAAATGGAGATGGGACAAACATAAAAATAATTTTGACTGTTGCACCATACTTCCAGTTTCCTTCCTGAAAAATGTGCAACTGATAGAGACATCACCTTCAAATCCTGAACACTGAACAGAGTCACCATTCACTCAAACTTGTCACCACGAAGGAACCTGTAGGAAGAAATATGACAACTTACCATCTAACTAAAGGGAACGAACAAAACCAATTTTAAATTCTCGGTTTTCCTTTTACCGGACAAGTTTATTCAGTCTCATTTATTTAATCTGGTTTATTCAGTATGCATGCTTTTCAGGTACAATGCTTTTCAGTGGCTCTGATTTCTATGTTCAGATCGTATGGACCTGGTATCCCTCAATCCCAGCAGCGCTCAGTGTTTCTTCAGTACACTTGGTATGTTGGCCCATTTGCGCCCATACTTGGATTCTATTTTGAATTCCCTTTTCCACTGGAACAATGTCATCAGATTGTACTTTTGCAGGTGATGGGGTCACCAAAAAACCAATAATTTTTTTGTTGAATTAATGATCTAAGGTTGCTGTGCCATGGGAATCTTTGAGGGCTTTCAGAGATATGAATCAACTTAGTCGTTTGAAAATTACAGTATATTTTTACTTCTCACCATACTGGGGTAGCAGTGGAAGATGTGTTTTCAGAGGTTGTGCTTGTACACCTAACTTCCATTCTCATTTTTCGGCACTACAGGCAAGTTAGTGGTAAATGTGCTAGCGCATCACCAGTGAAAGAGATCGCCAGTGGTTGCACTCACCGCAAGTGACTGCTCTGTCCTAGCCAATGCCAGTGCAGAGGAGTGTATATTTTTGCACATGTGAAAGTGTATAATTTTAAAGAAGGTCACTTAACTTGGCTTATAAAGAGGTTGTAACTCCTAACCCACTTTGTTGGCTTTCTCTGTCCAAGAATGGCAGAGCAAAAATGAGTGTTAGTTGCATTGTTAGGGCTGCATTGGCTCTTTGGAAAGTTTTGCCCTGTGAAATCACTTTGGTTCCTTTTAAAGCTTTTTGTTTTGTTTTGTAAGGTGTTTAAAAAGCCTTGGCAGTTAAGCTGCATATAAATAAAACATGCTTTTTTTAAAAAACTATTTGGAATAGGAGAGATTAGTTGGTGACCGAGTATTCTTAGGAAATTAATTTCTCTTTGAAACTCTTCACTTCTGTGGTACCGCATTTAACCTGCAGCTCTGCCAACTTTATGGCAGCACAGGAACTGTGCAGGATATGTTATCGCTGCAGTGCTGGGGACGTGCCGGATAACACTGCAGGTGCACGCGCTGCCCGTGGCAGCCACTCCCCCGGAGCTGAGCACTCCAGCCAGAAACGCTACTTTCACCGGGATCAATAAATCATGTCAGCCTCCTAGATGCACTTTTTCAAAAGGGTGAAATCATGATTTGTGTTCTGTATATTTATCTCACTCTTCCTGATGGTTTCCCAAAACCTCTCCTTGGAGGGGAGTAGAAGGGGGCAAATGATTTTTGCCATAATTAGAACTAATTGACTGCTAAAGGGGTTTTGGACTTGTGTGAGGTCTAATCCTGCAATGCTCAGGATAAGTGGGACAGCCTGACTTCAGTGAAAGCAATATAAATCAGAATACCTGTGCTGGTTTTGCGAGCTCACTCTGGCCCATGCGGTGGGTGTGCTGCAGGCGGAGCTGGGAACAGAGTGAAGCCATAGGGAGCTGCTGCTGGAAGGAGTTAAATACCTGCGTCTCATCATGGCTGCAACAGAGAGTGAGCTCCCAGCGCCTTTGAGGATCAGGCCCTGGTGATTTCCTATCCTGAACCCCAGGTTAGAGAAGCCAAGCAAAGTGATGGAGATGGGAAGAGGATGCTGACATCCTTAGACCTTGCGCACAGATCGCCATTCTGGAGGTGACAAGGGCTCCTGATTGCACTCCTCCAGCCAATGGTACCCAGTGCTTCTTGACAAGCATGACAGTTGCGTCTTTGTGCCGCTCAACAACTGAACAGCCGACGTGAGCTTTGAATGCGCCTGCTGCACTCTGCAAGTGGCAGTGTGGCCTCCGCCATCCCTCGGGCTGGGCTGGAAGGTCTGAAGTTTGCAGAGAAACATGCTGCGTCAGGCACAGCCGGGCTGGCCCCACATAAAGTCAATACTTGTATGAAAACAAATAAAATCTTAGAGTACGAGGCAGAGGCTAAAGAATGCCTTCACCTCTTTCCTTCAAGCAACTATTTTGTTAACTTGAAAGACTGCATGGGTGATCTTGCTCCATTCTTTCTCTACAGGTCACATACTTGTCATAGGAGACACCCTAGTTAATATTAAACTAAAAATTAATAGATTAGATAACTATTACATGCTTTTAGTGTAAATTAATTTAATAGCTGGTGTGGTTTTTGGATTTTTTTTTTAACAAGGTAGGTGAATATAGAAGCACAGTTTACTGTGCCTGTGTGACTCTCAGATAGGTCTTTTGTGTTACAATTACCACCAATTGATTGGGCTGACACATGTAATCCCCTTTGGATCGCCCAGCGATATGATGTCAGAAAGAAGTCCTTCAAACAGGGCTATTAAAAAGCACATTAAACATGTCCTCATTGTAAGCTTTATGCTAGCTTATGCTAGAATAACAGTGATACAGTGGTATTTGTTTGAAAATGAAAGGATTATATGGTCTTTGTAAAACGAGGAATTTAGTATTGGGGAGGGGCAGTGGGATGGTGATTTATTTTTTGTTTCTGTTCCTCTGAATCCTTTGATATGTCAACTTCTGTCACTAACCATTAGGCCACTTGTAATTTCTTGTATCAACGAAGATGAAATTCATACTACCTCAAATAATTTATGTCAAACATTGAAGGGCATAGATGGCAGTGCTTATTGTGAGATTATAAGAAGAATTGAATTGGGGTCTTCAGAAATCCATAGGTAATTTAATGTTAAAGAGCAGGCATGAATCATTCTGGCCTTTAATCGTCATGTGGATGCGCTTTGCTTTCAGCTTGTGCTGGAAAAAAATTGCAAAATACGGGTGATACCTCAGAAGAGAGGTTTCACCATGACCCTTGGTACTTATTAGTATTGCTTCAAGAGTGCCATGCCTTCTCTAGGGTCAGATCCTGGTGTGGAAGTGAGAGGGATGCTTTAAAACTTGTATTGCTTTTCAGGAAGAAGAAAACCACCAAGAATAGTAGCTTGTATATAAATATATACAATATATACAAGAATGGGATGAGAGTCGATAAGATTTGTGGTATTTACAAAGCTGCACAATAAAGGACACCAGAGGGTTTTACAGCATGACTTCACAGTGTCAGCTCTGAAATGAAATTAAGCCATTCTGGCGATTTGTTTGTAATGCACCAACATCCTCATCATTCCTGTTTGCTCTGCTCTCTTTTATCTTATAATGCCAAGGTAACACTCCAAAATAGTTAACCAGCCCAGCACATGCGTTGCGTAGACATGCATGAAGAGAGAAATTTCACTGTCAGCCTGGATCTAGTTGTAGAATATGTTCCTCAGAAAATCAAAGCTAACAGAAAATTGATATAAATTATTCGCAGGGTCTGGTTTTCCTTCTGCTTTAATATCATATAATCAAAGGACGGATTACTCAAAATTACTCATCTTGAGTACTTCAGTGTAGTCATCACAGCACTCCTCTGTGACTACTTCACGATTTCTCATAATGCAAGGACTAGGGAGTATGAAGTGAAACTGGAAAGCAGCAGGTGTAAGACGTGAAAAGAAAGGCTTTTTCTTTAGGAAGCATAATTAAATTTTGGTACACCTCAACAGTAAAATTTGTGGGAGCCAAAAGTATAAATTAAAAGATAATTTCATAAATTAATGAAGAATAGATTCTCTCAGGACTATTAAGCATGACAGCCCTGATAGAATCACCATTTCAAAGAGACCATAACCCAGAATGACTGGGAGGATGAAATATGCTGGGGAAGAACTCTGTATTTCATCTATCCATGCAACCATTCCCTACTGACCACATCAGAGACAGGACACTGGGCTAGATGGGTTTGATACTGTATAGCTATTCTCATTTCCCATTTGATACCACAGAATACTCATAAAGGTCTGTTATTATGAATAACAAAGTGTGTCTTTCTGTACTTACTAGGAAGAAAAAAATGCCACATAATACAATGCTTGGTACGTTACATACCACTAGGTATTACCTAAATGCTATGCTTTAGGTGCACTCTGCTTTTATGCTTCTCTGCTCTGAGAATGCTCTTGCCATAAATGCAGCAAACAGGGACTGTCTGGAGATGGGCTTTGGAAGTGAAATCTGGTGTGGATTTGAGACAAATATGCTGATTGCTGCAACACACTCATTGCTGTTGGAGTTCGCAGGGTGGGTTTGTTATACACCACCCACATTCTCTTCAAAGATGAACCTGGAAGCTCCATCATGTGCCTTTAACATGCACCAACCACCAATGAGGACATGAAGGTCCAAACCAATGAGTGACCTTTCAGATGGCTTCAAACCACCTGTGTGGTTGAATTTAGATCAGAGGATCAGGCTACATCTTCTTCAAGGCAAAATTACCAGACCACATGTATGGCATAGACAGAGGGTCCCAGCTGTAACTGCTCTCATATACTGATTTATTCCTAAGAGTTCATGTTAAATTATTTGCTAAATCACACATAGCTGAAAAGCTCATCAGTTGCCCAAATTCAGAAATTGGACTGCATGAACGTTGCACTGCTACTGCCTAAAGATGCAAGTGCTTGAAAACAGGAGCCACCTGAAGTTCTGCTTCTGGGCATATTAGAAGCATCCTGGTCCTAATAATGACATCCAGCAAGACAGCTTATTTATACATGAGCACAAGCCCACCCTCACAGCAAAGCCCTGGAAGACATCCTCTGAACATGCCCACCTTATGGAGATTCATGCAAGGCACCACACCTAAAATAAGAAGTAACACTGACCTTCTTACTCTAAATCTCAAGGGCTGAGAGGCTCACTTAGAATGTGAAAAAACCAGAAGGTGCAAATTAATTTTAAGGTGTAAGTCCCTGCAGAGACATAAAGGTGAAGTGTTGAAACAGGAAACAGAAACAGTGGTTGGGAGGAAACTCTGGAGGTCTCTCATCCAACCTCCCACAAGAAGTGGGACTGTTGCCAGCTGAGGATGAGTTCAACCATGACTTATAATAGAGTCTTAAAAACGTCTAAGGATAGAGTTTCCACAACCTCTCCGGGCACCTGTTTCACTGCTGCACCCCACTTCAAGTGCTCTTTTTTTCCTAATATCCGACCTGAACATGCCAAGCCACAGTCTGTGGCCATTTCTCCTTGTTACGATGTCTAGCACCATTGAGAGGAGTTTGGCTCTGTCATTTTTGTAACTCTCTGTCAAGTAGATGTCAATTGCTATTATATCACCCCTTATCCTCTTTGCCAGACTAAAGAAACCCAGCTCCTTCAGCCTCTCCCTCTGAGTTATGTGCTCTTGGCCCTTGACTGTGTTGTAACCCCTCTGCTTGGCTTTCTCCAGGCTTCCCACCTCTTTTCTGAACTGTCCTTAAGCTCATGCTTCTACACCAATATGCACACGGTGCTGCCCAGAGCACGGTCATGGAGCATTGCATGCTTTTTGGACAGGTCTGTGCCATGAAAGAGCAACTCATAATTGTTAATTGGGAATGCTGTGTTTACTAGAGAGCAAAAATGAGAGTGTGGAAAAACATCTGCCTAAATCCAAAAGGAAACTGCAGAGGATGCAATATTTAACACTGATGATGGTGGTGAAAACAAAGCTGACTTTTCCTGCCCTTGGTAAAATGTGTTGCTATGGTGCATAACGCTGAGGAGTCACCTTTACTATCACAGGCTTTATGTCTGTAATACTTTATGATTTTACTCTTTAAAACACTTACCTTTTGGCAGTGTACCTAAGCTACACAAGTAGCTGTTATTCCAAGAGCTGACACATTTGCTGACGGAGCCAACAGTTGCACGACACTGATGAACTGCAGAAAGGCAAAATAAGCACCTGCGGTCACTGCTCTGTTTCAGTCTGGGCAAATCAATGCATCGGCATCCTTCACTGGCACTCCTAGGCGGTGATACAAAGCTGTCCTCACGCCATTATACGGAAGCAGCTTACAGAGGGTTTACTCACTGATGTGTTAGGGTTTGCTTTTGAACATGTTCTATTTGTAGCAGAGACTGATGTGTTGTGTTCTGTGATTAACTAGCAGATCAGAGGAGGCACTCACTGTCCTGTAGCTATCTGCAGTGGAAATAGTCTATGAAAAGCTACTCTGAGTCAATAACTATCTTTGCCGTTATGTCTGCTTCACACACATAACTTACCTTATCGTAATGTAATAAAGTCCCTGTTGGAAAACAATTCCCTCTACAAAAATAGGTTGAATGGAGTGGTGAAGATCTTCCCCATACCGCCCCTTTACTATCCTGTGTGTCAACAGCTTACCTAAATAGTCTGCAGCAAAAGGTGTAATCTATGTTCCTGGGAGCAGGAGGGAAATCCCTGTGCCCATGCTGCAATAGCAGCCGATTGCACCAGAGTGTGTATCCATCGCCTAAAAGCAAGATTTTCAGGAGAACATGATGGCTTAAATGCCTACAGAGGGTTAGTCAACATTACTCTTTCAAAAAGGTGAGAATCTGATAACAAAGCTGAGAAAGGGACATCTTTTACCAACAGAAAGTCAAGCTTGTCACCAGCAGATGCCCAAACCGTATTTAACACAGACCGAAATAAAGTTTTGTCCCTAGAAGAAGCCCCATGGCATTGAAAGCCCATGTTGTCCCATGTGATTCATGTGGGAATTATTCCTCCGTGTCAGCCCAGGGCTAGGCAGAGGGCTGCAGCGATGCCCTGAGCTGCCTCGGCTCCCACCAAAGCCCCTGGGAGCGCAGGGCACTCTGCTCTTTCGGGATCAGGAGCACGGGAAGGGGCAAAGCGCTGCTCCTGCCAGCCTTCTGCATGGAGGCAGCCTGCGCCGGCCAGTGCGGAAGAAGGGAGACAATTAATCTCCATGATTTAATGAGGACTGGGGAAAACAACAACAGAAGAAGGATAAACCCTCAATAAAGAGAACCGGAAATTACTTATAGACAGCACGGGAGCGATTCAGGTGCCAAAACATAAGCATGTCGCGTCATTTTCGGTGCCTGAGGCCACCTGAGACATCCACGTAGGACTGGCAGATATGACACATGATCTATGAAAGACCTGCTGCCTTCTGGAGCAGCAGCTGGGGGCCAGATGCGATACCCTAAGGCATCAAAAATGGCACTAGACACGTATGTTTAGGCAGCTGAATCCCACCCTGTGCTCCCAGACTTGTGATGAATAAACCTTTTTTTAATTGTCTCGGACTCAAATCCTGGGTTCTGGAGGTGCTTTCCCTAGGGCTCAGCAGTGTGCGGTAGCAGCAGATTTCATTGGTTTAACTTGGATAGAGTTGTTACAGTCCTTTGTTATGTATTTTTAAAATTGGTTTTAGGCTATAAAATCATGAAGCAGTTTCTGCTTTCATAGGCTGTGCACATAATCCAGGTGAGACCAAAGGTTTTTCCTCACCACAAGATGTTGATGTGATTACTCCAAATCCCGTCTCCTTTGAATACCTATTCTGTCACAGTTCCCCATTAGGGGCCTGTTGTCAAATAGCCAGATTTGCTCTGAATGATACTGGAGAATAGATCCTTGCTGCAGTTCTTCTCTCAGCTAGTTAAACAGGAGCTAAGAGCTCATAGGAATATTCTCATCTTTTGTTGAGCTGCGCAGCTCTTTATATCCCTGCTCAGTTTGCTGGGATGTTTGGTGAGGAAGAAATTTGGCTGCTGTGTACAGCACGTGGGGGGAAAGAAGAGAAGGGAGGAACTGAATTACTTGTATACATTAGTCTGACGCTGTGAGGAGGGAAATGTTGTTCCCACTTGGATTATGTGATACATACTTACGGACAGGTTAGAAAGAATCCACAAGAAAATGAAAGTTTTCCAGGAAGGACATATGTTCACCCCATACCTCCAAAGGTGAGGGTTCTGGCTCTCTTCCAACATGATTTCACACTGCTGTCAGCTCCTGAAAAAACAGGGTTTGGGCGTGGGACAGGGACTGAAATATTTATCTGTTTTCCTAACCTGATCCATTAATATATATGTAGACAGATAGAAAGTGATAGTATTAATTTTTTTAACTCTTGCTGGGGCACCTTCTTTAATGATAGCTTACAAGGAAAGCTGAATGGGGGATAAATCATGACATGGCGTTGGCTGGTATACCATGCTTTGTCCTTATCTCAGCATTGAGAAGGAAGGTCAGGAAGATGAGGTGGGACCGGAGAAGTAAGAAGGGAATAGGGATGGAAGAATTAGAGAAAAACATTTAAGGTTCGAAGGACAGGTCTCAGCTGCCTACTAGTGATAGCTGTGGAGAGATGGATACATTTGCCATATGCTGTGCTGCATTGCAGAAAAAGACTAATTAACACGCATGAGTTTTGGAATCTGATTTTCAGTAAGCATGCACAGCAGTCAAAGGGTATGAGGGAGCTGGAATATGTACAATGCCTTCACTGTCCACCTTTCCCTGCACCTCAATTTGCCTTTCTGATGAGCACAGTCTGGACTGTGGGGTGTGCATGGGGTTAAATCTCAAGGTTGCTGCATGTGAAATCCCTGTCATAGCTGTTAATACCTGCTGTCTAGGGGCTTTAGAAAGTGCAGCAGACGATGGCTAGTGAGCAAGCATTTAATATGCAGAAATATTTGCAAGCAGTTTCAGGAACGCTTTGGGTTAACTTATTAAACGTTTGAAAATAGAAAGCACTAAATGTGTTGATACCCTTTCAAAATGTTTATGTGTTGCTGTATTCTTTGATATACATTCACACCTGATTTTATTGCAGAGGTTGTTTGCACATCTCGCTGGGTTTCTCCAGGGCCTAAGGAAAATGAAATCCAGATGCCTCCAAGCTTCCTTAAGGAAACCACAGTTCAGGAGACCTTGTAGACAGCTGCAGTTGCTGAGCCCACAACTAATGATCCCTTTGGTTTGAAGTGAAACAGGGAATGTGAAGTTTAACATGGTGTTGGCACTCAGACACAGTCTTCACAGCCGACATGTCTAACTGCTCTGTTACTTAGGCACTGAATTAAAGGACTGCCTCCAACTCCTATTTATAACCATTTCGCTGAGTGCTGTGGTGGGCTCAGCTCTCAAGGCAAGCAGTGTACGGTGACTGCAAAATAGCTTGTCCTCATTGAGCAATGACAGTAAACCACCAGAAAGAATTACAGTGCACGTTCCTTTCACACCATACTCTTCCCTCTAGGGATCTGTAAGTCTAATGAAGAACAAGCTCTGATTTCATGACTGCTTCAAGAAAAACTGCGTATGGGCTGTTGCTGAAAGGTGCACTTTTGTCTGTTCCTTCCTCTAAAGACAAGTTCCAGCTGCCTCGTTTTGCCCGTACTCATGCAAACCCTGGTGAGGGCTGAAAATTATCCTGTTGCCCCAACCAATTTTAGGGAACTCCCCTGTCTCATCACTTGCCTGCATGGATGCTGGTCCTGGCACTATGCAAGCGCTCAGCAGGAGGAAGGTGAGAGAGGAAAGAGGGAAGTTCTTGTGACAACGGCCTCCAACTATATCTGCTTGAAACAACCTCAACACTCCAGCCTCAGCTGCTTTGCTCCACGTGCTTGATGCACCCTAACTAAAATTTGTGCTTCTCCTCTGGTTCTTCTCACTTTCTTTGGACTTTTAAAATTATTTTTATAACAATAAAATGCTGCAATAAAAACCTAAGGGCTACCCATTTGAACACAAATGTGCTCTGACTTTGCGCATGTGCTTTTTGATGTTCCACTTCTCAGTTTGCTTTTACACACAGTGCCAAGGAGCTGCAGGGAAATCCTCTTAGCTGCATGACTTGAGGAAGTTATTCAATTGCCCTCTGTGGGCTTGGCATCTGGTCCTGCATGACCGACTGAGGGTATATGCTTGCGGACTCTGGTACTGCACAGCCAATACTTTGCACTCAAAATAGGGAGGGTGGAAATAATTCGGCCACTCAATCCTGTGGCACGTTCAACCTCATCTTCATTACATCCTCTGTGATGCCATTCCAGTCCTGGTTGGAGGCTACAGAACACAAGTGGTCTGGATGAAATCACCTGTTCAAGACCGCCACTGGAAACTGGGAGGCTAAACTGAGAAAGTTTTTCCCTTACCCTCTAAGCTCTCACTGTCACCTATTATCTGTAACGCTGTTTTGGGGTTGCTGGAAACCTAGTCTACCCAGCAGAGCAGCTATGATACTTTTACGGCTTCTTACTTACTTGAACTTTTCTTTTACCAGACCCATTAGCAGGCTGGAGGAGCTTCAGTGGTTTTAATTGCTTGACCTTTTGGCACATTATCTGCAGAGCTGATCTTTACAATCACAGAGGAAGGGAATGCCAGCCTTATGAATATTATGAAACTCCTCTGCTTTATTCTCTCTTCATTAAGATTTTACTTATTAATTCCCATATAGCCAAAAGAACATGAAGCTCATTATAACTGAAAAATTTTAGGTGTGGGCTTGCTGAACAAGTTATTTTTGTTGTTGTTGTTTCTTTAGTGATTTTCTCTATTTTCCCCATACAAATGAGCACCTGTACAGTCACAGAGACTGCTAAATTTCATGCTTGAGCTCTCAAATCGGCCAGCAGCAATGCCGTGTGTACACTGTCTAAGGAGATGTTCTGCCTGCAAATTGCCTTATTGACCACAGATCTATTAATAGTCTCACAAGCACAGAGAGAGCTGGTTCAGAGCATGTGTAATTTTGAGATCAACCACTGAGGAGAGTGGTGTAAGCCGCCTTTTCTTCCTAAGATGATGAGTGCCTTAACAGCAGCCAGGAGTGCCATTGTCACACCATCCATCAATTGCCTTCAGTCCCTCTTAGCTGAACCCATGAATTAAGCAACTGTGGTTAAAAAGCAATAAAATTAAAAGTTGTAATGGGGAGTCATTGACAAAAGGGTTACAATGCGCTGGCCATATATCTTTTAACTAGCTAAATATAACGATAGGTTTCCATAAGTTCAAAGAGTGGTGGCCTAGAGATGAATACAACTGTTCCAACTGAGTTCTGGGCTAGGAGCCAGAAGATTGTTAAAACACCTTAGAACATGCTTATTCCCTCTTAGAACATTTTTTGGTACTTGCTCTATTAGTATGGATTTTATTTCCCCACCAAACGAGTTCTCTGCCTTTGAACCATAAACAATAATGGCACATCTGTCTCTAGGCTGCTGTACTTTGAAAACCAATGCTGAGGACACAGAGGGGTAGATTTTCAAAGCGTTGCGTGGGAGTTTGTACCAGGAGTCTAGCCAAATATTTTTCACTCATACTCATCCCTGAGCCTAACCTTTCCTCACTCGTTAGAATGGCTCTGTTTGCTCTGCCCACATGGGGACATTTCAGAGAGCTTTTACCTCCAGGGACAGAGCTTCAGCTGGTCATAAAAACCTATAAATAGGGTTTTACTGATAACTTTTCACATCTAGCAATGGATCTTTCCTCTGATATCTTTCATTTTGCATTTCTGGCTTTGTCTGTGTTTGTATGTGCTTCTTAGTTTCTGCTGAATTATTTACCATTAGGCCATGATGCAACTAAAATCCCTGATAACACTTAGACAGGTGGCATGAAGTGATTGCTGCCTAATACGCTGCTCAAAACAGCCTTGATGGTTATTGCATCCACCTGTTTTCTGTGCTGGGGAGTTAGATGGCATCCTCGTGAGAACCAGACCGTTCTGTGCTGTGTTTGGACTGCCACCATGATAAAACAGCAAATAAAGTCATGAATTAAAAAGGCCTCCCTGCATACCTCTCTGGCTGCATAAATCAGCATCACTCCATCATGGCTTTCTGGGAGGGAGTGATCTAGCTCTGACGATGGCTCCTTACCTGCTGGCCAAGAAGGTAAAAAGATAACACTTCAATAGTGTGACTAGCCCTTAAATAAGGGACGTGGGGGGCAGCTTGCAGTTATAAATATTGGTCAAGCTACTGGGAGTGGCTTTGTTTTTAGGTTTTGTCTTTCTTTTCTATTAGTTACCTCTGCTAAGAGAAATGTTTTTTTGAATAGACTTTTGTCATTACTCCAAGTGGCTTGGCTTACCATTCAGTAAAAACATCTTGGTTCTTAGTGTGCTCTACTTTTTTGGGAGAACTTTACACTGATGTGGAAATTTCCCCTTTCAAAGACTATCTCACAGTTTCTTTGCAGATGCAGCACATGCGTATTTGCTGTATCACAACAAACTCATGTTCCAGTTTCTACTGTTCCAAAGCTTATTTGATTTTGAGGCACTTCTTGCCATGGGGGTGTTATCATTTTTCACAGTTGAGAATCTCCTTTGATGAAGTCAGCTCAAAGTTCTACCTTTGGGTGGTTTCCCAGGAAAAACCTTTTGGCTACTAGCAATTTTCCATCTAAAAATGTTTGCCCGTTGAATTCAATTAGTGTCCTTGGAAACTTGTTGTCTTTAAAGATACCATCGTTCTAGGATTTTCACTGCTGTATCTGAGGCATCTTTTTGTGTTATCGAAGGTCAAAGCAAATAGAAACCATATTTTAAAATCCTGTTCCTTTTTCACAGAGACACCATTGTGCAAGGAAAGGAAAACTTGTGGATCGGCAAGCTAGCTGAGGTGGGAATGGTTGAACGCTTGCAAAGTGTTTTCATGCCAGTGGAATTCTTTGGGTTTGTAAATTGTGTGGCACACCAGAGGTGTGACTTGGTAAAGCTGGATCATGCTTCTGCAAACCTTCTGCTGAGGACACAAATGTTTTTGTGAATAGCCTTTGGCGTGAATTTAAAAAATTGGAATCCGAACGCTTGCAAAGTTCACTCATGGGCTCCTGGTTCCTGGATGGGAAAGATGTGATTGCTTTGATTGCTGTATACACTCTCACAACCTGCATGTCATGTGCTCAAAATCAGAGACACACCACCTCAGCCCTGGTCCATTTAAATCTTTGTGCTGCATCCCCCTGTGCTCAGAGTTTTTCACATAACAGCAGAAGTGTCCCATATGCATGGCAGATGACATAAGATGGTTTAGGCATTGTTCCAGTCATTTATTCTCACAGCATCCCCCAATAGATCCACTGCTTTTTTGAGTAATAGACACATCTATCATTAAAATGTAAGAATGGATAATGAACAGACCTTCAAATGGCACGAAACCTTCCATTTTCTGATGTAAGAACTCATTACATCTGCCTGTTATTAAATAAGTCTCATAACAATATTTTAATATGATTAAAGATGCTGCAGCTCATTTGTTAAGAACTTGGGAAATTAATCTGGGCAGGGCATTAATGTACTGGGGAAGGAAGGCATGTGAATCTTTTTTTTTATTATTATTATTATTAGTTTCTTTCTTTGCTACTGGTTGTATCAGTGCCTTATCAGGTAAGTGCAGGAGCTTAACAATGGGTTCTCTCAGCAAAGCCCTCTCTTTTCGCTGGGTGAGGTTAAAGAACAAACACATTGCTGTGAGCTTTTAAAAGCTTGATTTCAATTACATGGTAGTAGGGCAAAGCTCTCAAACACACAAAACTTTGACTTTGTAAAGATTGTGACCTCCCAGGTACACGTGCTTTAAGGAGAAAAAATGTACTTGACATGTCCCACTGCTGTTTCCACGCACCAGGAGCTGTGTGTATCGGGAAGAGGGGAGGGAGGCAGTGGCATTTGCAGCGGGATGGAGAAAAATCATTCCTTTGGGAAAGCAAAGCTCTTCTGTTTGACTAGTAAGAATTTTTAAGATAAATATATCCCTTATCATGGAATGACAAACAACGAGATCCAGGAAAGACTCTGAATAATTGAGTCCGATCTCCTGCATTTTGCAAGACTATTTGCCTTTCCATTCCTATTAACATCTTATAGGACTTTGTCTTTACTAATGTTTGTTTGTGGTAGTACCCACAATGTTATAGGCACTTTCTAGGCTTTCAGGAAGAGCTGGTGCTTTCAGTCTCTGGCTGGACAGACAGGCAAACAGACAGAGGTCATGGCAGTAGAACAACAAAAAGACTTTTCTGCGCAAACTGAGACCCACTGTAGCTGGTATGGATTTCACAAAGGGGGTTTAAGGATGTTGTTTCTTCCCTATCCCACTTTGCCCTTCACTTGCCTGGAAGCAGAGCCTGTGCTCGAGGCCACAGCCACACAACTCTGCACCTTTCACGCTGGGCTGCTCTGGCCCCAGCCAGGCAGGAATCAGCTAAAAAAGGGGCATAAAACTGTGTGTAGGAGACTACAGAATGTGCCTCGCTTCCCAACAGGTTTTCCACCTGAAGGGGGATATTTTATAAGGCTATTTGAAGAGGTAAGACACCCACTGAAAGCCAACAGGAGCTGGATTCCTACCCATCCTTTGAAAATCCACCCTGTCTTTTAACACATAGAAACTGATAAGGCTGCACACTGATATTGCCCATGGCATTGCTTAAAAGAAAAAAACAAAACAAAGCGGTGCAAGACATGGGGATGAACTGGTTTTGTCCACACTAAAACTCAGTTTTCCTTCTCAAGCCTTCTATAGGACTCTGCCTCTGAGCCTGTTGGAGGGAAATTAAGTAACGTTCCTAAACATAAAGGGAGATATCTAATCCCCTAGCCTGTCATAGTTCATCCTGTTCAATACATCAGCCGCCCTGGCAGTGTATTGGAGAGGTAAATGCAAGCCATACTGTTTTGGAAGTAAACTGAAAGATGCACACAAAACTGAATCAAACTCCTTGAAAAAGTGTTTTAACTGCTAGGAAACACAGCAGGGGTCAGATCAGCTAGACAATACAGAAGTCCAGAAAATAGTTTTTAAATGGTGCAGGTTAACCCCTGTTCAGTTTGCAGTTGTGGTCTCATGCCGGTGCACCGGTGGTGCAAGGGGGCAGACCCCTGCCCTCCCTCCCTGCTGCGCATCTGCCTCCTGGGGAGTGGCATGAGCCCTAGAGTGGGCTGCCCAGCACGGTGTGTTTCGTGGGCTCAGTGGGTGCTGGTCACCCTGTCAGATATCTCTCGATGTTTTTTTAGCTGCCCGTAGCAGCACTTAGTGTGGTAGGTAATGGGGTAGTGGAAAGAGTTAAAAATCTTTCTCTTTTTAGTGCTAGGTCCACTATTTGTGTGAGCAGGAGCTCCCTATCAGGGCTGGGCTTTGTAATGTATTCCATCTATTGATAAGGAGGCAAAATAACATTTCTAAATTGTTCAGGGTGTTTGCAGAATGCCAAGGCACTCCAGTGGCCTTCTATACAGAGCACTGCTGATGATAAATCATAAAAGATATTCTAGAAGCTCCTATTTGCTTGTGGAAATATCTGAAATACTGGAAAGCTCACAGATTTCCCAAGGTAGGCGAAGCCGCCATTCAGCAAATTTTCCCTCTACTTGAAATGCAGTTTTCAAATCATTTAAAATTTAAGTACATAATGAAAATACAACATAGTCCCCATGGCTTCCCGCAGAGATACGATCCAGTCTCAGGCTCAGGCAGTATAGCAAATAGCCTTCATATACTATTTTGTGCTAGGTGATTTCAGTCTGCAGCACATTTTGTTTGAACCACACTCCTATATGCCTTCAAAGGAGGGCAGGAGCCTGCCCACTCAGAATAAATGCAGGAACAGAACCTCCTGTGCAAATATTAGTGTTCAGCATCTACTGCAGCCCCAGCAAATATATTCATAACACATGTACAATTCAAAGGAAAAGGTTATGTGCAGTACATGGACATGTACTGACATGGCCCATGAGTTTCGTGTGGAAGCACATTCACTGTCCTAAAGTAAGTGTTGTCATCAAAAAAACACCTAATTTTCCTAATATTATTGATGCAAAGGACTGACAGAAAAAAATAAATCAGGTTTCTCTGGAAAATGGAGGAAGTTTCACCTAATTCTTGTGGAGCTTATTCCAAAATGTTTTCCTAAGTTTCTATGCTAAGAGGCAGCTATGTCAATAAATTTCTTGGAAGCAGGAGGCTTGCTGTGGTTTGTACATTCCTGTGCAAGAGGAAGGTGGAAAACCTGCAAAAGGTACCTGTGAAATAACCTCTCGGTAAGGAGAGCCTTCCCTACATGCAACTGCAGGCTTCCTTGTGCCCTGAAGCTTGAAGGTTTATAACCCTCCCAAAACGCTTAGAGTGAAATCTAGCTTCCAGCGATGTTAATAGCAAATGGGCTGTTATTTCCAATAGGCCCAGAATGTCATCGTTACCGCTTTCTTCCTTGTTCTTTCTCATGCTGCCACCATGTTCACTATTCAAATGCTGAGACATGTTAAATTATATTTATTTAACTGATTGTATTTAATGTATCACTGGCATAGCAGCCACCACTATGCACAGCATTGGGATGCTGAATAAAAGGCTGCAGCGATCTTGTGAGACTGTAGCACGCTGTATGTTTACATATGAAAGCAGGTTCAATATGCACTACATTGTGGCGTCCCCATGATGCCTCTCTTCAGCGCTTGTTAGTCCAAGAGCCTTCTTACTTTCTCAGAGCTACTCCTTATGCATATGCATATCTCCTCATAATAATGCCATAAGGCTGCTAATCTATTCTCCTTCAACCCCCTCCTTAAAACTCACTTTTTCTGTGGTGACTGGAAAACATCTGACAATAGCCCAGCAGCTGGTGTGCTGCTACTTATTCTACTGAAGATGATAAATACACCGTTATCCCGACTCCTTTATTTCCCTCTTCGTTGTATCCACCTGTTGTTTTCATCCCATACTAAAATGGTGAGATCTTTAGAGGAGAAACTGTTGGCATTATTAAAAAACACATGTCACCCACCATGACATGGTTCTCTGAGTAGGGTCTCTCCTTACTACCCCAATATGAATAATTACAGGCATATTGTCTAAGCAATATTATATTCTTTCACGAATGAAACATCACATATTCCTTCCAAACATGCTGCTAGGTTTGCCTCAGTATCTGCTCTGCCCATTGCAAAGCTACCAAGAAGGCAGAAAATATTAGTCTTTGGAGGGCAAGCCGGATTTTTTTGTTTAATATGGTGAAGTACAGTGACGATTGCTGTAAATCGGAGATCAGTGGCACCTTCTCAATCCCTTCTCCACTCCCCTTTCCTTGTGCCCAGCCCAGCCTCCCAAATTTCCAGGCATTTGCCCCCTGGCTGCGAGGCAAGGGGTTTGCCAGCCCCGAAGTGCCCACCACCCCAAGCCTCCCCCTCCCTAGTGCACGGGCGAGGGGTGCAGAAGCAGCTTCTTCAGTACAAAGCCCAGTATCCTTGCCAAAAGGCCCACGGCAAATTCGATTTCGAGTAGCATCAAGGCACGTGTTGTGTACATTGTTTTACTGGAGTAGATGTGGCTTGGTAGTCCCTCATCTGTCAAGATCCAACCTGCATGCAGACCTGATTCCTCTCCAAGTCTTGCCAACCTACCTTAGATAATAATTTCTCCCTTCCTGCAGAGTGGATTTTTTATTTTTTTTTTTTTTTTAAATTGTCACCATTTCAATGTGGACTCGTTTTTTGAAATTTCCAAGTCATGGCATTATATTACTATGTGAGGCTCTCAGCTTTCAGTTTTTCACAAAAGAAATTTTGAGTCTACCTCTTTGCAGAGGAGAGTTTGAAACTGCAGATTCTGAGCGGAGGCGGCAATTACAAGCATCAGCACACTATTACTATGTTTGTTAAAACTGGGTTATCTTCAGCCTATTTCATATTTCATATGACAATCTAAATGTACTCTTGTGCTTGAACATACTACAAGAGTGAAATATCAGTTTTGCTTTCTCACTTCAATACTTTGTAAAATCTGAATTTTTTATTAGGCTATTAAGACACAAAATGTGGTATATCTCTGACACTTTCTGGGTAACAGCTGTTATGGCAGCTAGTTATAATCAAGCAATTTGGAAAGGAAGTTAATTTTCAGTTTAAAATGGACAATTGTCTTGTAGAAATGTTTGTGAAAAGCCAACTATAAAAGCTGTTTCAAAACTGAAGATGTGGGTGCTTTTGCACTTACCCAATCTGGAATTTGAAACTACACAGATTGTGTGACTTTTATGACTAGTCACAACGGAACAAAATAACCCAAATTTCAAAAAAATCCCAAAATTCCCAACCCCAATAAAAAGCAAGCCAGTGGAACAATCCAAGAACGAACAGATATTTTTTAATCTAAAGGATAAACAACCATGAGAAAACTGCAAACTTTTAGTACACTGGGCTGAAATAATTAACTGCATAAGTTATAAATCATTTACTCATCTTAGGATGGCATCTAAAAGATTGATGATAAATACTCGTCTTCTAGGTTGTTTGTTACAAATTGGGAAAGTCTGTGGAGCGTTCCATTAAGATCTGCCCCAATACATGCTGCAGTCGAAGTAAATCCTTCCATTCAATCCAGTAGGTATGGGATCAAGGCTGTTAAGAAGCTCATTCAGACTTCCAAAGCATTGACTGAAGATGGAAAACGAAGGCAAATTTTATGGATAGGACTTAGTGGACCAGCAATGCCCGCTGGTGATTCTGCATGTCAGGGGTGAACTAGGACCACCTTTCCTAGATGGCATTTCAGTGACAGCTCTGCCAAGGTACTGGTGCTGGTGTACATGGTATCACTTAGGACCTTCAACACAACATCTTTCAGGTGTTCTGTGCTGAAGGCCACAACTCCCTTGGACCACACTAAGAGTAGAAATGAGTCCTACTTAGCTGTGGAAATGGTTCCCTCAGACTTGCACTCTGTTAATGGGTTTGAAATGATCATTCAGCTCAGCCATAGCTTCTTCTAAGGCTTTCCCTGTGTGGTGTAATGCTTACCTCTGCATCCAGCCAAGGCAGTCATGGGAGAAGGAGCTCTAGATCACTGTTTTGCAGTGCTGCTTGGATAGGCATTACCATCTTCTTTTCCCATTTCTATTTTTCCCCCTTTTTCTACCTTGGCTTGCTTTCCACCATCCCTTAGATCCCTGTCTCCTCCCTGAGCCCCATCCTGCTGCTCCACCTTAACTTGCCCTTGCCTCATCTTTGGGTTTGTGTCCTCAAAATAAGACCAGCTCCCAGCAGCAGTGGCCGTGACATAATGTGACAGAGCTCACTGAGGGTTTTCCCCCTCCTTACCTTTCCTGCTGGTGGGAGCTTCTGCTCAGGATGTGCATGGGCGAGAAGGCTGACCGCTCACATTTCAGTAAATAGGATGGGACACAAAGTGACCTAAGAGACGTTCTGTGCTTTCTTGCATAATTTGCACTACACCCATGCTTAATAGCCTGCAAACTGGGCAGTGTAACTAGAAGACTGAAGAGGGGACCTAAGTGATTATTATGCAGTGACCGAAACCATGACATTAAAATGCAATGTGTTAATAACCTTATCAAGAATAATTTGTTACAGATTTGTCAGGTAGCAAGGAAGAGCAAATAGAAGGTTGTGTGTGTGCATGCACGCACCAAGACAACCATTACATTGGCTGGAAGCTCTTTTGTAAGCATAGAGGCATGAAATAGCTAGTGATCAGTGTAAAAGAAATTACTCTTACCAAAGCAGAAAAGACTATTATCTGTTGTATGATAACGACCTCTGGGTTCTTGGAGCTTTACACAAAGTCAAAAAGGAGGTGGCATTCTGGGTTGAGCTCACAAAACCCAGGACAGCCAAGGGGCAGAAGCCTGGTGAGAGGTGAAGGTAGTAGAACGGAATTTCTGCAGTGGTCAGCTCACTTCTTGGTGTGCATAGTAGGTTGGTAATGAGTAGATAGCTATTTGGAAATGTGCGCCTGTGGTGGGAGGTTGTGCCATCCAAAGGGAATAATGTGCTTTGCAAAGAAGGTCATGGAAGACTTACCAAAACAGTATTAGTAGGGCTGTTATGCCATGGCAAGGCAATATCAAGGTTCAGGACTGTTAGCTGTAGTATTAACGGTTACTATTTCTTGAAGGAATGGCGGGGGGTGGTAAGATCTTTGTATTTCAAAGAATTTATAATACAATGTCCTTTTTTGCACTTTGCCAGAAACACTACCAGGACATCCACTTCAAAAGAATAGTTTGTTTAGGTTTAAATTATACTTAAGGCCAATTCCACAGCTATGCAGTGATATTAAGTAGCACAATGTCATATTGTATGCAAACGCTCCTGTCTTTAGAAATACAAAGGAAATTCTATGGATTAACATCCAGCAAAACAAAAAGTTATTCAGTTAATCAGCAGCACTTCTTTTAAAAAGCCCCATGCTGAAACTAGAGGCATGAAAAGCCTATGTTGTACTTAGATGCTGCTCTAATCATTTACCTTGTCCTTTTTTTGAAAGAGAGAAAAAAGCAAAACAAAATAATCTTGTGCCAGTAACAAAAAAAAAAAAAAAAAAAAAAAAGAAAGCTTTCTGTCAGCTGTGGCACGTTTAAGCACCCTTAATATTTCATCAGACACTGCACTTACTTCAGTATTTTAAATAAGATTTAATAAATAGGTGCATGTTCAGACTTGTACAGCCCTACTTTTGTCTGTAGTTGGCAATGTGCTGCTGTATGTGTTTGACTGCGCAGTTAAGAATTTTAATTACTTACCTGTTCTATACAGACACTCATTCTCTTTTAACTGTTTATTAAAAAACTAATACTGTAGCCGTTGTGCAAGAAATCTTCCGCTTACTGTAGAGCTGCAATGCTGTCCATAGAAGGGCCCTATTTTCTGAATGTACCCCCACATTCCCCTTGACCCCTACTCCCAACCTCCAGTCTCTGGAGTTCCCACAGACCTGAGATGTTCACGCAGCTCTGACACTGGGTTTTGTGACCACTTCACAGTGAATGTCTTTGCTGTTAGTTATATGGAGATGTCTGAGATTTTGCTGTCTGCATACCCAAATGGATGGCACAAGTAATGTGTTTTATTCTCAAGTAAACACAGCCAGAGCTGGTGTTCTGTCTTCTTCTTCTTCTTTTTTTTTTTTTTCTTCTTCTTTTGTTTTGTTTTGTTTCCAACTTCGAGATTCATTTGGTAAAAAAATATTGAGGAGAACTGAGCAAACTCCACATTTGAGTCAAGAGCCAATGATATGAAATTGACTGCATCATCTTCTTTGCTGATGGGCTTCCTTAGCAATGCCATCCATTATTTATACATTTACAGTACCTAAAGACTAAATGGGTTCAAGATGTTTTTTTACAAAACAAGTTCATGATCATTCAGCTAAAATAATTACAAAGCTATCTAGATATCACAAAAAAGACAACAGGATGAAAATAGTCCTTAATTTTAAGTAAACAGTGTTCAACAGTTGAAACTCAGCACCTCAAGAAGTTAATTTGTTAATCATAGCTGTGTTGCTCTCTTTGCTGCTGTAGATTTGGCCTAGCTTGAACTAGACACATAATTTTTAGATAACTCAAATTATGTGAGGTGAATGTCATCAGAAGGGTACATTGGTAAAGATGACTGTAGACAGATACCAGTTCTTACCGCTCCACTCCAAGCTGAGCAGTCTTGAGGCAGCTCTGCAATCTGCACTGTGTATGGCACTTTTTGGGTCAACGTATTTTGCGATTTAGCAAGAGAAGAGTGAAGTGGAAGAGTAGGAAGGTTTCTGACCTTATTAATGAAGATGCTAGATCAGACAGCCAGAAACTGTGACTGTCCTAAAACAACGGACATTTCCAAACAGTTGTATATATGTAAATATGCAGATAGGCATTTATTTTCCAAAATTACATCCTATTTGGGGTTCCATAGTCCAGAATGAGTCCTGAGTACAACAGAGGAGAAACAGCTTAAAAGGTGATTGATGATGTCATTTTAAGTTTCTAAAACTTGGGTGCAAATGCAAGGATTTGAGCCAAAAATATTTTAGGTTATCCTTGAAATGTGGCTTTTGATAGTAGTGTACTCACTGTTGGATTTCTGAGGGCATTCCAGTATTCGATCTAGCAAAGATTTAAGCACTGGATTAAACCTTTAAGTACTGAATCCTGGCCATTTCAGGAAAACCTTAGGTTGTCTAACACATCCAGCCATGTTTGTCTGTGGATGTTCTGCTGAAATGTCCTTTGTTCAGATGGGGCCAGTGGGCCTGACCTTGTTCTGTTATACAGCTGAGCATCTCTTCTGAGCTTGGTGTTCTTTGACTTGAGTGCCACACTGGGGTTTCCACAACCGAAAGTGTGGTGGCTTTATCTGGTAAAGTGAGATGGGAAGCCTTGACTGTCTGCTTTGCTATAGACAGGTATGTTTTCATCTGACAAATCTCAGAGCAGACAGTGTCTAATTCCACACATGTGAGCAGATATGATGAAAGCATGTCCAGGTCATGCTAGCTAGCTGAGGAGTGGTATCCAGGCTCAATCTATTTGTCATGCTTGTACTTTACAGTGGACGCTCTGCAAAGATCTTCAAGCTAACATCACACAGGCTGTGATATGACATTTTCCACCTCTGGCTAGAGATACTTGCTCAGTGTCCAGTCATAGAAAAGTTGTACAAGCTTGATGTTATGCTCAGGTACATAGACCACGTCTCTCTGCAAAGCTACAGAGCGGAAAGTGGTGAGCAATCTCAATGCAACCACTTTGCCACTGCCATCTTTGCAGACTCCATCACTATGAGCAGCATGGGCATGTGCTTAGATGGTAACACACAGAGTTAATATGTAAGTGGATCCCACTCTGTCTAGCTATTTCATTTTGCTTTGCAGATTGTGTGAAAATACTGAATGCATGGTTTGTGACTAGCCAGTTCTAAGTGGTCTTCAAATTTGCCCAGGGACCCTGCTCCTAGGATTAAATTTAGCATGCCTGCAATTGCAGTCTACTTACATACGTGTTCATTTAAAAGTGCCAGCCGACTGTCTATAAGGTGTCGATATTCACATTTCTTAGTGTTCTAGCCTTTATCAGTTTAGATATGTGAAGGGTGGTAGATCTGCACAAAAACATCCTAGTTTGTTTTCAAAGGATGACTTCTAATCCTGGTAACTTCCTCGTAAAAAATTAAAGGGTGCTTCTCTGAAAGGGAGAGTGGGAGGGAGGAAATGTCCTTATTGGCATCCTTTGTTGTTTCTTTCATTTGAGTGTTTTCTCCTCCTTCCTCTTGCTTTTCTCACATTTCCTGCCTACCTTTACACTTGTTCACTTGTCAAGAGAAAGATGTTGATATCCTGTTGGCCTATTAGCTATCTGTTTGCTTGGTTTGCCAGACTGCTTCAATATGTTTTAGCACATTTGAGAAAGATAGCCTTTTCTGTGAAATTTTTAGATGTTTGTATCGTGGTTTTCATACTGAAGCTTTTACAACAGAAATCATATATGCAATTCAATTAATAAATATCAAATGTTACCTTTGCTCTGAGATCCCAGGAAGCTGGTGACCGTTTCTGCACTACCTTCTGCTCTGCCTCCTTTTCTTATGCAAGAGGAACAGAGGGAACAGGGCAAAATCTTTGGGGAGAAACAAGAAATCTCTTAGTCATTCTTCTGGAGTGAGGACAGGCACTGGGAGCATCCCTGCCCCTTCCTTTGTCCTCCATCAATTTGAACACAGCAGATGGTTGCATCAAGCCATGTTGTAACAGCAGTATGAGCTGGTTTAAAGTAGAAGTACCAGGAAATCTGTGCATTGATTTAGTTAGTGACAAGGTTCATCTGATACAGACAAGCATATATCATGGATGAGGTGGACAGAAAAAAACATGCAAAACCAAGTTAAATCCTCAATTTTAATGATTTTTCATGGGAACTGTGAGAGCTTGTCATCATACGAGTTAAAAAAAAAAAAAAAGAAAACCTTGTATTTTTGTGATAATTTTTCTAGCACCTCCTTGCATGCTAAAGACAGTGTGTGCGTGTTCTCAAACAAGAACTCAAGAACGTTAACCAAAATGTTTAGATTTGACTTTATCTCTCCACAAATTAGGCACCTCAGCTAGATTATCTGGCTCCTTCACCGGCTAGTGGGGAGCGACAGGTACTCCCAGTCACATTCACTTCCAGGATCCTCAGCTACCTCAAGTAAGGGGGATTAATTGCCCTTTGAGAATGTTTCCTTTTCCTTGGCTATAAAATATGCCTAAAAGTCTGTTTTATATAATAACCTGCAGCCTCCGGGGAAATTCCTGTGGGCAGCCTTTGCCCACTTGTTTATCCCCCAGCTCAGATATTTGGAGTGATACGCGGAAGAATTACCACTGTGTATCCAGATTAAATGTACTAAACACATACGACACACACTGCATGTTAAAGGACTGTTTTCCTACTCTGGTCACTGTGGCTTCATACCTAAAAGTTGTTATTTATAGTATCTTTTCTTCCTTTGCTTGATTGATATGACTAAAAACTACCTGCAGCAAAAATACAGAAGACAAGCATCACAAAACTGAAACAAAATGAGATGTTATGCCAGATATCCTATATGCTAGTTGTGCTATAGAAGCCTTTGATTTCGAACAGTACTTTCCAGAATGAAGCAATCCTTCAAAACATTTTACCTCTTTCACCTAATATTGGTGTACTATTCCTACGAGTGCTTTGCTAACTTGAAGTGCTATCTAAATGCTAATTATTGTTCCTCCATAACTTGGAAAAGCAACCTTTCCTCAAACAGTCCATCAGGGATAGTTTATTGTATATAAATGCACCTTGCTTATAATCCTGGGCTACTCACAGTACAAAAATGAAATCATATCCAAGTCCAATTTATTCTTTTCAATCTCTTTTTTATACGAAGTAGCTGAAAGATAAGTATTGTTGCTGGGCCACCTGTCTTCTCTGATCTCTGCCTCTTCCTTCTCCAGTCAGGTTAAGTTAGAACTACACTGGGATGCACTGGATTTTACCTGGATTTTTTTCTGTGGTTTTCATAGCTCCTTTCTGTTACAGCTTACATTGGTGCACATCATTATGCAGCCTCTCAAGATACAGCAATTGGTCATTTTGGGGAGTTGCCCCTATAGGGCTTCTTCGGTGGGGCATGAGAATGGCTGTGGATCCACCTCCTGGACAGATTGAGCCCCATGAAGGGGGCTCCCTTCTCTGAGTGAACACTGCCCAGTTCAATCTCTGTGAATGACTAATTCTTCAGTTACCAAAACCAGCAAAAGTTGCCAGGTGAATAAGCAAAATGGCTTATTTAAAGATGTTGAAATGCAATATTCTGACTTTCTTGTTGGCAGAAGAGTGGGGAATCCAGGTTTAATTGTCAAATTCAACCTGACTTTACCAGTAGTTGCAGATTGCTTTAAATTTTGTGGGTGATCACCACTGTATTAACCTAAAAACCATGTGTTGTATTTTTGTTTTTTAACTCCTTCCATCCCAGTATCATCACCCTGTGAAGGACCGAGGTACCCCAGTCATCCAGCTAATTCATAGCTCTCAAACACCGACACCTGCAACTCAGCAGACGCTTTCCCTGATCATAATATCTCAGTGAAAGTATTTTTCTATGAGCTTCCGTCTCATTAGTAAGAGGCAATTTTACTAAAGCAGTTGGCAACTACTTTATAGTGGACTTTTAAATAAAAATTTGTTTCTATCTTACAAAGGCATGATTTGAAATGCTGATGGCCAAGGTTTATTTCCAACTTCAGTTGTTATACCATTTGCTTTAAAAGGTCTAGCATTAAGGTGTCAGAGATATTTCTTCGCTTTGCTTTTCTCTTCCAGGACATTAAAGGACACTTTCAAGTTGAACTTATCACGAGACTATGTGAAAATGAGAGTGTCTGATGTCTGGTGTAGGTGAGTTGACCAAAGAGATTGTGTGGCTTCAAATTTATCTTTTTGTTCTGAAAGAGCAGAAGTCAGATCTGGCAATTAGAGTGAATTATGGTTCCGTTCCCAAACCATCTTTTCACCAGATACACAAAACCTCCCTATGTTTATGTTTGCCACTGGTGTTTGGTGGAGACGAATGTTTCTTTAGTCTTTGTTTGCTTATGGGAAGCTTAAGGCTTATGCAAAGATTGGCACCTAAGTATAAAATAGTTTCCTGCACAGCAATAGCTCAAGGTTTTGAAGAGAGGTCAGCTTTTAGGCTTTACTTTAATTGTTGCTCTTGTAATCCCGAGATGCTGAATGTTTTTTTTAATGCAGACATGGGCTGAGTAGACAAAACTTAAAAAACCCCCAGCTAAGTACGGTGCTAAGCTTCTGAATGTTTTCACAAGACACCTCAGGGAATGTGGAGTTACAGTAGCTTTTAGCCACTTCAGTTTTGTGAAAATTTGGTATTGTAAAACCTTTCTCCTGCTATTGAGGCTGAGGATCTCATTGTTGGGAATTAGTGTGACAATGGAGCAGGGTTACTACTGGGATTCTAAAAAGCAGTGTCTCTCCTAAGGGAAACTTACAGCAGAGTTCCTTGAACTATAGAGAGGAGTGCAGGTTTTAAATATCAGCTCTGAAGGCAACAAAAACAAATAGATGAAAGTTCTACTTAATGTTAAATCTTAACTAATTGATTTCTTGTTTTCCAACCTGCTTTTCCTTCTGAAACAAATTTCAGTGATAAAGTCCTTCCTTTTCTTCTTTTCTGTTATTGTTTCTGTTAAAAATGTAGAACTTTGTTCTAAGCTTTATTGAAGCTGTAACTCCATCCTACAGCAGAAATATGAATAAAATAATAACAGTAAATTCATTTAAATGAAATTGTCATCATACAGTTGACTTGTTAAAAGGGGGTCTCCAGTAGCCAGCTCCACAAGCTGCTGAATCATTGCTGGTGTGTTTCAACACCCACCTCCTCTCCTTCCCTCTAAATTTCTTCCATAGCGGCTAAATTCAGCTGAGAAGCTGGATGCTGGCTTGGTTGCGTTTCCCACTAACATCACTGTAATTTGCTGCCAGATCTCAGCACAGGGACATTCTACACACTTCGCTGCTCCGTTATGGCAGTGAACCAAATCAGTCTATTTTTTTCTAATAAACATTATCCCTGATTGAAAACGTTGCCTCTCTTCTGAAACTCTGACTATCGTTCTTGACCTGGGCTGGACTTCAACTAACGCCATTTACTTGTTTATTTTTTGTTATGCTTCTCAGGAAGCACCAATATCCAAATTTTTAACAGCATCTGTATGTATAAGGCCCTTTTCCAGTGTCTGACTGCAGAATAGACTCAGGGAAGCTTGTCGTTATAGCTGCCTTTTATTTTTAACTCCTCTGCATTTTGTGAATTAGATTGTGCTCTTGTCTGATCGAAGTGAATAAAAACCCTTCTCAGCTCACTGGTCTGAGGTGTGGGTTTGGTCCCTGATCTCAGCTACTAAAATCAAGGATCAAATATCTCAGGAGAAGGCCTCTGCCTTTATTCTCTGGCCAAGGCTGCTGTCAAGAGATGTGAGAATTAAGCTGAATTCATTCTTCAAGGGAGAGATAACTTCCGTCTGCAAACGAGCCTTCAGATGGGACGTGTTGTGGAGCCACGGGTTATTGCCGAGCCCCGAGGGTCTCACCCTCCACTGGCTACACACTGTTTGGCTCTTTTAACTTCTGATATTTTACTCCACTCATAAGGGTGAACTAATTGAAGAAAGGCAGTAGTGTGGGTTTGAAAATGAATAGGATACGAGCGAATAACCCCCCTGTGCTGCAGTACTTGTGCAGTGAGTGGTGGCACCGTGTTCTGCGGCTGAGTTACCTGCAAAAATCATGAACTAAACACTGTGCTCTTACCTCAAAATGGGGAAACAGGCAGGTGGATTTCCCAGAGTGGTCAGATGCCTGACCTCAGGCCCCTACCAAGGGCATGGCTTTTAGAAAATAGGACTCTCCCTGGACAGACACCTGCACCTTGGGTCATCCAGGAGCCTTCTAACATTTGAGGCTATGTGCTTTTAAGTGGTCACATGACTTTTGCTACAAGCCAGGCAGCTATTTTCACACCTGTATTGTCCTGCTGCTTCCAAAAAAATGAACCATGTAGCTCCTGGCTATGACACAGCCTCAAGAAGATTTCATGTGAGCCCAGAGATCTTTGCAAATGTACAGATCCTTTGTGGATCTCACTTACAACCTCAGGAACAGCGCCAGCATTTCAGGTTGCAATCACATTTGCTAACTTACTATGCAAACTACTAGAAAATTAACAGATATGAACCTAGAGAAGGATATCTATATCAGGTTTATGCTAGAAATTACATTTCTGAGGCTGCCTAGAAGTAGCTCATCAGAGGGTTATAAAAAATGTATGATGCTTTTTGCCATTGGTGAGGCAGTGCTAGCTGAATTAATCCACTCATATTTCTTTATATGTATAAAAAGCCTTAGCTTCTTTTCAGCCTTTATTCTTGCTGTAGTGTAGCAGGTATTTGAGTAAAGTCAGTGATTTTTCTTCCTGTCTACTTTAGAAAACAATACTCGTAGGCTCTTTCTTTGACTTAAACACATTCATTCTTCCTAAAGCTTTTAAAAGAAGCAGAGCTTTCAAGATCAAAGATATTCATACAACACCTGTACTAACACTATTTTCAGTCGTTATTGACCATTCTTTGAGATATTGTTTTATGCAGGTGCCTTTCCAGTGAGTGCTTTAGAATGTAAGGGAATACTGAAAATAAGCACACAGAGCATCTGTGTATCTTTTTATCACACTTTAAAAAGCAGACCTTGTTGACAAATGGATGGAAAAAAGCACACATAAATATAATCACTTCACTCCTCTGCTCCTTGCGATCCAGGGTATTAGAGAATCTTCAGATTGTTGCTCACATGATCATGAAATCACTGTGTATTCTGTAGGATTCATGGATACGAGCCAGGAATGAATATTTACAAGTGGTAGGCAAAGCGTGTCACTTGATAATAATTTTTTATTACCTCTTTTTAAATAATGGAAATTGTCTTGCCAGGGAGCAGAAATAATTCAACATGTCTTAGATTACCCATCTAATTCAGTCTAGAGAGTGTCTGGTGAATACTTACAGGGAGCAAGTGAGAGAGAACTTGTAGGCTTTAAATTGTTCTCAAAAAGCACTTTGCAAACACTTACGAATATCAAAGTAGAAATAGATGTGAGTTCTCCAGTGATCTAGAAACAAAATAAAGGGGAATGGAAAGGGATAAACATACAGTAACGGTTCCACACAGACAGTAATTGACCTATTGCTGTTGGCAGCTATATTACATTTAAAATCTGTCTTCCTGTCCTGCTATATTTCTGTTTTAGCATTTACCAGACATGAACTGGACATATTTCAAGACTCAAGTATAGAAATAAATACAGACATTAACAAAATGGCTGTACTCTGAAGCAAAGGGTAGTTGAACTCAATGAAATGACAGTTACTGCTTAATCAGGAGTTGGATCAAGAATTAAAGAACAAAATAAACTTGCTTTCTTGTGCAAATGAACCTACACTTATTTGTTTCTTAAAAAGGGAATGTATATTTCCCTTCAGGACAGGATGTATAGGTGGGCTTTTATGACTTTAATCTGAAGCAGTCGATTGTAGTGCAATGTTTGTATGAGTTTGAATGGTAAATTTCTTTAATTTCCTTTTTTCTCCTAGGACAGTAGGTATTTTAAAGGAAAAGGGAGATGATAGAATAATCCAGTCCCAGAATGAGAGCCCAGATACCAGGCACTATATGTGAGAACTGAATATTCATAACCATGTGCTTGAAGGCGAACAGACTGCAGACCAGTTAGAGAGAAAACACTCGTCAGAAAATGGTGTGATGCAGGTTCCTTCCTGCAGATAGGCCCATGAACAGGTACTTTACAAACTGAAATAAACAGGGTATATTTTAGCTCTTGAATAAAATGGGTTTTTAAAATTTCATTTTATTATTTTTTCTTTTGCCTGCTTGCAGTGTGGCACTCTGTGAAGTCATGATGTTTCGTGGCAATTCTGTATTAGCAGTAGCTGAACTCAATAAGAAAACTGGTGTAAGTGAAACCTGCTGCAGTCCCTGAAGTCAGTGCTAACAATGCTAACAGCTGTGGACTGCAAAGAGATGGGAGAAAGGTGTTCCAGCAGGGTCAAACCTGGGGTTCTGCTCCCAGCGCTAAGCACCTAAAGCACTCCTGACATTAGAGATGCATGAATTCTTCCAAAAGAGGGCAGAAGCAGCATTTAGAGAGTCCCCTTGACAAATAGCTACCTTCACCCAATTGCAGTCTTCTGTCTCCTGGTATTTCAGAATACAAACCTCTGGCTATGCAAAGCAAACTGTAAGAACCAGCCAGGAAACTTCACAAATGCTGGAACACCTACACGACACTGCAGATTGCAAGATGTGTCAAAATCCTAAATGCTAATAGTCTTCCTGACAGCAAACTCCAGCAGGGAAGGTACAGACTGCAAAATAAGTGGAATGCCAAAGGTTCTTTTCAGCTCCTAATATTCATATTGTTTCATTATGATTTCCATTTGAATGGTTTAATAATAGTTTAATAAAAAGTCTGAGGAAGTGTGTGAGTTTGCATATAGTCCCTTGATAAAAGAAAGACAGAGGAATAAAGAATTGGTGGCCAGAAGGGTATGAAGTTATGATGTTATGTAGCCACATGTAACCGATGTAAAATTTTTTGGACATTCCGGGCAAAAAGATCAGACCCAATGTGTCACCTTACCCCAAGGCAATGAAGTCATTAAATAAAAGGCTGAAAGGGACCACAGGAGGTAATTTAGTCCAGCTCCCCACCCTAAGGCAGGATAACGTCTACCTGCGTCATTCCTGACAGATGTTTGTCCAACCTGCTCTAAAAAACCTACACATGATCATGTCTGCCAGGTACCCAGGCAGACTTTCTTGCGTGTTTGGCAATGCTTGGGTAGCCTGTCAAACCAACAAAGTCTCATTGAGTTGACAGTTGAAGAAAGTAAGAGAGAAAAAGAAATATATGTATATATATGTATATGCCCTTGCAGCACAAGAGAAATTGTATTTGATTTTATGTTACTGTCTCACTGGGAAATAATTCAGATTCTTTTTCATGCACTGTTTAGGTAGAACATACATAGTGTGATCTGCAGGCCATCGAAACTGGGCTGTGGTGAGTAAATACAGAAGCTGAAGTACGTATATATGGAAGAATTTTGTGGGCATTAGAAATTTCGAACCCAATTTGGAAGACACAGCAGATATCTATGTTCTCATTTTAAGATTTGTCTTTATGAGGTTCAGATATTGAGACAGCCATGCACCATGTTTCCCCAAAATGTCTGTCACATAAACTCTATCCCAAGATACAGATCAATACACCTTTCCAAAGTGTTGCACCAAAAATGTATAAGAATAGTCAGCATATAGCTCTGTGACTGTTGCCCTTGGATGACATTAGGTTGGTTCAGTATAGCCACTAGGAAGGGCTCACCGAGGTGACTCTATGTAGACCAATCTATGTGTTGGAAAATTTGAGATGGTCAGGGAAAAATACTCTTCAGTTCTGAAGCAGACTGAAAAATTTCAACTGATTTTAAAAATTCAGTGTCAATGTTTTGATTAATTTCTAGGTTTTGATCTTGTTTAATTTCTATAAACTGAACTAAGGCAAATTAATAATTAAAAGTAATTTCACTTTAAGGTACCTGGTACGATACCGTAGGATATTTTTCAGGATTGCTAGCCATAGCATTCACAAGGATTCTGCCTACAGAATATTAAGTGTAAGCCTGTTTTCACACTCACCAGGATCAGACATTCTGTTCCACTTCTTACATAGCTGCGTTGGCAAGGGATAAACTTGTCAGTATTTTGCTTTAAAACCCCGCTTACCTGACAGAAGAGGCAGACAATAGTTTTCCTGTTGCTAGCAGTTACTGTCAAAAAGACCATGCAGAATTTAATGATGTCTTTTAAGGGGTTTTTGCTAACTTATTTTTCTGCTGGCAGTTAAGACAGATTTTGCTTCTGACCTAGGTGGCAGGTTGAACGTGTAAGAGAGCTTGTGGCAGTCTCTGGATGTGGTGGGATCTCTACTTCATATGCAGGACTGAATCGTGCTGTGAACAACATCTTCAGTCTCACAAAAAGGTGTTCATTGTCCAGATAATTTTATTTTGTGTTTTGATAGTTTATGTCTAAAAAGGCAAAGGACATAATTTATGAAATCTAGTGAACTACCTTATGCTAATACAGGACAAAGAAGTTGAGAAGACATTGCCTCAGCACAGACAGGAGAAGGAGAAACAAAGGGAAAATGGTATCACTGAAATGCACTCACACCTTTATCCAAGGATCCCTAGCATTTTAGAAATATACAGGGGCATGTCCTCGGATCTCTTAAAGCAATTTGTGAGACAAAGTTATAACCACGATTTTCTGTTGTACCTACTGATTTTTTGATACTTCTTCTGAGAAATGCCTTATGGATGAGTCTTGACTTTTCAGAATTGTGGAAAATACACATCTTCATCTGCAGTGCACAAAGTTGGCACGAGTTTAACAGGCCCTGAGAACTGGACCCAAAAAATGAGTTTCTGAATGCAGGTGTGCATAAAACCCCAAAAAGGTAGTCTATATAGTAAGGACAAGGTTGTGCTGAATATATTTGAGGAGAGCAATGGACACAATCTAAATATAATTCTCCAGGTTTTATTGCAAAAGCCTACACAACCCCACAGGAATTCCAGCAGAAATGGGATGGAATAATTTAGGCTGAAAAGGACCCTGGGAGTCATCTTGTTTGATGTCCCTCTCTCAGCAAAGCTATAATCAGAGCAGGTTGCTCAGGAGCGTCTCTGAACAAGTTTAATTTTCAAAGACGGAGATGCAAAAGCCTTTCTGGGCAGCCTGTTCCCCGTGTCCATGCAATGTCTCTCTCGCTGCACCTTGCAGCTGTTACACATTCTCATTTTGCTGCGTAGCCCTGGAAAGAGCTTGGCTCCCTCTCCTCCATAACCCCTCATTAGGTAATTGAAGCTAACAATTAGTTTTCCTTCTAGCTTTCTCTTTTCCAGGCTAAACAAACTTCAGTCTCTCTTGTCCATAAAGCGTGTCAGCCTTCCCACCCGTTCTGGTGAACCTCACTCCGTTTTGACAAAATCCTGCTTGTACTGAGGGGTCTCAAGCTAGACAGAGCTTTCCAGGTGCCACCTCATAAGTAAAGAACTGAGGGGAATAATCACCGTTTACTTCTCTGTGCTTCACATACCAAAATCAGACTGTAGTTCTGAAAGCTGTTCTGTGCAGGGCATCAGATTATTTCTAAGAACAGCCTAGTGAATCACAACGATGATGATTGTAGGGATCACAAGAGATAAGACAAAACCAGTAATTTAAAAGCATTCCTCAGAGAAAAATTCTCAATTATTCTGAATTTAGCCCAAATTGTATCTGGATTTCCTCTGACAGCTCAGGCAGTTGGAAGCCACACAGTCTTCCATCTTCCTTCTTCACTCAGGGTGGTGAGGCACTGGCCCAGGCTGTCCAGAGCAGCTGTGGGTGCCCCATCCCTGGCAGTGCCCAAGGCCAGGCTGGACGGGGCTGGGAGCAACCTGGGCTGGGGGGGAATGTGTGTGTCCCTGCCCATGGCGGGGGGGTTGGAACTAGATGAGCTTTAAGGTCCTTTCCAACCCAGACCAGTCTATGATTCTGTGATGCCATGTTTGTATGCAGGTGTTAACTTGCAAGTTCGATGAATGACTGTGTGTGAGGGCTGATCCCTGCCAGAAATCCAGACCTAGCACTCAGACCTCAACATTACATCTCATTCTAACATAAACAGCACAGAAAAGCCTACTAAGTATTAAAAAATCTAACTTCAGGATTATAAGGGTAGACTACACTAAAAAAAATTTTTAAATTCCCCATCTTTCCCTCCATTTCTTTCTATTTCCAAAAAAATATTTTGAAATTTTTTTTTTTTGAGTGCCCCCTTTCAAAACGTTAGCTGCCCACAGCAAGATTATCATAAATATTTGTGGTTCTGGAGCACTTTTGGGACCATGCCTTGAAATAGGAGAATGGCAGGTCATGCTTTCTGTCCATGCAGGAATTACCTGATGTCTAGGAGTGGGTGTGAACAGGCAATGGACATATTATCAATGGACAGATGAAAAAATATTCATGGTCAGGCTTGGTTGCATTGTTCCTTCATTTTTGAAAGAGATGTGAGAAGCAGGGTTTCTTCATGCATCCATTTAAAAAGTGAAGGTAGAGTTATATTGTAGTCACAAAGAAAGATGTCAGTGAACAGAAGAGCATAGAAAACAAGAGAATGAGGAAAAGACGAATATGAAGGATGGAAATAGAAATATAAATCCTTAAGCAAACCTCTACTGTCCAGGCTCATATTAAAATTGTATCCTATGAATATCTCCTGAATATTCAGAAAGTTACTCTTATGGAAACAACCAGACACTACGTTTTGTTCCACAGTCCAAATTTTCATCCCATATCCTTGCACAGTTCTTACTGTATATTTAATCTTATATGTACATGTGACAGGTTTGAAAGAAAATAGGTCAACAGTACTTAGGATAAGTAATACTTTAATCAATTTTAACGTAATTTCTGATGGATAGTGACTGAGGATAACATACTGCCTTCACTAATTCCATTTAAAGTAGCAGGGACATAAAAAAATCATATTGTATAAATTGCTTGGGAGACACAAATTATCTGTTTTATATTCCCACAGAAGCTATAATATCCAGCAAGATACTGTTAAGGACATGCAATAATTTTAGTATCTACTATGATTATTATTGATATACAACATACACATAAATTCAGCCTTCTTCAGTTCTATCTGGAGGAGTCCATGTGTGATGGATCTGATGACAGAGAAGACCTTAATGATAAGTTGTAACTGGACTTTTACTCATTTTATGCTTAATAAATTTTTACTTAAAAAAGATATCCAGTCATCTACAGTCTTCAAAAGGTGTTCGTATATGGTTAAGGGCAAAGCATACAAAGCACAGTTGTTGGAAACTATGTATTAAAAAATTTAAAACTGGTATCATTACAGTGTTTCTAAAATAGAACATGCACATTACTTTTAATGCACATCATACCATGCAAGACACAAGCAGTAAAAATTCCTTTTTCTTTAAATTTTTGGTAGAAAGATCAGTACTCCCAGTAAGAATATTAGAACCAAATCTCTAGTACACACCCCTCAGTGTAGCTCCATCAATGCCTATAGCACTGTCATTTTATACAGGCTTGACATGAAAGAAATGATGGCTTGACTGTATATTTGGGCTTAGGACCTTTCTTGTAAGAGTGACATTCTAGGGGAGAAAAAAAAAGATTGTATTTTCCAAGGTGGTAGAAGAGTATGAGTAGTACCAGGCAGTGAAAAGTTGACAGGCAACAGAAAGTGATGGATGCACAGATGCTGGAAGAACAGTACAAGTGCAGTCCTAGACACAGAAGCATGGGAAGCTCCAGTAAGAGTAAAGAGGATTTTTTAGCTCTCTGTATGGTGTATCATAACACACAATCTTGTAATAAAGTAACACAATCTTGGGATGTTTAAGTGAATCTATAGAGGCTGACAAAACGTATGAGTTCTTACGTGTTGATCCGAAGGTCATACAGCAGCTAATTCTTAAAATAGGTAATAAATAACCATCAAACCTGACACAAACAGTGATCTCAAGCTATGACAGAGAAAAAAAAAAGACCTTTGGGAAAAGGAACTCTACAGAGCTGTTGTGTAATGTGCCAGGTGGAAGGTCTCCTTTCCCCAGCACCGCTCCCAGGGACCAGCTGCTTGAAGTATAATGCTCGGGGCTCTTCTTGTCCTCTTTTGGTGTCCCCTCGGAGGGATTCTCCCTGTATCTTCTGCTCTAGAGAGTTCCCAGCAACCTGAAAATTTGCGATTGTTTTCATATGAGGCAGGACTTGTCACCAAATTCACCTGAACAGATCCACAGATGTTTCTGATTCCTTGTGTATCACTAGTTGGTGCAAGGCCATGTTAGGTGTTCGGTAACTAATCTGTTCAACCGTGTCATCTTTACAGTGTTTTCAATCTAAGGCTAGTGATAAGTGTGCATGATATTCTGCAAGAAATTGTAAAGCCCTGTGAAACATTACAGGCATTACTGATGTACAGGTAAGATGTATGGAGGGATAAAAGCTACTTTGTTTTCAAGACCTTCCTTTTAAAATGATTTTGCTAGATTTAGGTTAGTCCCATCTAGAAAAGATTTTCCTCCTGCCAGTGAATCTGCTGTTAAAAATAGCACTGCAAAAATTAATGAATGTTTATAGTATTAACAGGCAGTGACAGCTCTTTAAGAGCTCAAGTAATATAATTAATAAGAAGGTGATGAATTAACCCCCTTTTAATTCAGTGGAGCTATCTCAGAGATAACTTTGACTCCAGTGCCTTTTGTTCGTTTGACCCATTACAATTTTTTTAAATTGTCAGAGACCCCTGTCTTTACAGCAAGTGTTTTTTTAAAAATCAAATGAGGGAAGACTTTAGTGTGAGGATTTTATACATAACTCTTTCTGTCTTGGATGTGAAATAACTCCATTTATAATCCATCTAAATCATCAATTGGTAATTTATGAAATTATGTTTATGTATTTTACCAACGTACGAAATTAAATTTTTCGGTGTAAAGGATACTTCGAGCACAGTGCAGTGATACTGTATGTGTCCCACTATCCGCCACCCCATCCTCACCCCCACGCTGGTCTGCAGGCTTTGAGGCTGCTGTTTTAGTTTAAGGTAAGCTAAGAACCTTTTTCCATTGATCTTTTTATTCCACATCCACAAAAGAGAATGCTAGGACATTGCTACTGATTTTTCCCCCCAATATGTGGTCATTATAAGCAAAAAAGAAGCTCACACTTCTACCTTTTAATTGGGCATTTAGCAGGACAATGTTTGAAAGCAATTAATGGGAAAAACATTTTTGTCCTGTTTTATCAATTGGTCTCCAAGAAAAATGCTGTCCAAAGTAACTATTATGTGCAAGCCAGGAAACTGTTGTCCTTTTCAGTTTTTCCCATGTCACAATTTATTCATTTAATTCAGTTCTCCAAAATTACTGCAGTGCCAATTATCTCTCTCTGTGTAGAAAATGAGTTTGGCCTACTTCAGCTTTTCCTTCATTTTATGCCTATTTTCTGCTATTCTTCAATGAGTGAGTAATGTGCGATGTGAAAAAAGGGAGGATCTTCAAAAATATGTGAAGCGTCTAGAGTGGCTTTTTGGTACCTGTGAAGAGGCCCCTTGAAGAAGCTTAAAGGACAATAGAATATTGCGGCTAGCAGTGGTTTATTTTGTCCACATGACTCATTTCACACGCACCCAGGCAACTGATGAATGGAGGATTAACACAAGTTTTCACCTTATTGAAATGAGTGATTCAAAGCAAACAAATAGGACTAACTACTTTGGAATATGAAATTAAAGTTTCTCTGAGTCCTTTTGTTATGCATCATTTTCAAACTTAATTAGAAATATGATGGCTTTGGAATTACTTTTAACCAACTTTGTTAAATAACAGCAGTTTAATGTTTGTTATTGTTGCACAATCCACTTGTCACAACTCTAAAGACTCCCAGGCACTGTTCAAACCCATTAGCAAAAAGTTGTTTTAAAACAAAATGAAAAACCCCCACATATATGCATATATTCACTCTTTTTTTGTGCATGTTTATATACACTTCCGCAAAGAAAGATCATTAGATGCTTTTTTTATTGTTGGTTGTGTTATATACATCTATAAATATTTATAGATGGGTAGGCAGCACTATAGGAAAAGTACTTTAGATGCTATCTTTATGCTAACTTGCACAACTCATTCAGCTCCTTAAGCTTTGTAATTATATCCTAAACAGGTTGAGGTTACCCATGAACACCATTCAACCCTACATGACTTTATACGGTGCTAATTTGCAACACCCTGTGGTCATACAAGTGGTAAGCTCCCAGTTTACAATTTTAACAACTTCCCTTGAGGAAGGACAGTTTAGCATCTTTGTGTGGTATAGTCCTTGATGTTCAGGGCACACAAGTGCGTTCAAACCAGGATGTCTTCCTTCTATTCCTTTTAAGACTGCAACAAATTGATATTTACACCCTTTCTGTGGAGCCGATAGCCAAACACACCTAGCTGGCTGTCATATGGGTCATATGCCCTTCTTCCCTGTTTTTTTGGATAACGCTCTCCAGTGCCTCTTTGATGTGCTGGGAGCTTCCTGCAGCTGAGTAATTCAGTTGGATTCTTCTGCAGAACAGCTCCATTAAACCCTGCATGCAGATGTACCCAAAAGCTTGAGGGTACCATTGAATCGCAGCTTCTGTCATAAAACTTTAAGATTATGAGCATGACGCTCTGTAAGGAACTTTGGCAGAAGCTTACTGAATTAAATGCAAGAATTTTGGTATAGTGAGTGGCATTACAGGGGAGAAAAAGAGTTCCATTCACCATAACCTGTGGCTGATCCTTTCTGAAGATCTGTACATGTGTGGGGGAGAGGGGGGCCAGAGGCTGGTTTTTGCTTCTATTTCCCACACAATCAGGAACACAGTGGGACAGCTCTGGTGAGATTCATTTTTGTCACGGCATTGCTATTCCTGGCTGCAGAAGAATGACAAGGTTGTGATGCAGCATGAAGGGATACTGTGGTCGTGGGGTAACCAGAATAAGCTGGGATATGGGATGACCTGTTAGCATGTCCACTGAAAACAGCAAAAATTGGCCATATTCTGACATGCATTCAAAATTTTGTTGCTGATTTGTGAGTGAGATTTTGATTTGGGTTGGCATCTGCTCAGTGCTCAGTAAGGCAGGCAGGAGCTTTGGCAAATTCAGCTGCCAAAGTTTGACGAGTGTCCCTTGAACACATCCAGACTTGACTTTATTCTTGCCCAGTCTTTCACCTTCACTGATTAGAGCATTTTCACAATTGTGCAGGACTCCCCCATAAATCAATCTCTTTTGACAGTTTTCTAAACCTCAATTGAGCCATGGAAATGTAAGATCTCAGCAAAATGTCTACAGATAATTTCTTTGTAAAGTGGAAATAATAATTTGTAAGTTTTTCTTCTATCAGTCTTAAAAGTGATGTTGTTGTTATTGTTCAAACTTTAGAAAAGTTTTCATTCTGAGACAGGCTTTTGATATGGAAAAAACCTTTCACATTTCTCACTGTAGTAAGTGACCGAGTTTGGGTTCTGTACAGAAGCATGGAAAACTTCTGATAAGTATAATTAAAGTTTACAAACAAATAAAAATCCTTTCTGGGAAATTTCAATATTTTCCATTTTGTTTTGACTAGAAGATCTTAAAATTTGTTTTGCTTGTGGAGCCCACATACACATTTGAAATATTTCAAGAAGAATAATTCCCTAAGCTTGCTTCCTTTGGAGGGATGAAATAATTTTGGCCATGTGAAAGAGCACATTTAAAACCTGATAACTGTATACACATTATGTCAACCAATGTATCAATATTATGCCAAAACAAAATAAGAATCAAAATAATTTCTCTCTTAGCAAGACAAAAAAGTCAAATTTGTCATTGTGAGATGTTTCATTTCACAACCCAAATTGTGTGTCTTGCCCAGTAAAAAATATAGCTGCTCCAGAGGAAAGTTGATATTTTGATGAGGGAAGAGCTGAGATTCGAGCAAGTGCTGATGTCTGCCAACCCTGGAAGCAACCTGGAAGCGAACTGAAGAGTGGGTGGATGTTGTCGGCCCATCATCGGTTCCTGCTGCTGTGGTCTTCCTGGAAGCTTGGGCTCGGTGCTGTTGGAGTGATGCTCAGTTTGTCCTGCTGATATGCAGGGCTCTTGGGCCTTGTTTGCCTCTTCTCTCCATGCCAATGGAAAGGCTTTGGTTTGTTTCCATGGGCATGAACTGGATCCTGGAAGCTACTGTTACTCACAAGGCCATGACAGCCTCCAAAACATCTGGTCCCCAATGAAAAATCAGCTATTCCTACATGTTAAGGAGCAACCGTGCCAAGTGATGTGACTAATTTGTATTGCTAAAGTGTACCATGAAAACCTCAATTTGGTTGCTACTAATGGTCATCATCTAACCCAGGAATGCCTTTTCCATACTAATCATTACCAAGGTACAGCACAATGTCTCTGTCTGTTTGGGCTGGATCTGGAACAGATGTACAATTTGCTGATAAGGTCAGAAACTGGCATTTACCATCCTGAGAGATAATTCTATAAAGGAAGCAAATCCTCTACTTCAGATAATAATGAAATAACTATAATTTAGCACAGTGCAATCCCTGGACTTTTGGATACATCCATGATGGAACCATATATATCGTATGCCTGAATGATGCCATATCTAATTCATAAATGGATGGCAGTAAATCCCATTGAATCCATAACACCCAGTGAACATTTCAGTCTTCCACAGAAAGTTTTCCAAAAGGGTGGATAGAGAAAATCCCATACTATAATGCTTTCTGCCTCTGAGGGTGAAGCATTCAAATGGGAAGTGAAGGTAGAAATAATCTAATGTAGAGAAAGACATCGTACCACAGCCTACATTGAAATGGAGATTACCAGTCTCAGAGGGAGGGAAACAACATTGCCAGTCTTTGTTGGCTGAATCTTAAATGCTTCTGTTCTGTAACTGCGTCTCATCCAGCCAAGATCTGGATATGCAGTCAGCGATTTCATTTTTTTCTATCAAATCTTGAACTGGAAAAGTTCTGTGAAACATTGGTCTTGCATTTAGCATCATGATGGATGTGATAAAGACAACACTACCTGGACTAGGAAGAAATGCTGTTACTGTTCTTTTCAACAACAGAAACTTATTTCTAACATGACAGATATAAGGAAGCATTCCCACATTCATTCTTTGCTAGAGCTGTTCCACCTAAAGGTGTTCATCACATGAATGCAACATGGTAACTCTATACCAACATCAGGGAAATGCATGTGTAGGAAACACCGAACATAAGCTATCTTGTATTTTAACTCTGACAGCAAGTATTTTTACACGTCTCCTCACACATCACACCAGGTCTTTCTTTCATACTAATTCCACACAGTTCTGAAACCTAAGAATACCTTTTTTCTACCTTTTTCTAGGAAGGAAGGCAGCTTCACTGTTACCTGACCAAGGGGAAAGGTGATTTTGCTGAAATATGCAGAATTCTGTACCATGGCCAGAAGCTCTGAGCTCCCTCCCCAGGTGGGAAACCTTTGCAGTTATAGCACAGGCAGCCCAACTACTTGCTGACACAGCAGCTGGCTCCAGAAACAGCTTCTGGACTGTGTCAAACCCATATTTATGTGACAAGGCACAATCAGTTTTTCAGACAAGCACAACTCATACCGTCAGACAATATTGCCCTTCTTTTGTGTTCAGCTAAGAATGACCCAGGTGTGTTTTGTAAAAGAATAAAAATACATGAGTGTGGCAGCTTTCAAACTTCATGAATTTATGAAGGACTATGACCTGAGAGACTATCACATGCTTCCTCCAGAACTATCTTTGGGGGGACTTTAATACAGCTCTTGTCAGGGTCCATTTCACAAGCCAGGAGTATGGAGTTTCCACCTTGTCTTCCTTCACTTTGCAGACTTGCTTTTCTTTTTCTTTTTTTTTTCCCGCTCTGTCCTTTTGTTTTGTATTTTTCAACTTTCACAAGGAAAAAGCAAGGCTCGGGGTCAGAGCGGTGGTGTTAAGCTTAAGGAGCAGCACCACAAGAGAGAAATAGTCTGGGAGCATACAATGAAATCGGTAGCCACTGATACCCAAAATTGTAACTGAACCTAAAAAACCCCAATATAACAATTCTCCTCTTGCTGCCTCAAGGTTTTTTTATTATTAATGCCAGTGATCAGAGTAGAATGAGCTCTGCACTCTACTGGTTAGCAGAGAAAAGGAAGATTAAAAAAAATAAAAATGAAAAACTATATTATTTTCCACTTAACACACTGATGTGGCAGTGTTGTTAGCAAACTCATCTTTATTCATTCCTCTCCTTCACTCCATTAACTCACAAATCCCAGGGAAGTAACTACCCCAATCACACTCAACCGCTTTGGAAACCTTTCCCAAACGCATGCATCAAAACCACTGTCCAATCCAAGGAGTCACCCTGTGCCTGGTTTATTTTCTCCTGCCGTGCCACTGGATGCTGTACTGCATCCCGCTGCTTGTCCGGAACTGCTGCGGAGTGCTGCTGTGGGCTGGGAACCAGCTGCTGCATTGCAGCCCGGGAATGACAGCTGATCAGGAGGGAGTTAATGTGATTCCTCTCTCTGTAATTCGTGAAGGGCTTTGGGGTTCCACTCAGTCAAGTCTGCTATCTGAATGTGTTATTGCTACATCTTAAAGGTTACACAGCAGAGCACTGCCGGGTCCCAGCGCTTCCAGTTTTTCTGGTGCTTTTCCGGGAAGGACATCTGTGAATGCCTGGCTATGTCTAAAGACTGAAAATGGGGGGAAATGGGTCATTTGGCTGCCAAATGGGATGCCACATGCCCCACTGACAGGAGCATAAGGAAGGTCCACGCAGGCTATGTATGGGGTTACCTGAGACAGAGAAAATTGAGTAGAGCTTTGTTTGCCCAGGGGGAGAATGGAGACAGCTCTGGTTTATCGAAGGCTGGAGCCATGATTCACCTGAATCTTCATGGATGCCATCTCCAGCTCTGCTGAGCAGCCCTGACCCATAATCATCTCCCCCACGCACCACACACACACACACACACCCAGTCCCCCAGTCCCCATCACTCCCCTCCCCCCTGGTTCAAATTGGGAAGGGGCTGAGAATTTGTCTCGCTCGAGCCCTCACCAGGGCCACGAGTGTCAGCTGCTCTGTCTGATGACTGGCACACTGATTATGCACCTATCCAGACACATGGAAACTCCACAGGGAAAAGCTTCCCAATACACACACATTTGTAATCTCTTGTGAATAGAGTCCTAAGTGCCCATTAACTATTGCTCAATTACACGGGAACTCTGCAGAAGTAAATATGGCATGCACATGAATATCAATTAAAGCCATTATGATCAGTGTGGTCGTGAGTCAGGAGGGAAATGTGCATAATCTTGACAGAATAACGAAGACACGCTTCATTTTATTCGTGTGGATTGGAATAGTATGTTAAGCTAATAAAAGCTTTTGCATTTTTAAAAATAGTTTAACAAGCCCAGAATAGTTTTGAATCATATCCGCCTGTGATTTCAGTTGTTAAAGTTAGCTTTGAAGCTCTTTTTTAAAAGACAGAGGGAAAAACCTCTACTGCTGAGCCTGTAGTTTCTCAATTTCCCTTTCTTCCTTCAATTGCTCAGCATTCCTGGCAGCCCTGTCCTACCTGACACCACGTAGGTTCAACCAGCAATCAGATACTTGCACAAAAAAGGGTTGATAGCTGAAAGACCAGCACAAATGCAGAGCACTGGGCTGGCAAACCCTTTCAGCTGAAAGCAAGGGAGGTCTTACATTCTGGCAGCAGAGCATCTGTGCTAGGAGATCTGCTCCTGAATTCTCCTACCCACCTACTGTCTGACTGGGGTAAATCCCGGGCTGACACCATTATCTCTAGCATATGCACAAGGTATAAAGGAGTGGCACCACATGGCAATGAAGGCTTTGTAATAAGGGATCTATTTATTGTCTCAGATGTTTGCCTTGGGAGGAGAAGGACAAATGATGTACAAGTTCACCAGGGGCAGACTGATTTCAACAGCATTTACGGGACTACCCCAATGGCACTTTGCTTATTGATGGATGTGGCCTCATTTCCACCCTGATGGAAACTTCAATGCAGTGTTGCAAACTTTCCATATTATTTTCTTTTGCTGAGCCAAGGTGTCTTAGCATCCTCTCCCAAGTGCTATTGAATTTTGGAAACCTGTTGTCTCATAGAGAACATGACATTATGTAGACTCCTCAAGCCAAAATGCGGTGTCCTGTCTGTCACTTCTCTTAGGCTGTTGTCCAAGGAGCCTGAGTAAAACCTTGGCAACACACGTGCTTATTACTGAAGTGCATGCAGTCTGGCTTAAATTTTCATTATTTTTCAATCAGCCGTGTTGCCTTGTGGGCTGAAAAGACACATAAGTGGCACCAGTGGGGGTAAACTGAACAAGCCCAGTGAAGGCCAGGCACTGACCATTCCATGACTGGATGTTAGTGTGGGTTAGGAGCCCTTAATGGTGGATCTGGAGAATTTTGCTGTGAGGATGAGAGTCACTCACTGAGCTCCAGTTTGTTTTCTTTACTAAGATGTAGCCATAGCCCGTGTCTATACTCGTACACTAAGGAGGAGCAGGGCAGGGATTCAAGCACTCTTCTGCTGCGGTCTGTACCATTTAATTATTAGCGACTTCCTTGGCACATTTTTGCCCCATGTCATCACGCTTCCACACGATGCCCAGAGACAATGCAGTCAACAGCACCAGCCGTGGACTGTTCCCAGCAGGCAGGATGGAAAAAGGAGGATGTAGCCATATGGTTACAAGCCATGCCTTGCCACTTGCCATCAGGGCAAAGAACGGGCCCTGGCCCGTTTTATGTATTCAGATAGATGTAGCCATAGAGACTGGAATGTTTGTACTGCCTTTAATTAGATGGAAATTGTTTCATGGCAGTTCTCACAACAGTCTAAATCTGTGGGATCAGGGTGATGTCTGACCACTGGAGTCAGAGACTGGTATGTAGACTGAAAATATACGTTAATGCATCTGTGTCAGGAAGGCAGGTAATGACACTGGATGCAGTACAAGTGGGCTGACAGACAACATTGTATTAAATAAAGCAAACAGCCTAGTTTCTGAGTGTAATGCAACCTTGAGCATGCAATAGCTTTAGAAAACAAATTGTGCTTGTCCTGAGAGACTTCTTTACAATTATCGTACTGGAAAAATACTTGAACATTTTATTATGATTATTTTAATTTTGATATAGTTGATTTAACAGCTGGAAGATTTTAGAGCTGTGGGTACATTCAGATTATCTACCGATTTGCAGCAATGCATACAGTTACATCTACAGATAAAAAGAAAGTTATATAGTTCAGCAAATACGGCCAAAAAAAGGAAACATGAGTAAGTAAATATTATGAAATCTGAGCAAATGTCAGCTGGCCAAAAGAATGAAAGTATGGCTGTATATGATGGCATACTGAAGAGCAATTATTTCAGGCCAAACCTCAGTCTGTGTTTGCAGAAATGTATTTTTATAAAAAATTACTAGAGCAGGACTCATTCATTGATATTCATAGCTAAGCAATATGCTTGCTGTCCTTTGTTAGTGTTGCATGCCACAGACAGTGCCATGCCAAGCACTAAATCTTCAGCACAGACTTTTCAGGATAAATATTAAGCCAAATACAGCACTCGGATTTCTTTCCTGAATTGGGGCCTCCTTGTCTGCCAAACAAAACCTCTCAGTTGCAATTTTTAACAGACTTGTATGGTCCTGTTTTTAAGTGCCCGGGGGAGTCATTGGGGTCTATCACTAGTTACCACCTTAGGAAGGGGTGAACCTGACGTACTGAGAACTTCTTGCAAGTCAGTTCAGAGCCTTGGTTTTCACTGATTTACCTGACTTTGGGTGTTAAACTGTTCATTTGCCCTCATTTACCTGATCAATAAAAGATTCATAAAGTCAACCTCCCAGGAACGGGTTAAATTTAATTAGTTAATATTGAAAAGCACTCTGGAGATGAGAAGTGCTCTGCTGTGTAACTGCTGACCATTAGCCATTATTAAGTCCTCTGCTGATTTTCATAAGTTCACCCAACTCAAAAACTTTTTTGTTATAGGCAGGGGTTTTCTGATTTAAGGTACCTTTAACAGGTTGGATTGGTGTATTTTCAATGGTTCGTAGCAAGCTTGTGGTAAAAGGGGCAGAAAGTTAATTTTTGTCTCCACTTCTTTAAATTAATAAAACATAATTTGCGGTGAGGGACAAAGTTTCCTAAGGAAATCATTGTGTTGGCAAGGCTGGTTAAATAAAGCATCCTACAGGAGCTAGGTAATAAATAAAAACCCTGCCTTCACAGGGCTTTGTCATTGTCTGGAAAGCAGAGAGAGAGATTGAGTAAAATAATTAAAGGTGCTTTTTCTAGTATAGTAGCTCAGTAAATGAAGTATGCTTGGATTTTCCCTTTGCAGGAGCTAAATCTGTGACCTTCTGTACCAGAGGAAAGAGTCCTTTGTGTTCTGAGCTCTAATAGCCTTACCATGGTTTCATTTCTACCAGGGTCCACGACATACTTGTTATATTTATTTTCATTACTTCCATTCTTTCTCTTTTGCAATGAGATGTTAGTTCAATCTTTAAGGAAAGAGTAGATTGCTTTTGGTTTGTTGTTTTTTGTTTGGTTTTTTTTTTACCTTGATGGGCTGTATGCCTTTATGTCTTCGGTTTATCTCCTGTGTTTCAGAATGTTTCTTTTACCTTGTGGAATACTGTTAGAAGTCTCTGTACAAAAGCAAAAGCTGTGGTTGCTATAGCAATAACCAATCTGATGAAGCTGTGACCTAAATCATGACTGAGAAAAATAGTACCTTTTCTATATCACTGCAGTTACTGCTTCCTGGGATTATGCTACCGTTATGCAGGATTTATTACCTAAAATGAACTCTTTGGCTCCAGGATACAAGGAAAAGTAAAGCAATACTTCTGTAACTACAGAGTTGGGCAGGGACATGAACAACTTAAATCTGCTGAAATTTATAGGTGAAAAGGAGTTCTGCTTTGGTAGCACATGTGTAGCTAGACCTTGGTGCAGCACAATCTATTTCTTGAAAATCCAGGGAGCTATGGAAGATGGAAGATACTTAAATCAATGTAATGTCCAGCTCAGATTTATTGAGCATTGCAGAACCAGCAACTTGCCCAACTTCCTGAAGTCTTTGTATCTGCCATGACATATATTCATCAAGTAGGAAAGGAGGGAAATATTCCCTAGAAGCAGTTGCTTCCTTGCTTGCCGAAAACCTGGTGAAGAAATTGGTGCAGGCATTCAAAAACCATTACCTAAAATACAAATTTGTTCTTATTCAGCTGTGACCATCAATGAACCCCTTCCCAGTAGGAGATACCTATGAGGTCATTTCTGCACAGGCTTTGCTTTCACAACCGACAAGGGAGTGTAGCATGGAAACTAACATTATGAAGAATAGGGTGCAGCAGGATTTATCCTATTGTGCTTCTGAAAATTAGGCTTTGAATCTATGCTTATTATCCAGGCTCCCTTATAGTCAGTGGAGGGGACAGAGAGATATTTTTTCTCTCCTAAAGTAAGCATCTGGGATAGATGGGGTGAAAACTTAGAAGAACATCTCTGACTCTCTGTGGACTACAGAGGGAGCCTTGACAGTTTGCTTAAACACCTGACTTTTAGATGTAGTTACATGAGCTGAACTTCAGTACTAAAGGTGTGGTGCCACAAGTCTAGTATGGATAACCATTACTGTTGTAATGACATGGTGAGAGCAAAGTGGTCAGATGTTCAACTTTAACAGCAGTAGCTTGCCCTGAGCTCTACCAGAATTGAGAATAAGAAATGACTGAGCTGCAGGAAGGTGGGAGTAGCGGCAATATCGAAATGACTTGTATTGGAGAGGATGGGGAGTGGGAAGTTGGCAGAGTTAACTAAATCAGCTTCAGTGGAACAGCAGACGCAGGTTGGCAATTATGGCTGCATTTAGCCTGACAAGTAGCTAGCTAAGAGGTACTTGTGCTGTTATTACCCTCCCTGCTAGTCCCTCACCCATCCTTCTGTTATAAACCCAAGTGGATAAACCCTACGGATCAAGAGACAATTAAATGCATTTGATGATGCTCATTGGGAAATCAAAGTTGCTGTCTTTGCTGTCAGAGATCTGGACTGGAGATGCACAAGCAGTGAAGAAGCCTGGCTGCTGAACTATTTGGAGAGATCTAAAATTACCCATTTCTTATGGCCACCTGGTCTCTTCAACATCTGCTGCATGCTTGGCTCAGAGACTGCCTGCTTTCTGAAATCACATCACACATGACATAATGTGTCAGAGGTAATGTGACACAACAGTGACATTTAAAGGGACACGAGCTGGGCTGTCAGCTCTTCTAGAACGTGTGCTCTTGAGCTTTCCCAGTTTCAGTTGGTTGCAAAATACAGATTAGATCATTTGTGACCATTTTCAGTTGTCTTGGGGTAGATGTCCACAGAGAATCCTTCACTTCATGAGTGGTCAGGTAGAAACAGGAGTCATTTGTAGCATAAGGACTTAGGAATCCCTTTAATTTTGCAAAAGCTCTTTCACCTCCTCAGCACTCATGTCTGATTAACGGTGGTGTATTTATGAACTGGAAATTATATGGCTATTGGCCAATGTGCAATATGATAAAATATTACAGTGAGGAGACTTAATATTTCACAGCTAAAGAAGCTGAGAACCGACTCTTGCTGGAAATAGCACCCTCACTGAGAACAATAATCCAAGTGACAAAATGGAAAAGGTCAGGGGAGGAGCACCATTAAGGCTGGACTGCAGGAGCAATACTGACACCAAAATATTCAACTGCTCCAGTAGCTGGTTGTGGCACTCTGGTCTTCTGGTGCCTTTTGACCACTTCTTCAAGAGCCCTTTTCAAACAGGTGCTCCCCACAATCCTTTGCTTTTACTATTTTACTTTATATGCCCCCTCACTCTCCCCTCTCTGTCTTGCGACAGACCAAGCATTTTTGTGCCTTCAACAACCTCCTGTTTAACCTATGCAAAGGAGAAAAGCTGCACGTATCTGCACCACAGAAAAGAGACTGGAGACATCAGAGACATCAGCAATGTCTTAGGCCCCTGGAAAAACAGGGGATTTGTTAGGAGGATTGTCCATTTGATTCCTGGAGGTATGTTTTTGTTAAAGCTGGATCTGTTTGACAAATCGTGTGTCCCTGTAGCAAGGGGTTATCTGGTTGCAAAATGTGCCCAATAGCCTTTTCAAAAACAGATTCAGCCTCCACCTGGGACCCCTGTTCAGCTTAATCAGCTAACACGTAGCTGTTTTGAACCACCAGCTGGCCTTCCCTTTGCTTCCTTCTGGCACTACCTCTTTCTGCTCCCTTGTGAAGACATTGCTTTAAAAGTATTTTGTAGTATTTAAAAGTATTAAATACTTTAAAAGTGTTTAAAATATTCTTTACCCCTAAGTTCACTCTGATGGCATATGGAGGGAGGCTGAGATTACAAACCCTCACAGCTTTTCTGATCCACCTGCTTTGTTTGTATTGCATTAGTAACCTCCCTTCCCAGAGCAGAGCAAATAGGTGCAGAGATTCACCTGGTCTTGTGTTCACCAGCCGCTTTGGGGCTATCCTTAATAGTCAAATGTTCATACACATGAATATAGAACAAGATGCCTTCTTCCAAGAACTGTGACTCTGTTTTTATCCACTGTCTGTTAGAAACAGAATTTCCTTCATTGCTCAACCTCTTTCTTTATATTGTGGCTGCAATACGCCATTTCAGAAGTGTCATCACCTTTATCTTTTTACATTCTGATGTAGTCTGTAATCAACACTAGCTTCAGCGACTCTCATTACTAGCTCTTGAAGTGATTCTTCAGACTCAGCAAGAACAACATCATCATCAGATTACAGCATCTGCTTCCTCCAATTTCAGTCTTGCCACTGTAGCCAACAACAACGATGTACATTTGCATTTCAGTGCACAGACAGAGCTGATGCTGTGCCACCGTGCAGCCCTGCTGGACTTTTCCTGCCCATCAACCACCGTGCAGCGTCCTTTGTTGGGTCTTTCTTTTCACTTGTGTCTGGTCACGTACAGCACAATAAATTATACACATGTATAAGAAAGCCCCCCCAATATTAAAAGAGCTGTGTGTAACACTCAAGTGCTTCTTTCTGTTCTATAGCACAGGTCCTTTTGCACTAGTTTTTGTGGTTTGGTGTGGTGGTTGTTTGGTTTTGGGTTTTTTTTTGTGATGGGTGTTTTTTCCCCAGCACTATTCTAAAAGCTGGCTTACCTCATTGTCATGAGTAAACTACCCTGTGTTTTGTTCTTTCTGTGCTCAATTTTGCTTTCATATTTTTCAGCCCCTTTCTACAAACACTAAGCCCATTTTTGCTTGATGTGTTTGAATAGCAAGTGGAATTATTTGGCAATGTGCACATCCTCTCAGACTCCCCTTCTCTGAGAGCAGAATGAGTTTAGTGTCTCTCATTAAGTCCCATAGCCGCTGCCCTGTTTTTCCACAGAAGTTTACAGATCTTACGGGAAATCTTGATACCATTCTAGCATTAGAGTGTTCTCTTCAGGTACACAAAGCAGGCAGGCTTGAGAATATTTGAAGCATGTAATGATGACTATTTGAGTTAAGGACTCCTCTGCCCTCCTGAAAGAATTATTCAGATAAAAGAAAAGAGGTTCTGAGGCTGAAATCATATTCTGATAGACTGAGAGACTTAATCTGTCCTTTTCATTTATTTGTTTGATAATAGCATATGCGCTAATTTAATTTCCTTTATTTCTGCAGTACTGAATGGGAAAGAACTTTTATAAAACATTGAAGAGGATTTACAAGCCTTGAATGCGGCGTCCAGTGCGGCACCTGAGTTGTTCTGCTGCCAGGCTCAGTGTGTGTGTTCCAGCTTTGCTGTGTCCAGCAGTGCCAGGCACTCCTCCTACAGGTAAATGATCTTGACTGAGATGCACAAGTGGCCAGATAGGATGCTACCCACATCCCTCCATGGTCACACCCTCTTGCAGAAGCTTGCGGGGTTTAATGCTGTTAGCCAAAAGGGTCTCCTAGTCTTCGGCAAATGAGCTGAAATTCTCTTTTGTGTGTGTATGTGGAGCCTAGGAAAATAACAGGTTAGCACAGTTTCACCGGTCTGGAAAAAACCCAACCTACAGTCAAAACACTTAAAGACCAAATCTGAGAGCCTCAGTGCTTACTCAGATTTAGATACAACCTCTTTGTCACGCCTGTGAGGGAGATGAAAAGCTGCAAAGCAGCTTCAGTAAGTTGAAAAACTCAGGACAACATGGAACTGGTTGCATCAGTTCCTAATTTTGGGATTCATAGCAGGATGGAATTATTATTCTTCTTTGCAGAGCTTTAGAGCTGCTCCAAGGCTGCCAAAGGAATCACTACAAGCAGTTTATGTACTAGCTAATCTGTCATTGAAGACCTCTTCTTGTAGAAATTACATGATTAGACCCTTCGACTTCTTAGGTGGGGAGCCCGCAAGGAGCAGCCGTTCTTACTGCTTGTGCAAAGCAGGCTGATGACTTTTGGCAGGGGTTCATTTCCAAATTTCTTTTGTGCTTTTTAAACCACTTCATTTTCTATTGAGACACTGAAAAATTCAAACCTCACTGAATATTTCTATTAATTTGCCTGGGTTTTTCCATTTTTGGTTTTGGTGTTGTTTTTTTTTCCCCCCAGAGGTTGCAACATTTATGGCTTCCATTATAGTGAAATTCTGTTATATCAGTTGAGCTGTTGTAGAACCGAAACACTAAATTAAAGTAAATTTTTTATGATCAGACAATGAATGCTTTTGTTTTTTGCATCCTCACATGCCCAGACAAATTATGAGTGAAGTTGAGGCATCCTACAACTTAACTGCCAGAAAAAAATGGGGAAAATTCAGAAGACAGGTAACTAAGCTCTAGCTTTTTGCCTTTATTACCAAGTTTGTATCCAGCATTATTAAAGGCTGACAGTTACTGCTTCCAAGTGCAGCCCTGGTTTGTTCCCAGCAGTAAAGTATGCTAGAGGCACATCAGTACAAGTGTTAATAAAGTATTAATAAATCCTCTCTACGTGGGAGTAATATTGCAGGGTAGGCCTTGATAGAGAGTGTTAGGTCACTTACAAGGGCTGGCTGGGATCCATGTGCTCACCTGTCATCTCTGGATGACAGCTAAGAAAAAGGTACCAAACTTTAACACTTTGATTTATTTTGTAACATACTTCTCAACATAAACACCGATTCTTTATAGACTATTTCAAATATTTTCTCACGTAAACATCATCTTATTTTACAGCATTTGTAAGAAGGACATTTATACATAAGAAAACAGAAGTCTAAATAAATAAATACAACAACAACTACTACTACTACTAAAACTTACAGAAAAGCAAAAAGGAGAAGTAAAACAGGCAAATGATCGAAGGGAGAAAATTTTATATGCAGCAACATGTAGAACAAATTTTCCTACAAGGTGAGGATTTTGGCCTCCAGTCTATCTTCTGATATACTGTTACTCTAAGACCTGTTCCTGAATGCAATATCCAAAAAACCTCAGGCTACCATTGGCTGTATTTGCCATCAAAAGAAATATTAAAGAGATTTTTGCAAGATTTCTGGCCTGTTTCAGATGTCAGGAGATTTGAATAAGGCTTAGATAAGCAACCTGAAAGAAAACATGGCTATAAATGTCTAATGTTTACCCATCTATTTAACAATATCTGGCTTATTAGAAAATGACCTTGGGGTTTGTGGCAAACTGTTGCTGTTTTCTAGTCTGTCTTATGGGGTATATTACCTTCACAGGGCTAGAATCACTGATATGGGAGGCTAGATTCCCAAAAAGCAATGTGGCTACCTTGAGAATAGAAGAACATAACGTGAGAAAACTCATAAAAAACCCCCACCAGTCTAGAACAGCTTAAGAGAGTGATGAGAACAAGGTAGCGTGGTATCCACATGTGGAGGTAAACAATTGTCCAAGGTGACAGAGAAAGGTGGGTTGTTTGTGTTGGGTTAATAGCACAAATCTTTGGTGATCTCTTGATCATGTTCAGAACCTTAGAATTTCTCTCTGAAATATACTGCACTTGCTTTTCCATGCTCTGCCTCTAGGTTCATCCCATGACAATGAACTGGGTTATACTGGCCCAGGGTTAGAGGCATGAAACAGAAAACCGAGCGGCTTTTATACACAGTTGCAAGTGAAGAATGGAGTGTCATGAAGGGAAAGAACATTCGTGGTCTTAAAGCCAAATGTAAAGTATAAATCTAATGAATTAGAAATTCTGTTGATTTAGAGCCCAACAAGAAATGTACAGCTGTAAAGTCTTTGTCAGCTCATACCAATATTTCATTCTGCTAGTTGAGGATAATTTATACACTATGTATTGCTAGAATTAAAAGTAGCGATATAGAGTTGGACAGAAAGTGTAAAAATTTAAATTTGTATACCACTATGCTAGACAGAGTTGTAGTTAAGGGCAGGGTGCATGGAAGGGTGTAAAAGCAATCAAACGTGAGGCTGTCAGTAGGCAGAGAATTAGAGAATTCTTTGCATGACAGGGACAAGAAGAGGAGGTCATTAAGGCGCATGCTATTTATTTTAATATTGTTCATGATCTATATTGTACTAAAATTAAAAATAGGCTAAGTGTGAGTGACCTAGAACAGTTTGGCTTCTGTCCCAGCTGGATTTAATCGCAGCTCACGTTGTCCTCCTTCCTACTCGTTTTCTGCCTTCAGCAGCGGCACTGCCAACATCGGAGATTTCTCTCCTGAGGCTTGCGTTGAACCTTTCACTTCAACATTTAACATTCAGCTCCTGGAGTCATGTGTTTTTCATGACATGTGGGGTTTTGGGGAGGTGTTTAAGCAGCACCTTGTTTTGCCAAAAGATCCTCACAGCTATATTTCATGCCAATAGGCATATACAAAATTGTACTGATCTAACTATCCTGGAATAGTGACTCCATTACAAGGCAGTGTTTGGGCTGCTCTGTGGAGGTGAGTTAAATTGTAACTTTGTCTAAGATACATCAGCTAGGTCCCAGTGTGAGTGGCCAGCTGGAAGAAAGGGTTATACTGATCTAGCAGTATCTTTTTAAATTTGTTAGGTTATGCCAAAAAATTAATCCCATGTAGGCAAGACCTACATTTTTAGTCCTTAGGGCTGTGAAGGAAACATGACTCAAGTGTATTGAAAAGGCTTAGATACCAGAAGGCAAATAAAAATAACCCCAGTTGCAGTATTATTATTTTTTTCAATTTCATTATTTTTGTGCCAATCTCAAGGTTTTGGGGGCCTGAACTCTGGAATCGTGAACCCTCAGAGACAGCAGAAATATTGACTATAATTAGATGGTATAATCTTTGGGATGGGGACTCTGCCTACTTATGTGTTCAGACAGAACTCAGCACCAGGGGCTGCTAACCAAATACAGGCTTTCTGGTCCTACCACAGTGCAAACAAAGGATTTATATCAATAAAACACACCCATCCGACTCCTAGGTGCACATCTGCTACATGTCCAGAATCCCTGCCCATCTCTATTCAGACTAAAGTTCTATCCTCCCATAGTTTGTCTCTACTTTGACAGAAGTCCTCACCTTGATGTTTTATGACTCTGTGTCATGCTTAACTTTTTGGGCCATGGACTGTATGTCCCTTTCTGTGACCCTGAGCAATGTATGGATGCTTCAACAGGTGCATTTATACACACAACTTGCTGCAGGCTTACTTAGGAAACTACAGAAGAAGACGAACCATGCTAACTCTTCCACAAGGAAAAGGGCAAAAATTCCAAATCTTGCTGCCTGCCTAAATTTATCTTCTGTTAATTGCTATAGGATGACTATTAACCCTGTGCAGATGATTCACAAAACCCCCTGCATATCACTGAAAACACTGCTAACCAATTAACATGTGGCTTTAGAGCTGTGTATGTCCCGTGTCCCATGTTTCTGTAGTACTAAATTATTATATTGCTTAAAGGTAAGGAGCTGGCTCCTTTTTCCCAGAACTCTACAAATACACCGGAAGATACAGCTCCAGATTTTGATGGAACTGCTGTGGTGCAGCTCACTCTTTCATGACAGATCTTGCGAAATAGTATTTCTACTTCAATTTCCAGTCATGTTAGAACCCTATATCTGACACTTCCTGTAAGAAATGCATATGGACATTCCTAGGAGCCATGTATTTTGTTTCAGGATCACTTGTTTAGAGAACATAGAGAGCAAAGTACACAACCACCCTCATGAGCCTGGAGAAAAACCTACCAGGTTGCTGAGCTGAGGTATCTTTCATCTCTAAGTGCTCTGCACTTGTATGTAAGAGTCTCCTGGAATTAAGCACCAAAGCTACACTCAAAACCTATTCCCTCTCTAAACAGAGATGCTTCACAGCATTTGTCAAATGGAGAAATTACTTTTTTGAAGCTATTTCAGCATATGTTTAGTAGACAGATTGAGTGAAATGTTATCCCTTTTCATGAGTTAGTAAAAACAAAAATTAAAGGTAAAATGCTTATTACGGTACCTCTATCAACATATAAACAGGTTGCAATTCAATCTAACAATAATCTTCTAACTTCTATGATATACTCTTTGCACACATTAAAGGGTGCAAATCTCTCAATGCAGGTGTTTTAGCATTAAAATTTTATAGGACTGATCCCAGTAATTCAAGTGTGTTTAGGAAACTTCAAAACCATGTATTTTGTGCCAGACTGAGTGGGCATAGCTAATATAAAGAAGATTACAAACTGCAGTGAAGCTTTGATGAACTCAGCACCTTTATCTCTTTCTGAACTCCCTTGTTCTTCACCTATAGCGAGAACCAGCATGGCATTTTGTTTCAAAGGCCTCACTTTTAAAGTTCCCCTCAATAAAGTTTATGGGAAAGGACTCCACTGGAGAGCAAATGTAGGTGAGGCCATATGTAGAAGTTTTTTACACCATTGCAGTATCAGTAATTGTGCATTTTTTCCCTAGCAGCACCTAAGAAAAATCCCATGTGTTGCACTTTATAATTGCTGTCTTTATAGCTGATGGGGGAGGGCAAACATGTTTTGGTGTGAATGATTTCTTCAGCAGTAATAAAAAGTGGCATTAAAATGTCACCACAGTCAGTTACATGATTGTTTTCTAGGAAATGAATGAGTTTTGGAGTTCACAGTCCTTAGCTGTTAATAATAACTGAGCTTCTTCTGTTGATGAACAAGTTGAAATGGCACTTTGACGATAAATCTCCATTATCAACCAACATTTGCCTTCTGTTCATTGTAATTATCACAATCTATGTATTCTCTTAATCTATTCTGGGGGCTCTGCAAAGGTGATAGCAGAAGGCCAAACTTCTCAAAGACTAGGAAATAGTATTTGTTTGCCTCTTCAGGAGAAACAGCTCTTGCAGTTCAGACACCTCTGGAAGCACGCTTTCCTTAGGGGTCACATCTCAGGTGCCTGATCCCAAGCACCAGGGGCCAAATCCTGTGCTGGCGGCTGCACAAACCCAGCAGTGGAATAGACTGCATGTCATCTTCAGTCTGAGCCTCATGCAGAGCAGCCTGTGAGCTGCAATGGTCAATAAACCTGGCGACGCACACGCTGTTTTGGCAGTTGGAGAGAGTGCGTGCACGTGTGCTCATGCGTAACGCAAGCTGTATTGCAGTAACTACAGATCTCTCACACTAATACCAGGAAAGTAGGACATGCTCCCACTTCTGTGAGATGCCAACCAGCTCAAAGGAAGTGGAGCTGAAAGAAAGAGTCTGGCCCACAAACTGGACACTTAGGAATAGGCTGAAAGAAGGATCAGAGAGGTGTGGAAGGACCAGAGATCTTAGAAAAGCTGATGGGCTGTGAGAAAAGTCCTAACTCCTCATGGACAATTCCTTGATTCTATGATTCCATAAAACAAAGAGAAGCACTTCCATAAAACAGAGAGAAACACTTGCTGGTGCTTACCCTGACCCACTGAAGACCTGGAGAGGTCACTCTCCAGCTGCTCATGGCAGCATGGTATACCTGTCTGGGGAGGTTAGGTTTTAGTGACTACTGGCACCTCCAGGAGTGCTTTGATATCTCTGTTTATGAACAGATGATCATCATCATGTTCTTAGTGCCAGCACATGCCCTGGGGCAATGGTCCAAGTGCTGGGGTTTTGTGTGCCAAAATGAGGAAAGTTAATCCAACACCCTTGATAACGACAATAGTACTTTGTGCTTTTGATCTTCAAAGCACTTTACAAACATTAGCTAATTAATTAATCCTTACAATACTCCTTTGCTATTATCCCCATTTAGCAGATGGGGAAATTGAGTCAGAGAAGTTAAATGACTTGCCAAGGGCTATGTATGATTTGGCATCAGGGCTGTGATGGGGAATTCCTGGATCCTCATTTCAAATCTCCAAACCAGCTACAGCTGCTGCTGGAGCCCTGAGACTGCTTTAGCTACAGACGCTGGACTGAACAGCTGGGCAGAAGAACTGACTCTGGGGTGCACCTTGCCCATCAGATGTGGACAGGCCCAAGTACCACCTATAGACTTGTACTGTGGTGCCAGCCTTGGAGATTGCTGGGCTTTGTGAACACTTGCTTGTTCTCCCCTACATACAGAGCTTCTGCAAAGGAGCTGACTCATGTCTGTCCAGCTTGCAACTGTCTGTGCAAATACCCGTACTCAGCCCTTGCACCAGGGTCGCCCAGAGATGTTACCTCCGTGCTACATAGTGAAACTAGTTCTGCTTTACAGTCAGAAAACATGGAGATGTGAGCAGAGGTGGGGACAGCTGAATATAAGCCTTTAAAACTTTGTTTGACAAAGTCACCGTATGAGGAGTGAACTGAGAGATGACAAGTCATCGGGGGTGTGGACAGCGTGTTGGGGAAATAACCAAAGCTCTCAGTGTTTGCTCATCCAGGTAGTTCTGTATCTGATAGAGTACCAAGATGGCAATTTTCTCTACTGCTTAGGAATAGGATTGCTCAAGATCTATTACAAAATCAGGGTAATAACTTAATATCAAGGGAACCGTCTTCCTATTTTGGCTCCAAGTAATCTAGAAAACTGGTCAATACTACTAGATAACATGTACGCATTATTCAAATAAGCTTATGAAAAGTAATTGTAGTTTAAAAATTATATTGACATTTGCAGCGCACATTTTGCAATGGATGATTACAGCACTGGTTATCATCACACAGCTGCACAAAAATATGCTGTAGAATAAAATCAAGTGAAAAAGTGAATAAGGAGAATCTTTCACTTCTACATGATTGTGTGAAGCATTTTCAAGCAGAGGTATCCTATGATACTGTGTTAGAAAGGTACTAGCTCTCCAAAGCATGGAAAGGACACCTAAATTAAAAAAGACAGCAAAACCAAAGTATTCTCTCAAAGTTAAGGGAAACTAACACATAGTCAGAAAGGCTGAGGTTGGAAGACACCTCTGGAGCTCATCTAGTTCAACTTCCCTGCTCATAACAGGGTGATCTAGTGCAGGTTGCTCAGCTGTGTCCAGTCAGGTTTTGAGTATCTCCAGGGATGGAGACTCCACAACCTCTCTGGGCAGCCCATTCCTGTGCTTGACTGCCCTCACAGTAGAAAAAAAACCCCAGTTGTATATTTCAATGAAATTTCACATATTCCAGTTTGACCCCACAGCCTCTTGTCCTGTCCCTGGGCATCACTAAGAAAAGCCTGGCTCCACTTTCTTTATGCACTGTCACCTGTTTATACACATCGATAAGATCTCCCTGAGCCTTCTCCACAGGCTAAACAACCCCAGTTCTCACAGCCTCTGATGGCATGACAGGTACTCCAAAACCTTCATCATCTTCATGGTCCTGCACTGGACACACTCCAGTATGGCCACACCTCTGTTGCACTGGGGAGCCCTGCACTGGACCCAACACTCCAGATATGCGTCACCAGTGCTGTGTAGAGGGAAAGGATTGCATTCCTCAACTGCTTGGTAACACTTTTCCTAGTGCATACAGGGATGCTGTTGGATTTCTTTGCAGCAAGGCCACATTGCCAGCTTATTTTCGACTTGTCCATCAGAACCCTTTCCTGTAAAGCTGCTTTCCAGCTGATCGGCACCCAGCCTGTGCTCATGTATGAGGCTGCTCTTCCCAGGGGCTGGACTTGGCATTTGTTTTTGCTCATCTCCATGAGGTTCCTGTCAGTCCATTTCTCTAGCCCACCTAGGTCACTCTGGATGGCAACACAACTGCCTGGTGCATCAGCCACTCCTCTCAGTTTTGTTCCATCTGCAAACTTGCTGAGTGTGCACTCTTGCCCATTGTCCAGATCATTAATGGAGATGTGAAACCATATTGACCCCAGAATCAAGTCCTAGGGCACACAACTAGCACTTGGCTTCCACCTGAATTTCATGCCACTGATCATACCTCTTTGAGCCCAACAGGTAAGCCAGTCAGTTTTCAATCCACTGCACTAGTCTTTTCAACATGAAGGACTATTAAGTTGTTCAGGTGTGATTTCCCCCTCACAAATCCATGCTAACTACTCCCCAGTTTAGGGTTCCCAGAATTATGATTTCCAGGAGCACTTCTTTTATTGAGCTGGATGTTCTATTGCCCACCAGCTGTGAGTTCAAAATGTGCCAACCATGGGAAAAAAAGAAAAGTATGTTGCTTAAATGAAAGTAAGCAGATATGTTTCTTGGGACCAACTTTTTGCTGCCATAAATAAATGTAAAACTGCATAGTCTGCACAATCCTTGATCTATAATTTGACCTGACTGCTGAGAATGTCTGCTGAGAACATCTGCTGAGAACGTCTCTCCCGTGGGGAGGAGGAGGATTTCCCAAATCATGTAGAATCAGTGTCCCAGCACCTACGCTTGCACAGCATGCAAGATGTTTTGAGTAGGCTGAATCTTAACTGAGATCTTTATTTTCTGATGGGAACCATCATCAGTTAGCACAGGATGAAAATGCCCCCAGGCTAACATCACTTGTGTGAAGGACACTGTAAAACCAGACCATATATCCAAGGTGACACAACCATATCCTCACTTGCAGGGTTGATCAGTGATTATCAACCATGCACGAGAACATGGTTGAATAACCCCAGACATTTCTATATGGCTATAAGGACATGTTTCCTGGAATTCAAAAAAGGAAAGAGATTTCTCTTGGGGGTGCACAGCAAAGGGGCAGGGGGCAACGAACTCATGTTGCAATGGGGGAAATTCTGACTAGATAGTAGGAAAAAAATACTCAAAGCGAGGGCAGGGTCCAGGGAAGTTGTGGGATCTCCAGCTTTGGAGATACCCACAACTTGACTGGACAAAGTCCTGAGCAACCTGATCTAACTGGACTTACTTTAAAGGGTAGGTGGGATTGGATAACTTACAAAGATGTCTTCAAACCTCAACTGCTCCGAGTCCACGAAATCCAAGTTTGCATTAGGACTCCACCCAACACTGGGGTAGGAACACAGTATAAACATAAATGTAACACACTGTGCTAATCTGCTAATATTTCCCAGCCCGAAGGGAAGGGAAATTATATACTATCATTCCACAAAAGATGGTCAGGCCAAATCCAGAATAGATGCATAGAAGATGGGGCTATTCCTTATATTGCTGTAACAGTGGCTCAGCTGGTGTAGTAATTAAACTGTTCCCACCAAATAGTTACTTCTGGCATCACAAAAATGGAAGATTTACTTGATATTAAGTAATTGCAAGAAATCCAAATATAGTGGAAGGCATATAGTACAAGGGAAGTTAAGAGCTTTGCAAAAGATATGAAGTGTGCCCATTATAAAGAGCTCTCTGTATAGAATTTGTAATGGTATATTAATGTTAAAGGAGTTCACTAGGTTTTTAGTGGAAAAAATAGCTCTTGGTACAGATAAAAATAAATTGGCCTGGGATTTTCCTTTGTTAGAAATTAAAGTATCTTACAAAATTATTAATAACTGTGTGTCTTCATGATGCTAGTGAATTTTTCTATGGAGATGCAATGTGGTACAGGGTTCTGATATTTCTTCTTCAGTGTTCTGACAAGAAAACAATGGCTTCTTTGCTATTTATTGTTTTAGAAAGCAAGAGCAATGCTCAGCTGTTTAACCTCAGTGGTGTCTGATGGCACTTTCCGCAATCGGCACTGACAGTTCAAGGATGAGAGGTATGGTGTATATTCTAGTTACTCAAGGGTTAAAGAAGGTCCCATAAATAAATTATGGATGCATTTTTAGAGCACTTTGCTAAGAACAAGAATGGCAGAAAATATCACAAAGCTGTCAAATCAGATTAAAGCCCATGTGCTCTGAGTAATCTGTGGGGAAAACTAACAAACTGTATGTTTGTCACGTATTAAAGATATTTTCTTAAAGAGATGATTGGCTGAATGAACATAGAAATCCACCCTTGCTTTTTCCCATCTCTCACGTTTTATCTCTTATCCTTAGTTTAAAGTACAACTTACAAAATAATTGTAGCTAACAACATACCACAGGTGAGCGAAGTCTCCACGAAGAATAAAGCTGTGGAATTGAGTGTACATGTTAAGGCATATGTGTGGATAAACATTTGTAGTATGTATATACATTTCCTCAGCAAGGTTTTCTAAACTCAGTCATTTGAGTGCCTTGAAAACTTAACCTTACAGCTTCTGCTGTTTCATAGCACATAGGCAGGTGGTTTGTTCTTGGTCTTATACCAGAATTGGAGGAATTTACATACATCCCCCAGCAGGACAGAACTACTGCTACAGCAGTTTGAAAACAGTTAATCTATTGTCCTAAAGATCTGGAATTCAGATCATGTCACCTACAGAAAAGATAAAGCTGTGATTATCTTATATCTTATCAAGTAATTGTGCCAAGAGGGATACAAGGGTCCTGATAGAAAGGAAAAGCATGAGCTCTGAATTTCTAGAACTGTCCCAACTGGCTTTTAGTCAGGATGCATGTTCTGGCTGCCACTAGACCGCCTGTTAGACACACTCCCCCTGCATCATCTCTGCCTTGTTTTCCATGGGAAGAAAGCCAATGCATGGACTAAAAGGATTAGTGGTGTGGCTTGGACAGGCTTTTGTTTGGAAAATAGGTATAGCTTAAGTGTACTGCAGGCTGCCTGAGCCCAGCTGTGACTTGTATCTGTCTTCAATCACCCAACAGAACAATTAATTTTTTCCTCTATCAGTTTTAGGGATAAAAGACCTGCATTGGTCTATTAATCCATCTTTCAGTGTCACATGCCATTGGACTCAGCCCAACTTAGAGGCAACTCAAAGCCTTCAGTCTGTTTGAAGAAAAAGCTCAGCAGAAAATGGACAAAAGGAGTAACTGAAACCCTCTCATTGAATGACACCTTATGATATGGCCCCTTGTAAGATGCATAATGTGTTAAACACCAGAGGCAGAACCTAAGGAGGTAATTAAATGCCCTGTAATTACAGTAAGATGCCTGTGATGCTCTTAGATCAAGAGTTAGAAAAGGATGTTCAAGTTGACCTTGAATTATCTATCAGACTATATTGGAGATGTATGTGAGATTTGAGCAGATCCCAAAGCTTTTTCATGCCCTTACCTTCCTAGGCACATCTGGATAGACACATCTCTCCAGCTGACTGGCAGAAGTCAAGGATACTGGTTGTCATGAGGGAAAGTCCAAGCAGAAGTGTACCAGCAAGTATAGTAAAGCCCAGGAAATTTTATAGTTTAGTTGGTACTGTGTTTGTATCTGGTGGATGAGATCTGAGTCCCAGTGCTGTCTCATAGGACTGTTTCTTTCTGTGTTGTTGTTTTTTCTTTGTTTGTTTGTTTATTTGTTGTAGGTATTTTCAATATAAACTGACCAACTAATAATGTCTTTCACTGTTCACTGTAAGGTGGCCCAGCTCCAAAAACCAGTATCTCCTAGACTGAGTGTTTTTTGTAAATCAGAAGATAAATTGTTTCTAAAAGTTAAGGCATTGTCTACAGAATAAATTCTATGCTGTGACTTAATACAATAAAACTATTTATTTTATAAAACACTGTCAAGGTGAGTCTATGTCTCTCTCTGGTAGAGTGGCCTTGGTTTTTCGAAAGCCCCCAAAAGGATTAATGAATATTTCTCTCTGAATTGCCATTCAATTCAGTGGCATAAAAACTTCTCCCATTAGTACTTATGCACGTAAACATTTATAGGATTGGGCCATGCTTACGACCCAAAGAACTCTGAACACATTGGACCTGGGGTCACCCATTGTGGAAAATACCTCAATACCCACAAGATTCCTGTTTCACTGCCATTCAATTCAAAGCTCAGTAAACCCTGTGGAACAAAATTATTTTATAAAATCATACCTGGGAAAGTTTCTAGCAAACATGTAATCAGATGCTTAAAATGCCAAAAATAAGATACTAATGCAGATGGGAGAAAGAATTTAAAGACTTTAAATAAATAAGAGCAGTCATTAACAAATGACAGCCTGAAAATACTCAACACTACAAAAGACAAACAATTAACTTTTTAAACAGAAAGATAAAACCACTGTAAATAAATGAATTGATCACTTTGGTTGACAGTTTCTAGGTTATTTAAGAAAAATTCATATCACAGAAATGGACTCAAAGTAATTTCAAGGACAAACTTTTTAAAAATCAGTAACCGTTGTTAATGTTATAACAACTGCTTGACTCTCAGAAAAAAAGGAAAAATACATTGACATATTCAGTCATATATTACTTTTAATTAGAGTAGATGGATAAATTCATGATGTCTGGTATGTTAAATGCTTTGTTGAGGGGAATACTGTGAACATTGTAAAGGCAAAGGTTGCAAGTACAAAAGAGCTGCCTTTTTACCAAAAAAAGTGTATGTTTTCAGAAAAGGAAACTGCCTAGCAGGGGAATGCAGGTGCTCTTACTGATGAAAAGGACATGAATCCCAAGGACACCCAGTCTGAAGTCACCAGGTTCAGATCTGCCTCACCATTCCTGTTCAGGATGGAAAGCTGACAAAAGCAGGCTTCCCTGCAAGACAAATGCAACATCGCTTCAACTGCCATCCCGAACAGGGTTGCACAGGAAAGATGTTTTGCTTAACGTGTTTCCAGGAGGGCAGGTTGTACATGCAAAGGAGTATCTGCCTGTTTCAGGAGAAATGGCGCTGCACGAGCTGTCTGCATTCTCAGCTTGGTTGCATAACTCTGCTGGTATCACTGCCACCCTAACTAGGCCACTGAAACTCCTAGGCTGTGTTTGCGCACTGTATTATGCAATTTCATGCAGCGATACCCAAATTCCAACTAAATGGTTCTCTCTGTCCAAGGCACTCAAGCCACGCTAGCACATCTTTCTGCCTTATGTGTTTTAATCTTTTACAGGCTTATTGAAAGCCAGCTGGGCATCTCTACATGGTACTACGCTGAGTAATATTGTATTTAACCTGGCATTATCCTGGTATATGTTGCTACCTAGAACAGTTTCTAGGAATTATTATGATAAACAATATGGAAAAAAGCTAAACCACTTGCTTTTCATAGTGGCAATTGTTAATAGTAGCAATATCAAAAAAGCATCACTCCTGGGAGAAATGTACCAGTTTGCTGCATGAAATGAATTGCTGAATTTCATTTCCTGAAGTCTGGACTTCTTCAGATCTTGAATTTTGGTACAACAGAGCGAGGAGTTACAGTTTTCTACTTAAATGTCAATTTTCATTGCTGTTCTCAATTGTGTTAAATGTTTTAATCAATTACAGATATTCAAACTTTCTCTAGTTGAAAATATTCTTCATGTCAAATGCCGTTTCCTCCCTAAAAACATTCTCAAGGAAGAATGCATTAACAGAAACCCTGCCACTACTGACAAGGAAAGTTTTCCCCTGGAAAAAAAAAATAAAGGAAAAACATATTAAAAAAATTACCACAAGAAATGGTGTGCATTTTCAATGAGTCAAAATTAGGCTAATTGCTATTAAAAAATCAGACAGAGGGTTATATATAAGCACAGAACTTCTTAGAGTAAGCAAAGATGTAGCAGCTGCCCTTTAGAGTTTGTATTTTAATTTCTGCTGGTAATGACAGAATTAGGGTGCCTGGGGAAAAGGAAAAGAGGAATATACAGACCAGGGATTACACAGACAAGCAACCTGCACACTGAATCCCAGCCATGACGTGGTTTGTCTGTCAGCTTTGCATGCCTAGATACAATCAGCTCTTAACCACCTAAAGCTTGTTTAAAGATCATCCATGCCACAAAGATTGATGCTGTTAAGATGGATCAGAAATAAAAAACTAGTTCAGGGTTTAAATCAGCCTGGTGATCTGGATGACCACAGCCTACACTGGGGGTGACACCATGAAAACCTCTGACATTCCTTGCCACCTCTACCTGGGGAACAGAAAAATTCCCTCCCCCCACCAAATCTAGCAATTGGTTTAGTACAAGCAGAGGAGCAAGAGGCACTGACATGGTCCTGAGATGCAATTCAGTCTGCTTTCCTTTCTCCTGTGAGGAAGACAATATATTGGGTAGTTTAAATCTATATCAGAAAGTTTTATTTTTATCTCAGGGATGATTACTGTGTCTCACAGAAGCTCCTCTGTGACCACGAGCAAATTCCTCCTTCAAGCAATGTAGAAGATGGCAGATGAGTGGTGGTGTAGTACTGCAAAGCCAGCACAGACATTAAGCAATATATTTTTATAGACAGCAAATACTCAGTGTTAACCAAGTTAATGGGGGTTACTTTCATATTAATGAATTAAGTGTGCCTGAGATGAACTGCCAGCACAGAGCTCAGCTGCCATGGAAGAGCCCATATTCATACTTTTAACTCCCCTTAGTCTCAAGAGCAGGGTGGCTGCATGAAAGTCCCTCATTGGAAGGAATTTCTGGTCCACAAGCCATACCCAGGAACTGTCTGGAAAAATGGTCATGAGCTTAGGACAAAACTACACCTGTGAACTGAGCGGAGCTTGGGCAAGGTGACCACAGGGGTTCCTCCCAGCCGTAATTTTTCTGTGATATGATGACTGTTTCACAGTGTGGATTATCAAATTGCAGTGCTTGAACTGTTCCTTGGCACTGTTTGATGTAGTCGTGTAGTTGTGTCCACAGAGTCCCTTCTGGGAAAAGTCAGAGGCTGGTGGCCTTCCAGGCTGTGCTGTGTCGGACAGCACCAGGCCCACCCCAGCCGGGAGTCACAGCACCATGCAGACAAGCACGGCAATTGATTTTTTTCATTTTCTGTTTCAATGGGCTGGAAAAATGAAAGGCCAGTAAGGTGGGAGAATTCCTGACAATGCAAAATCCAAGAACAGGAAAACACAAAATGACTTGGAGTGACTAAAAGAGCAAGGCCAGACAGGTGCGGTTGTGGAGCTTTGAGAGACAAAGATAGGGAGATGAAGTTATGGAGGTGAAGGCAAGGATGGGGTGTGCAGAAGGAAAACTCAGTTAAGGTCTTTTCATCAGACCACAGATGTAAACTGGTGAGCACTAGTTGAAATCACAATTCCAAACACTTCTTGTGCTTCTTGGGAGTTCAGAAAATATAGATTTGCCTTAAACATTTTTTCAGTTGTTTTCTAGTACAGAAGATTCTCTTTTCTCATATTTTCAATGCAAGGTTAAAAAAGTGATACAAAAATAATACACACAATAATTCTTTCTAAACATTTAAACAATTAAAACCTGTTTTCCTAAATTCTATCCATAAATAATATATATCCTATCTGACAAAGCCTTTCAATTGCTATTTTCAAAGGTTAGGTCTTTTAAAAACATACATGTCTATAGTCTGCCCCACAGCGCCCTTCTCTCTGTCTCTCTGTCAGTGTAAGTGAATGCCTCGGTGGGGCAGGGGGCTAACCACAAGGTGTCACAGACACTCAGTTTCCATCTTCTAAATGCTGTAGCATTTTTAAAAGAAGATGGTAGTGAAGCAAACATGTTTTATACTGAATTGATGCCCAGCGGCTCCAGAGTTAAATTTCAACAAAATGTCCTAACAGTAAGATTTTAATAATTTAAGTTAATTTTTTTTTTTGCTCATATATCTTCCTAATCCAAATCCTCCTGTCAGGTATTTTGCACTCAGAGTTATTTCAGAAGAAGGCACAAAGCTGGTCAAACTATATCCTGGTGACTACTTTGACCATACCCCAGCTATATGACTCCCTTTGGTCTTCTAGACATGAAAGAGTTGTACATGCCATTTTATAGAGTGTCCCTTTCTTCTGAAATCTGCTTGGCTTTCATCACTTGCTGACTTGTGGATCCATTTTAAGGTGGTGTTTTTTTAAGATGTTGTCATATTCAGCCATTCCCACTGAATTAACTTTCCCAAAAGATAGGAGTGAAAACTGGACAGTCTCAGCTGCCTTTTTCCTATTAAGTCACTGACAGACCTTTAACCACTATGGACAACTGCTAAATATGAGATGGTGTAAAGATCTTCAGAGAAGAGCATTTCTTTTAATTGTTTCAATACCATTTTTTTCCCCTAAGAAAGAACTCAAATAAACGTGAACAAAGCCAAACACCCTTTAGCTGCAGTTACAGGAAATAAAAAGAAATGCTAAACTGTGGCTTGATCTGAACAATATCAAGCTGTGTATTCAAGCTGGGGCAATGTAGATAAATTTCAAACCATGTCTGTATACAACATCCGGAGACACAATTTTTATGAAAAAGCCAATGCTTCTGCTTTAGAGACAAGTATTTTTTTTCCCTTTTTTTTTTTTTTTTTCCTGTGCTTCTACCAAGAGAAAAACAAACAAAAAATGCTCTAGATGGTATCAAAGATTTTGGAAGCTACATCAGAAGTCAAAGGACTTCACTGATTCACTGACACTCAAATCACTCCTTTCCACTTGTCCTCTCTGAGATTCACCCCATTAAGTATGAGTACAAATGGTTTATTATCCTGTAATCTAAATTATGATATTGGGCAGAGAGTTGCCTGGCATTTGGTGTAAACAGGAGGAAGTACCAACCAGAACATGGAATCAGGTCACTCATGAATGGAAAAGCTGCAGCTGACCCCAGGCCTTAGGCTGGCAGCTTTTTATGTTCCTCTGAAAATCATACACTAAACTTGTCCAAGATCCCTGTGAAAATGGAAGAGATTCTTAAATTTTTGTCTTGACTATTTACACCTCCAGATTTTATGGTCTCTGAGGTATCTTCACTGTTCTAGAATGTTCTCATAAAAAGTACAAAAAGGATGTTAAAGAAAATAATTTCTTTCACTCCAGTTACAATATAGATTCACCCAACATTTATGTGCTTATGCAGAACAGATTTGAAAGGGAATGGAGCTTGGTTTTGGAAAAAAAGAAGAAATAAAAATACAGACCTACACATATTTCTGTAGATTTCTGCAGTCGTGCATTATCATGCAGCAGTTTCCAAAGGCATTAGAGCTGTCAGGTATTAAAGATGTAATCTCAAGATACATTTTAAAACTTTGTGAATCACTTCAGGATTTATGTAGTTGCTGGTGTTCCAAGTGAACACAATTGTCTGTATTTCTCTAGCTGTACAAATAGTAGTTGCAATATTAGCTGCAGTGCAAGATGTGCCCCACATAGGATCAAGAGAGTTCAGGAGGGATCAGATGGGGTGAAAAGGTAATTCTTGCCACATTTACAGAGGTTAAAAGCATGTGCTCCAGTCAATCATATGTCTAAAAAAGTGTATTGTGGACATATACTCACTATGAAATTGATTAAACCAACTCATTCCACCTAGACTTCACCACCACCGGAAAGCTACCATTTTGAATTGATCACAGAGCTATCACTTGGAAGTGACAGGCTTTATAACCAAGCTAGTCTTCTATAAAGCTGGAGGAAAAATCCAGTTCGTTACACATTTGCTGATTTTATTTTGCTTATGTTTTGATGAATTACCAGCATAAATTAAATATCAGATGTGGAAAAATGTGATTGAGCTTTGCCCCATGCTTAATGGTTGCCTGCAAGTGTTTTAAGAGTGTAGAGAAAGTTTAATAAAACCCCAAGCATGCCATACTGCCAACAAATAATCTGAATAAATGACCTGGATTATAACAAAAATTGCTGACTTAATTCCAGGGTTATGATCCAATAACAATGACTTACAAGGAAGAGTGAAAGAGTTATGATGTACATGTACTAGTACAGGAACATCTACCTGTTGCATTCATTCAGAGATCATCCAATTAGGGAAAGTAGTAAATCTACAGAATGCTTTTACTAGTTGTAGTGGAGGAATTAAAAAAGATCATGAGACAATTCACCTTGGTGAAAAAAAACCCCTCTGCAGACATCTTAAAACATTAGGTTCTATCTAGGGCATCTCTTGGTGTAATTTTTTAACTCTCCCTCCCTCTCATAAAATTGGAGCTGATGGCAATCATGGAATTTATTCTCTATCATGCTACAGCAGTTCTTGTGTTCTTTGGAGACTGCAGACTGTCAAATACATGGTTGCAACCCTGTGGTTCTTAGACACCCAACCATACGTTGATGTAAAGCACTGGAGCAGCTTTAATTGGTGCCACCACTTTGGGTCTCCCAATGACGTAATGTCAGGAGGAACCAGGAACAGTGGGACCTTCATCTTCTGTGGCCCCATCTGTCCTCTCTTTTGCTTTTATTGCCTAGTTTTTCCTTATGTATAATATATTTTTTGTTTCTTAAGAGAGGAAAGCCTCCCAAGGGCAACATTAAGGTCATTACACAGCCATGAAAAGGCGAGAGCCACTTCCAAGAGACAATTCACCTATCCTGGAAACATTCCTGGGAGTGGAACAAGCTATCTATCTTTGTTGACTAGAGGACATGACTATTTTAGACCTGCCCATCTACCTGGTGGTGTGATAAACATGAGATTACTCATGGGTTTTGTATGTGTCCTTTGAATATTCCGAGACCAATGTTGTGGTCTTCAAAACCTGTGTCTCTTCCCTGCACCTTTTTCAGGGATACATGGACTCTTCTGCACCACACCTTCTCTCCTTAAAAAAGGTGTGTGGGTTCTTTTCCTACGATGGGATCAAAAGCAATACAGCAGTTTCAGTTAGAGAAATTGATGGAGGAGTTATCTTTAACCTCAGCACACACAGTTATCTCTGCATTGTACCATCTTTAATTACCAAATATGTCTTCATTGGGGTTGATTCCACAGACTATAAATTCATTTGTGCAGGGATTGTATTCATACTGAGCTTCATACAATGTGGATCATAAAGTCAGCACTTAATAAGTTAATAATAATAATAGAATGACATATTGTGAGTATCAAGGTTTATACATTCAGGTTTTATTTTCTTTTTCAGGAACTTTGAAAAACACCTTCCACACTATATTTTTGTTTTAAGTCTTAATCCATAATTATGGAGAACTGAGGTACCAATGCCAGAGTAACAAGATTAATACCTTTTTGACAGAATTTAATAATATGGTTTTATAATATTTAATTTTGTTCATAAAATATCTCTCAGTAGGAAACTTTTTTTTACTTACCTAAACATTATTGCTTTAAAACAATTTAATTCATATTTCCTGGCACAAAGAGTTTATTATGAAGGCTTGTTGGGAACAGGTTTTTATAGGCTCGTGCAGGGATTAGCTTCAACTTAATTTGGATATTCAACCAATTTTGACAAGTATAGTCCACTGAATGTGGGCTAATAATAGTCCTTAGTGCATTTATCCTCTTTTAAATGTTCCAAGCCCTTAAAATCATGCTATATATGTAGTCTGGATAGCAAAACTCATGTTGGTCTTGGATTTAATCTCTAGAGAAACTATCTAACCATCAGTGCAGTTGATAATGCTTTTGCCTAAGTGAAATGAGAATGAGGGCAGAATGTGGACTACTATATTAGCAGAGAACATCCCTCTCACCAGCAAAAATTTAATCTGCAATACCAAGCATTCTACACAGTGCATGGAGTAAGAGCAAGTCCTGCTTCTCTGCTGTGTACCAAGGGTAAATGCCTTCTGTTGAAGACCCAATTTCCAAGCAGCAAATCTTTATTTGTTCTATTCATACATTTGATGAGCTTGAAAAGCTGTTCCTGAAAAAAAACCCAGAGATGTTGATTGTTTGCTATCACCATGCAAAGACAAGTTTGTCACTCACCTGCAGCCTGGATCCTACTCAGGTCCCAAGTTATGCAGGCACCAGCGCAGCCTGTGGTGCTTGTGGCAGATGAGTGGGGCGGTCACGGGGGACCATTTTTGCAACCTTCAAGAGAGGAAGAAGCTGGGGGAAAAGCACAAAGTACCTGGCTGGTGGGGAGATGTGTGGATAGCAACCAGCAACAGAGATCCACTATTCCATCTAAAGGCTTGCGGAAGAGCAGCTGGAAAGCTGCCTGCAAGAAAAGGACCCAGGGGTGTTGGTCAACCACCGGCTAAACATGAGCCAGCAGTGTGCCCAGGTGGCCAAGAAGGCCAAGGGCAGCCTGGCTCGTATTCGAAATAGCACGGACAGCAGGACAAGGGCGTTGATCGTCCTGCTGTTACTTGGCACTGATGAGGCCACACCTTGAATCCTGTGTTCAGTTTTAGGCCCCTCACTTCAAGAGGGAAATAGAGGTGCTGGAGCGTGTCCAGAGATGGGCAAGGACACTGGTTGAAGGGTCTGGAGCACAAATTTTATGAGAAGCAGCTGAGGGAACGGGAGGGTTGTTTAGCCTGGAGCAAAAGGAGGGTCAGGGGGGACCTTATTGCTCCCTACAACTACCTGAAATGAGGATGTAGACAAGTGGGGTCGGTCTCTTCTCCCAGATAACTGGCAATGGGGCAAGAGGAAACAGCCTCAAGTTGCACCAGAGGAGGTTTAGATTGGATATTAAGAAAAAATTTCTTCACTGCAAGGGTGGTCAAGCACTGGAACAAGCTGCCCAAGGAGGTGGTGAAACCACCATACCTGGAAGTATTTAAAAAACACGTAGATGCAGTGCTTAGGGACCTGGTTTAGTGGTGAACTTGGCAGTCCTGGGTTAACACTTGAACTTGATGATCTTAAAGGTCTTTTCCAACCTAAATGATTCTGTGATTCTATGATTATATGATTCTAAATATTCTGTGTGTACCTGTCAAGTGACAGCCTGAACAGTCCCCTGAGGGCTGAAGGTTTGGAGGACCAATGCACAAATAGGTTTCGAGCCCTACTGTTCATTACTTATATACAACACTGACAGATGCAAACAATCAAGTGCAAACCAAAACCGCGAATGAAACTGAGGACCCCCTCCAAACATCTCAGGTCATCACAGTTTTCTTTATCTCCAAAGAGACTTTAAATTGTTTCTTGGAGCAGGAAGAAACAATGAAGGAATGCAATAGTCTGAAAGAAACACCATCATTTCCACTGGATCGGAAAGAACAAAAACATTGAACTCGCAGACTTCACTGCTGCTTATCTGGAAAAATGCCATAGTTTTTTCAGAGCTTTAACTTTGTCCTTCTTACAGCTCAGTGCCCCTTATCCTCCATGGTGCTGTGACATGGCATCACGATGTGGCAAGCTTCCACCCTTACAGGGGTTTGCATGGGGAAAAGGATGGCTCCAGCCATGAGGAAACCACAGCAGGCAATTTCTGAGAAGGCTTTCACAGACTCAGTAAAGTTTCGGCTGTACATCCAATACGTGCTCCTAAGACTGACTGTGTCATTGTGCCAGCACAGAAACATGGATTCAGTCCTATTCACATCAATCCAAAATCCTGCAAGATCACCTGCAGAATCCAAGATCATCTCCACTATGAGATTCAGTTGCAAAACTAAGACCTAAGGACATAAAATGAACATATCACAGTCAAAAGTGTGATGAAAGAGGAAAAAAAAATCCTGCCCTTTTTTCAGTTTATGGGAGTATGTAGCTATGGGAATATATACATACAGTCATAAAAAGAAAGGTGGAGCATGTATAAAAACGAGTCAGGACTTTTTCCTTCAGTATTATAAGCGATGTGGAAAATATCCCTTGCAGCTACTGTGGAATAAATTGCAGCATGATCAGAGATATGGATCAGATGAGCACAGAAAGCTGCTGAGAGTATAGGTAAACTCTGGCCGCTTCCTCGTCTGGCTTTAACTCCATAAGTTTCTTACCTTCTTCTAAGTTATAGTGGTGTAATAGAAGAAAAAATATATTCTTGCCAGAATGTGTATAAACTTATTTATCCAGAAAACTCATGCCAGTAAGCTTGAGTAGGAGCTTTTCTGTCCGCATTAAGAAGAAAACAAAAAAATAAAGGTTTCATAGAATCATAGAATCATTTAGGTTAGAAAAAACCTTTAAGATCATTGAGTCCAACCGTAAAGTTTACACAACTTTCTAAATCTTGCATGGGGAAAGTAAATCAGAATGATTATTCTTTACTGGTAAAACAGAAATTAATGGACACACAGAGCAATCAGTAATCGGAAGATTCAAAACAAATAAAAGGCTATTTTTCACTTACCAAATTGTTACACTGTGGAACACACTGCTGCAGAATTTTTTGGATGCAAAATGTATAAAACAGCTAAAAACCCAGGCAATTAACCAAGTCTGTCAAACATGAAGAAACAGATAAATCCTCTGGCTCAGGAAGCCTCTAAACTGCAGATCAGCAGAGCTGGCAGGGTGCAGCTCAGGAGAAGGCACTGCTCTTCTTACTCACTTTCTGCAGGCACCTACAGCCAGCTACTGACACCAAGCACAGCTCTGAGCAAAACAGACAGTCTTTAACCCAGTAGAACAATTTTTTTTTTATTCTTCTTCAATACAATTTGATTTTCACACTCTTTACAGAGCAGTAATTTTTCTCTTGGCAGAAAAGATACTGGCTGCCTTTTGGCATTAATGGAGTCCTTTCAGCTGTCGGGGCAGGGAGGGATTCTGTGCCCACCAGTGAGCAACAGATTTGCTATACATGCATTGATCCTTCATACGTTTTTAGTACGTTGTGGGTGCTTTTAGTGACACAAGAGTTTTATGAGCACCTGCTGCTCCATACTAATATACCATAAAAACCAGGACTATGGAGTTAAGCTATTTACAAAATGAAATAAGAAAGACCATGCAGCTGGATACATAATGCAGAAGAGCAGAAGTATGTCATTTTAGCTGTCTAGAGAACTAGACCATGTCTGTATGCCTGCAATTTCTTTCTGAGGGATTTAAGTCTTAGTATCAGCAGCACAGTAACTTTTTTATTTAAACCGTACCCAGACGCTTCCCAAATCCAGTGTACATTTCTAATTACAGTCACTTCTATTTAAGCCCTCCATTGTATTTTAACATCTTTACTTCTTGGCTTACTACTGAATAGCATGAAGGTCAGTGCTTAATGCAGGCTTGCAGTAAATTACCCTTCTTCTACTGCACTTTCAATACACCTTCATCAAAAACGTAGGAGAACTGCCGTTCCCCCTAATGAAAAATTTCATATGCTGGTTGGTCTCTGTTTCACTAACTCCCATTCGCTGCTAGCATTCAGAAAATGGCTCAATTAGTAGAGACTCTGAGAGATGTTGCTGCAGGAGATTTGTGAGGAGAGATGCCAGCAGATAAATGTGAGACATTTTTCAGCTCAGGAGGCTTCAGCTCTGATTGCACAGACTGATTCTACTTAATTCATTTCTTTCTTCCCTTGTGTGTGAGGGAGACAGCAGGTGAATAGTCAAATACAAAAACTGGAGCAAAAATGTGTGTTATTAAAGTGAATCAAAGTAACAAATGGATTGGCAAGTACACAGGTAGATTATCTATGATTCATAAGGTGGTATTATTTTTAAAATGCCATTAACCAGGCAATGACTATATGGAGATGCTAGTAAATCCCCAAAGTTCCCTGAATATTCTAACTTTCACTGTAAGTCCCTGAATTCATACAGCTTTGTAGAGGTCTGAATGCTGGGCTCACTTTGCTCTGAGCAGGGGGTTGGTGCAGAGACCTCCTGAGCTCCTGCTCAGCCTGAATGACTACTGTAAATGTCTCTTCTTTAAAAAACATACATTCTGTCTCCTGGGAGTGGAAAAATACATAGCAGAAAAAAAACTTTGGAGATGGCTCACACAATAAACACTGAATGGGGACAATAGAACTGAAGAGTTCCCAAGTACATCAGAGTTTTTAAAATATTGACCAAGAATGCACTTTACTGAGGGGATAAAAGTAATCAACTCACCAGCATCTAGGCATGTGGGAGAGAAATTTGGTGAAAAATGGACTTCAGACCTACCTTTAATCAAGTCAACATGGGGCCAACAATAGCAACCAAATAATACCTGACCAGTCTGGTGTCCAGTATTTTGAAAAACTAACATGTTCCAGGTGAACAATGCAAACCCTGTTTTAGAGGTGGACTGTGAAAGCCTGCGACTCGTTTCTTAACAGTTCAGGGTGTGAACTGCCCTAGTTGTGCCGGTGGAGTGACTTCCCCCCACCCCAGCAGAGAGTGTCCCACGGGAATTCCTCAAGTGAGGGATGCATTTGCAGTCCGAAGCTATGTCATGGAAAGGAAATAACTAAAAGATTCAGATGAAGATGACATGGCTTACACAACAAAAATGGCACAGTGTGCAGCCCTGATTGTGAGATTTCCTGAGTTGTGAGATTTGTTCGCTACTTCACCTTTTCTTTTGCTCATTCTGGAAGACTGAGCACTGGAAAAAGGATGTGGTTGACCTTCTAACAGCATCTGGTTCAGTGATGATACAAGAAACTCTGGATTTTTGTCCAGTTTTAGATTTCTTTGGTATAAAGGGTGCTGCATCTTCTTAGATCCCTTATGGGGTCCAAGTCTTGCCAGTCTTTTTTTCATAAATAATCAGAATTCTCCTCTGTCTTCTAATTCCTGGATTTATGCTGATTCTTTAGTAAGTTGTTTCCTTGCAGACTTTTCAGTGAAGGCTTCTAAATTCCACAGAACTTAGTGTCACAAAATAAAAAAAAAACAACAACCCAGCAAACCAATCCATCTTAAAAATCTGTAGCGTGAATTTTTGTAGGAAGAAGAATGAGAAAATATTGATGGCTTCTACATATTCAGGATCTGCCAGAAAATCCTGATGGAAATGAAGGGATATTCTTCCATTGACTTCAACGGGAAAAACAGATTTCACCTTGAGATGGTAAAGAATGACTTGGCAGGGGGGGGTGGGGGGTGGGGGTGGGGGGGTGTGGTGTAGGAAATCTGCCAGTAGGAAAATCAAAGAGTGACTGAAGCTGAAATTTTTTTCAGAGAAGGAGTGGAATCAACAAGTCTCTTAAGTTAACAAAAAAGTGATGTCTTGTTTGTTTCCAGCTGTCTAAACAATTCAGTTTAACATAACTATATGAGAACTGGAGGACTTCTGGGTAGAAATTATGTTTTGTTTTAAAATGTAAAGATAGGCACATAATGTGGTTAATATGATGTAAGCTAGAGTCTGAATTTGCAGTAATTTAGCTCATCTGTGGTAACTGCCTGTGGGGAGACTTTTACATGGTTATAAATGTGTGGTAATTTGAGGTTGCCTATCCCTCTTCTGAATTCCCCCTCTTGGAAGTAAATGATCTTACATTTACTGATGGGTAAAAAGGTGCACAGTTATTACTAAGTAGCCTAACACTTGTGGCAACTTGTTTGCACATCCTTAAGATCAGCTAAATACAGTAGGGGAAAAAATAAAAGGAAAAAAAAAGAAGTGATTAGAGCCATAACGAAGTACTTTGAAATTATCAAAAGAAAATGGTTTTATTTATTGAAATTTAATGTTTTATAGGTTTTCTATTCATGTAGATATCTAAGAGTTGTTGCCACTCTTCCTGGTTCACTAGGCATTATTCACATGCATTATTCAGAATTTCAATATTTTTAATCTAGAAAACCAAGTGCCACTCCAGAGTAAATATTGCCTTTTGCTTCTGCTGTGTCTCTGACTTACAGCTGACCAAGGTGAGAGTTGTGTTGTTTTTCTTATTTAGACTGTAAAAACTTCCAGATAATTAATTGTGAACCAAAAGATTGACTTTATCTTCCATTTGCCTTCTTCATTTGAGACCATTTACCCCTCTGCAGAACAGGTGAATGTCTACTAGATCATAATGAAGAGCATCATGCTCCATTTGCCAGGTATAAATGTCATCCCTGGTGAAGAATTAGATTTAGCTGTCTGCTGACCAGCCTTCATCAAAAGAAGTGTTTTGGATTTCAGGCAGGAAAATGCACCAGCACCAAAGTGCGACAAGCCTCCTGGAAGCCGGTAGGAGCTGTTTTTAAAATAAGCAAAAAAACCAAAACAAAAACAAAAACAAAAAACGGTTCTCTATGCAGCAGGTAGTGAACTTGGGATCTCATCACCATAGATATTACAGCACCAAAATTTTATGTGCTTTCAAGGGAAGACCTGAAAATTACAGTACTGTCTTGCAAGCCTGGGGCTGCAATGTCTCTAACCCCCTTCCTTTCCCTTCCAGCGCATCTCTAAACCTAATAACCAGGACAGTAATGAAAAACAGGAAAAGAAAGTTTGAGAACTCCTATCAAATACAATTTCTGGATTTAGTTCTTACAATAAAACACCATATGATATTTCACACATTTTCACGGTTGTTAGCAAATGTTAAACCATTTATTTTCACAACAATTGTGCAAAAATTCTTGAACATTGCTCTGTACTTTCCCTCCAGTAACAAAAATTGTTGACTAACTTTAGCGGAAATCTCCTTTAATTAAAAGCGGCCACAGAGTTAGCCTTTCATACAAACATGAAATTAGAAGTGTCCACAGGGTTGCATACAAATCAGAATCCACAGTTGCCAGCCAAACCACACACCGTAGATGTGGCTTTGTAGGGAGAACCCAAGAATTTTTGTTCCAAAACCACAGGTACCTACTACTATCTTGTTTAGCTTCAGCAGTAGTAAAGCTGACAGCTTGCATGGAAACCAGCAACTCTATGTCCACACCATGGGAAACTTCTAATATCCCATTCACCAGTTGGCCTTAGTGAACAGCCAAACGTGCCACAAGAGAAATTGTCCCTTAAGGAATTTAATATTGCCAATAACTTAAGTAATTCATGGGGCTGTTCTGTTGTCTTCTCTAGAAAAAATTCACATACATGTTCCATGGTTTTCTGTTCCACCTATGCAGAATTATAGAGAAGGGGAGAGAAAGTTCAAGATGAGGTATTTCCTTCTGACTGTGTGTGCTTCTTAGTTTTCTTTTTACAAAAACTGAAAAGGAATAGGTGAGGTTGGAAAACTGGCAAAACTACATCTGGCCCAACCCTGGTGTGATCGGTTCATTTCACCTGAGCAAACTAATTTTCACAAATGTTAGAGAATCATCTCCAAAGCTGGGGAAGAAGTGCTCTGCTTCTTGCACACCCACCAGGCTTGTAGGATCAGTCATGCTGTGGGAGCCTGCCTTGACATTCTCGGCCTCGCAAGGATCCTGAACACACACTGGTATCGGATTCTTTCCCAGTGTTTCCAAAACACCAGGAGAGATCTGACTCCTTACTCCTTTTCAAGTTGCTCCTAAAGTGGTGTAAAGCTCAGTCTGAATGCCTCGCTCCCACTATCCAAAGCATGTAAAGAAAATACCCCCCTGCTCTACATACACAGTCTTGAGGATGAGCGGTGACGTCTCCTGAACATCAGAGCTCACAGACAGCAGAAACAAAAACAGCACGTCTTGTGGGGAAATAAACATTTCATAATTGCTAATGTTTCCTTTTGGATAAGCAAAAAGCCCGAACACATTAAATAAAAAAAATTAAAAAAAAAGATTCAATTTCTAGTTTAAATACAGCTGCAGTAATTCTTATGCACCACACAGCTGTTCAGAAGCCTGGCAGCTGTCCATATCTTACGTGTCCTATCATGCGTTTTCCTGTATTGTCTTCTTGACACATAAAGACCGTCTTTAACTGTTGGGAAAAGATTGTAGTCCTTGTCAGGTAGATACTGCTGCATAGTTAAACACATCTATGTTCCATCACTGCTGCCTTTTGCACCTGTCAAGCCTCTTTACTTATCTCCCCATGACTGTGCTCTTGTTACAAAGGGGAATCATTCGGTTTTGCCATTTCTTTCTTTGACATAATCCTCCACACTGATGGCAGACCCCAAATTGTACACTTGTTTGTTACGCACAAACCAAAATCATAGCTAACACACATTTATATTGTGCAAATAACTGGAATGAAAATGTTTTGACCAAAACACCAACAGATGTGTCAGTTTCACTGCCAGTGCAGAGTGGGAAGGGAGGCTGATAAGTTTTCCTGCCAGCACTTGATGTCATTCTGAATTCATTTCTTAGAGAATAGTATTTCTGATTTTATAAAGAAAATGAGAATGAAAAAAATCTTCCTCAGTATCGTGAGCATTTTTGTAAATACACTTCTCAATTTTTCCTGCCAACTTGTATTCCAAGCAAAAATAGATGTGGTTGAAGTGCTGTTACTCAGACTGCACAGAGAACATGTATTATAATGTTTAGCTAAAGACATTGCGCAGCTCTTGGAAAGGTTTTCTCCACTCTGGCTTCTGACAGCTTCCAAAATACCAGTTACAAAAGCCTTACAAGATGCTTGTGCAATGGGGGCAACTTTTTCTTTTTACCAGGAGGGAAACTGAGAGCTGGAGACATCTCCCTAGCATGTGGCATGCTCATGTCTAGCGGTATTCCCTCAATACCTTTGAAGGGTCATTTTAGAGGAAGACAAAAGCAGAGGTAAGGTGCAATATGGCTCTGGGTAACCTGTCTGGTTGGGATTAGACTGTCCCGATACAGTCGGTGCCTTGCTGCCCACACAGTTACATGACTCCCAGGTTGGTGCCAACTCATGTCCAAGCCAGCCCTGAGTACAAGCAGAGGAGCGCGGTGCTTGCAGCTGTATTTGTAGGTGCTGCTTATCTCCTCTGTTATCATGAAATATTAAAACGACCTTAAAAGAACAATAAGCAATAGAGAAGGAAAGCTTTGCCTCTTTCATGCATGGGACTGAATCTATTTTACCATTGTTATGTTGGGTTTTTTCCTTTTTTTTTTAAACTGTTGATTAACTTCTGTATCTCTTGTTAGCCCCACCTTGCCTCCTCCCATATTTCTATATTTGAATTAATTTCATTGTCCTCACATTCTAGCATATCAGAGCAAGATGTTTTTACTTGATAAGTTCTCTTCTTGCTGCGCAAGTTGGGTAAATAGTTTTCCCAGCAAAGTTTCACTCACTACTGTGTTACATACAGCACCTGTAGTTTGAAGTAGAGTTTTACTAGGTAGCTATTGTACAAAGGACATTCCCTGGCTCTATTTGCCCTTAATCTGGGATACAGTAAGAACAGCCACAAGTTACTATTCCTGTGTACCTAAAGATACAGAAAAAATATTAGTTCAGAGACAATATGTTATTGTATTTTATAATGCATATACCGGTTTCGGCTATTCACTCCTGGGCACAGGTAAGTTCATTTTTAACCTTAATTCTGAGCCCAGTACCTTTTGCCATGTGAAAGTACGCAACACTGAAGTCTGTTTACAGAGTTATTCATTTCCTGGATTATTTTGTTTTAATAAAGGAAAAGAGGAGGCCCTCTGGAGCTCAGCAGGTGAGCAGCTCATTGCACATACCAGCTCTTCATCCTTTCTCAGATGCACATATTACATATTGAACAACAAAAATACATTTTGGACAGACTGTACTTTGATTTTCAAATGCTAACAAAATGGTAAATGGGAAGAATTTCTTTCCAGAAGAAAGCTGCACACCTCTCTTAGCCAAAAGTTATTTTTAGACACTTTAAGCTTGAGACTTCTCAGCCCTGTTTTTCCTCAGGTCTCCCCACGAAACGGTTTTTATAGAAAGGGAATTATGAAAGCTTCTGCAAGAGCAATGGAGATGGAATTAACCTGTGACATTTTCAACCACAACTTTTTCACAGTAGCAAATATGCAGTTTCTTTTGAACACTTTTCCTTTTTCTTTTCCTTTTTACTTTCTTCACAACTGGGAAGCCTTTTTGTTCAAGCTTTCAAATAAGTCCACATCAAAGATAAGATATATTCTCTGAGAGTGTCACTGTCTGCAAATATACTGCAGCAGTGGTTTTGCAGTCTCACCTAGAGGTCACTCCCTCAGAGTTTCCCTCTTGAATTTTTCCTGATAAACACCAGCATATCCCTTGCTCCAGATTTCCCTCCACGTTCCTTCATATGCCCCTGCAACCACCTCTTCTCTTCCCTGATGCTTACAGCCTCCACTTATAGGCACTCAGGATGTCTCCCTTTAGCTATACATATTCCTTTCTTTTAATCTTTCATCATAAATCAATCATTCCAGTGCTTAATCATATGTGTTCTTTCCCCTGAAATGCTCTCCTGCTCCTCTCTCCCTCCTGTCAGGGTTACGTGCCCAGAACAAAACTAATTTTTCTAATTGCGTGACCAGACAGCCAAAGCAGGACAGTCATCTTGTAAGTATATATAATGGGAATCAACGAAACTAATAAGAATTTAAAAATACAATGTGACTTGGCTGGTGCATTATCACTCTCTTTAGTAGCTGTCAATCAGCTGATTATTTTGGTGTCACTTAAAAAAAAGAGGGATTCAAGAAAGTAGCCTGCGTGCAGATGAGGGTGGCAAATACTAGTGTTTTGTTTCAGACATGGACTAACCCCTGGGACCCAAAACCTCACAGACAGTGTGAGAATTCAGTTGCAAACGTGGGCTCCATGGCTTATACCATTCACTTTTATTTGAAGGATCCAGCCTTGTAGTTGAAGTCTGGCTGTTCCCAGCTTCCTACCCCAAGCAACTTCCCAGATCCACTATAAACTGCCTGACCCATCAGGACAGAAGCCATCCATAGGCATGTAAGCCACATAGTTTTCCCTTTTATTCACAAATTAATCACTCAATAAGGAAACATAGTAAAAGAAAAGTGAGGAGAGAGCAGAAGAGTCTAAGGGTAAATAAAGCACTGAAAAAGCTGCAATTTTAAATACTGATTTATAGGGGCAGGGAAGGATGTGAAGGACCCAGTTCTGCTGCTAGACTTCTTCCTGACCCTGGAGAGGCTGCTTTTACTGTTAGCTCGAAAGACTAAAAGAGCAGCTCACCAGCCTCATGGAGCCCTACAAACTTGGCCCCTGAAGATGCACAGAAATGACTGCAAAGTCCAACAGCTCTGCTGGAGAGGTCAGGTAGCCTCTGGAGACAGGACGGTGCTCCTGACTGCACTGCTGTTGCTAGGGGAGATGCTCTCACAAGTAAGGGCACAATGTAAAACAGAGACCTTACAAACACAGATGAGTGTGAAAAGGCCACGTAGGCACAGGTGAATATGAGTACAGACAAAGTCTGACAGGGGAGCTACTCCTAGTGGCTTATGTAAGCAAAACAATTTTATCCCCTTCAAAGGCAAAACAGGAGCCAGGATACTCTGTTTATAATTTGGGGGATTTCTGAAATCATAACTCTTTCATTATAAAATGCCTTAAGCCCTCAGCCACAGCCAACAGGCCCTGCTATATCCGGTGTCGTGTAAAGAAGTACCTTCTGTATTGAAACAAACACCATTAAAGGGCTTGAGTCTACATCATGCTAGTCGTAAGAACGTACTAGTGATACCTCTGATGAGTACATTTCCTTATCAGAAATTGTATGATACTTGCTTTCATAATGATCTTCAATGGTCAAGCTGAAAAAAGTATCCCTAAATAAGAAAGTACTCAAGTGTGTGCTTATACTTTCAGCCCATGTTCTGTCCTTGGAACCAGGTGGGTCTTATCCACGTGCTGCAGTGGTGCTGGCTCTGAGATGCCCCCCCTGAACTATCCGTGACAGTCTACAAATGTGTGGCATAATCAACTTCTTGGCAGATCCTTTTTTGCAAATATATGCTAAACTTTTCTAGAAGTAAACTGTGGTCAACATTTTTTATGACCAAGTGCCATGGGCAGAAGAACCCTGTAACACGTAAGGCTTTAGTCTTACAATATAAGCAGTGTGTTACCTTCAGTTAATTGCGCCTTCATTTGCTTGCACACACAGTGGTGAGATCCAGCTTGTCACTGCCTGATGGGGACTGGAGGTCAGGGACAATGTCTTAACTTGTCTTGGCCATATGAATCTGTACAAATATAACTCATTGCAGGTACACAAAAGAGCCTGAGTGTTTCAGGCAACTTGCTTAAATTGGGCTTTTCAGGCAGAAGAAACTTTGCACTAGAGTGAAAGTGCTGTACTGGCACAAGGGGCTTTGTCACGGTAAATGTTGAGCCATAAATCACAGACTGAAGCCACTATATACTTCTGCGTATAGTAATGTTTTAATGCAGTAGTGGGAGCCCACTCGCACGGGTTGAAAATCCTGCAATTTTCTCTTGCTCGTTTCAATCTTTGAAAGACCTTCCACCTGCACACTTTGTCTACAGTCAAATCTTACAAGGCTTGACACAGCACCATAGCATTGCGGTCTATTAAATTGCTACTTCTTCATATATTCTATTTCAGTGGTGCTGCACTCCATCAGATCCGTCATCCCCAGCCTGGCAAGATGTGGCCACCACTAGTGGCTGAGACTGAAGTAAAAAGGTGGAAAGCTCTAACAGTACAAAACAAAGCATAAATCCACAGCAGCTTGCTTGTCTCCTATAAATACCTAGGAAAAACTTGAAACTAGCTTCTTGAGAGAAGGAAAGCTGAATAAAGAAACAATCTCTGCCAGTGCCTATCACTTGACAGATGGCATACTAAGGAATATAACACCTACCTGTAACTTACACAGAGCTATCTTGGGTCTGTGAGACATCCTTGGATGGATATTTTTCTGCCTGTTGCACTAAGAGTTAGAAAGTATATTTGGGTTTTCAAGTCACTAGTACGCACTGAGGATAACCTCTACAAAGATTACATATTTTGGAAAAAGATCTGGCAAACTTTCAGGCACTTTTCAAGATCTTTTGTGTATGCGGAGGGAACTTTGATTTCATGATTAGGATAGATTTATAGCAGCAGTAGCACCTATTTAAATATTATGATAATGTGTGAAAAAAACTATTTTATATTGCGTTGAACCGAAATGACATCTGTTGAGAGCTGTTAAGTTCAGAGGTGATTTCTCTCAGTATTTGTCGGTATTCAAGGGGGGGGTTAGGCATAACATACATTTCAGGAATGAGAAGCAAATAGATCTGATCCTTTCAAGAGTCCTGTAAAGTACCACACCATTTCTAGAGTAATTTCATTCATAGAAAGAAACTATATTACTTCTCTTTCAAAACCTATCTGAACTTTTTCTCTACATATCTGCCCATTGTGTTCATCCACAGGTGAGGACTGAAGCCCTGCCTGAAGACAGGATTTTGGCATTGCAATGTTCAACAATGAGATACACAGCCATGCTACTGTCATCAACCTGGCAAAACAAATGAGGTCAAGAAGTTATTGTCAAATGAAGCTATTTTTAAAATTAAATATTCAATCAGCCTCAGATTAGACGCCTGATTCTTAGGTGTTACAGTTGATTTCTACTCACAGTAATTACTGATTTTGGATATAAAACTGTGAAGTTTAAGAGAAAATACTGACCCATATTCACTGAGGGGAATAAAAATAACTTCCTTCCATAGATACTGGGATATTTTTGGGAGAGTTGTAAAAAGACAAAAGGAATTTTGTTTTGTTCTGGCATCGTCTATAAGTTTAAAGTTTTAAACTGTGACTCCAAAATACATTGTGAGTTGTGTGTATGGACATTTGTTGTTTTCTGTAAGCAATTGTATTTAAGTAAACAAATAAAAAACACATCCCTGTAAAGTTCAATTCAGATGTGACACAGATCTTGAATCTTTCTTCTTTCAGCCACTCAGATGTCATTTTCTAAGCTCTTTGTTTTATTGTCAGACTATGTGAAAGAACTGGGAAAAACCCATGTATTTGAAAGATACTGGGCAATTAATATGTTAATCAAAAATTTGTGGTGGAGTTAATTCCCAGCAAAGCTGATGAAAACCAGGCTCAGTCTGATGCTCAGATGGAGGAAAACTTCTCAGTCAATTGTAAAGGTAAATACTTTATGCAGAATACACTCAATATCATGTTTGGGTGTTCAAAGATGCATTCTCCTGATGCAAGGAAAATTTTTTTTGAGGCTTATTAAAATTTTGTATCAAAGATGCTTTGGAATCAAAAGCAGACTTTCAACTAAATTTTTCATGCTGAGTGTTTTTTGGTTTTTTTATAAAGCATCAAGAGTGGAAGTCTTCTACCCCGACATAGATGTTTACGCTGTAGGCACATATCTCTGAGCTAATCAGCTATACTGTTAGAAACATGTTCTTGCAGAGTGTTGTCCATCTCAGCTTTGTAAATAGAGCTGATGACTGTGAAAATCTCTTTCATGCCATGACCATACGGACAGCTGTGAGGGCAATGTGTGGTTATGTGGTGTACATCTCCACCAGTGGGGGGTTCTGTATGACCCTTATTTTATGTCAAAGAACTTTCTATCTTCAAAAGTTTTGCTTTTCCTGTTAGAAAATTAACTCCACAAAGACTGTTTTATGTCAAAAGCACAGTAAAACTGAAGGAGAATAGACTAAATGACTTTGAATAATTAGATTTTCAGCACAAACAAAAGCCTTTTTATCTTTAGGGAATATCTGGTTAAAATGAAACAGAAATAAATATTCATAACTTTTTCCCCATGTAGATATACTCATGTATCACAGCTTTCACTACTCCACTTTTAGATGTAAAACAAAAAAAAACCCCTCTTCTTTTTCATTCCTGCTTTTATTTGAAACATATTCAGCCTGCTAACACTGCCAGGAAAGCAAAGTTAATAAGCCAATTTGTTTCCTTTTCAAGCAGACATCCTTGTGTTTTATCTCAAGTTGCTTTTCAAGCTACGGAGGAAGCACCTGTAAACATGTGTTGCAGAACTACCTCATTATCCTCAATTCAAAGCCTTCGCAAGCACCACTAGGCAGGCACTGTTTTCAAGCTGAGTCTATAGCATAACCTGCTTCTGGTGATGGCTCCTTGTTTTTGTGTGCCTCGTTTATAGCCTGCTGCACAAGGAGGCACCTGCTGTCCATTGCATGAAGACTGCAAATCAGGTAGGTAGTTAGATGGCCCATGATAGAACCACAAAAGACAACAAGAGAAGGAACATTTGGTCTTCCAGCAGATGCATTTCTGAGCTTGACATACCTTTTCCCAGTACATGATCCATTCATCCAGAGTGACTATTGCTTTGTAGCTCCTGCCCAGCCTAGAGGTCCTTTGCGTGGAAACTGGACAATGGGTTTGAAGTCTTAATGAAGCGGAGGACTGACAGACACACAGACTGATCACAAAATATTTATTTACAAAGCTCTTGATTTCTTCACATTTCATGAGTGAATGCACTGAGTTCCATTTTTGGGGGTTTAGAGGAACCGGTGCACAGATCACAGGAACTATCAGGTGGCTGGCAGGTTTTTTGTTCCTCTAGAGGAAAAGTGGTCTTCAATTCTTGTTAACCTTGTTTTCCTCCATTAATCTATTTGGTATTTACATTTTTTTCCCCAGGTGATTGAAAAAATTCCTGTAGATTTAGACTGTGTGGGTCACTCAGATATGCTCATTTTAAGGCAGTATGTGGAACCAAAGAGCTTCCAGGGTGCCCCAAGGAAAACCCAAACGCATCCTGGCTTCAAGGCCTGCAATGTAGCTGAACCTTTATCACTCCAACACTTTAAAACTTTCTTTTTCACTGCATGCTGATTAAGGCTTAAAGCAAATCTATATCTTTACTTAGGCTTTTACTATTCTGCTTGTCATCATGTTCAGCCAACTCTGTTCTGCTTTAGCCATGACAGAAGCAAATGACAGTCAAATATGTCTCAGAAAAAAAGCAGGAATTAAAAATTCTGTCTGACCATGTCTCTCCTTGAGCACATTATTATTCCAGGAGACAAGGTGATTTTAGGCAGAAAGTAAGTTTTTTTACAATATCAGTTGAAGGTCTGTAAGTTTACATGGAGAGGGAATCTGGGAAACGAAAGGATGGGGAAGTCCTGACAGGGAGTGGAAAATGAAGAACGGGGTATATTAAATATATTGAAATTCCAGTAACCTCAGTGGGCACGCCACGTGGTGTAGAAGACACGAGAGAAAAAAATGCTCGAAGTTCATGGCTATTCACAGAGCAAATAGACTGATAGTTCATTGGAGTCCCTGAGCTCTCACTATGGATAACCAGTGACACTATGGATAACAACTGACTGATGAAGTAGTGACAATGAGAAAAGAGTGAAGGCACTGCAGGTTTTATGGAGCAAGGATGTTGTAGTGACAGCTGGACAACAGGTTTTTTGTCCTGTTGGCTGGTGGCTCTCTCCCTACCTCAAAAAAGCAGAGTTATTCTGCATCAGTCAGATCTAATGCTATAGACTTTCAATCAGCTGAAAAATCTTCACTTTTACAAGATGACAATTTAACAGGCCGCTCTCCTGCTTGCTTTCTATTTACTGGAACAACACAGGCTATAAATACGGGACCTGGTAAGCTCACGGCCAAGGTATGGGTCCGTCTTGGCTCTCTGTATATAAATACAGGTGAGTCACTGGATGTGTCTGTACACACCTTGAAAGAAAAATACCTGAAGTGATCACTGACTGCCAGGAACCTGTGCCAGATAGTTTGCAATGTCCTTTGCTCCTCCTTGGCTCATCTTCATTCATGGCTGCTGAGCCAAGTTAGAGTCTGCCCTTTGGCTCATTTCATTGGCTGGCTCATTGCTACAATATACGTATTTTTTAATGAAAGATTGTTTACACCCATGTACATACACACACACACACACACAAATTTCCAACAGATTTTAGTGTGGCTTGTCACAAGTTTAATGGCTTTGCTTTCAAAATGTTGTAGCAAATACTATTTACACTCATAACAGCATGCACAGAAATTTCTGTGCTTGTGAGGATTTTACTTCAGTGTTTGCTTACCTGCTGCATGGAAGGCTTCCTGGCATTATTTTAGTTTGCTGAGATGAAAGAAGAGTCAAGCAAAGACTTTCTGTAGGTCAGCTAAGTAAATACTCCCTTTTAGAGTGAAATTTTTACCTGTGCCTAAATGTGATCAAATAGTCCAATTGGGATCTTATTTGATGATTAGAATCATTAGTAACTCCTATGAATTCAGTGAGCTTGTTGTAGATCAATATTGGCATAGCTGAGAACAGAATTTGTTTTGCAAGCCAAAAGAAGCCTAAACTGCCCCTTTTCATGCATGGTGCAAAATATTTTTTTGCTGCAGTGGGTTGAAAGACATTTTTCAAAAATACTTTTGCAGTAATAAAGTGAGTGCGCTGTACAGCCAGGGTTTGACTGGGAAACGTTCCACTTTTCAAAAAAGTTTTCTCCTTCTCTGTGCAAGAGCTTTGCCAAAGGGTGTACATGTTACTGTTGCAGCCAAAATTACTGTTATAGCCAAGGGATGTACACGTTTCTGTGAAAGTGCCTTGCCAAAGGGTGTGCAAGCTACAGTTCAAAGTTACAGTTGAAGGGGCATTCCTAGCTTTAACGTATGTGATCTGCTTATCCAGTCAATTAAACGCGGTTTATTTTCAGATGGCTGAGGGGATTGCTCATGTGATGCAGAGCCTATTGCTATGGGAGCCCTTAAAAACAAGTTCCCTTTTAACTTTTTACTGTTATGCAAGGTATTACTGGTACTCGTGGTATTCCCCATTCCTTCTACAATACGTGCTTCCACAAAGAATAGCTTACCTCCAATTAAAGATGGTAAAAGTGCTTTTTTTTTTTTTTTTTTTTTTTTTTTCCCCTCTAAGGGTGCCAAATATATCACAAATCTTCCCCAGGCTATGCATGGCTGTTTAGCAGGCTACTATGTGTAGCTGTAGTCACTTTTTGCATTATTTTGAATTAATTGCAATTGCTCAAGAAACAGATCTGGTTGGCATACTGAATTCTTCAGCATAAAATATCAGTAGACAGTGGGGTCAAAAATCCAGCAAACAAAATGCAAGAAAGGACAGAGAATGGCTTAAGAACGAAACACCAGAAAGAACTGGTTAAAAGTGTATGATGTCCTTTGTATTTTCTGGCAAGCTCTGTTGGAGATCTGATGGCTCTGGTCTGCCCGGTAAATGCTTTCTTTCATGTAATAATTTCTTAGGGTAAACTGTTGTATCTGAGCTCCCAGAACCAGTGTCAATGGGTTCATTGGTTGTTGTGGGTGATCCTAAATAGATGTCTCCATGTTCAAAGTCTGGGCATGGTTCATCTAGTCTATTTTGCTTTAGAAGGAGGAGTTGCTTCAAAACTTCCACTGACACCGGTTGCTAGATCTTGTTTGACCATATGGAGAGACCAGGGTGGTTTCTTCATCAGGAAGAAGCCTTATGTCCACCTTTGCCTTCAAACATTTAAAGAACTAACATTTGCCTTTAGACATCTACAGCAGTGCTAGGTATTCAATGTATCTGATACAAAGAAAGATGTCTAATCTTTCTGAAACAGGTGTGAAAAAGTTGCCCTCTTGAGGTGCTTGTTTTTCTCCATAGACAAGAGAATTTGCCATCATTAAATCATACTAGATTAGCTCTAACTTCTACATATTTAAAGTTACATGAGATAAATCTCTTTGTCTCACACTGATTCACAGCAGAAACAAGGCAGTTCAAAGAAAGACAAGATGAGTAGGAGCAAGGAACGTTTCTGTTTGACATGCCTAAGATGAGAAATTAATTTAGAGGGGAAGCAGGTAAAGAATAAGATGATATGGCTGTTCTCTAGTAGACTGGAAGAGATTAAATGAATGCAGCTACCTAGTCCATTCCAGTCAGGAGCAAAGGAGCATCAAATAGAACGGAACAAGCCTGAATATGGAAAGGGGGACTCCTTTCCTCCATACTGCAGAACCATCCTATAGACATGACATAGCAAAGACCTCAGCAGTTTCAAAGGACTTGGAAAAAGATGTTAGGTATATCAAGACAAGGAGGATATTGGCAGTTGCTTTAGTTAGCAAAAAAGTTACTATCTCACAACAAGGGTAAAGGGATACACTGTTCTTTTATGATACATACAGATTAGTGCAAATTCAACTGCTGACCTTGTCATTAGTCATTATGTGAGAAAGAAAAGAAAAAAAAAAAGTACATTTGCCCCAAGCCTATGTTTGATTTCTGGATGTGTAGCCATATTTGCCTAATGCTTGTAAACAAGCCAAAACTTGCATGAATAAAATTGATATTTTTCTTTACAAATTTGTTTAGAATTTGCTCCTTATGTTGCAAGTAAAAAGTAACATCACTTTTATTTGTTGAAATGAAATAACTTCTAACTTTCTCTTTTATGTTTTCCACTTTTACAAGATGTTTCTTCTGGCAATATCAGTCAACTTTCTTTACCTCATTCTTTGTTCCCACATTGCCAATATTTCTGTGCTGCTGACTTCTGCACATATCCCCAGGAGTTTTTCTGATGATACTGTGAACAGGAGACCCTGGATGTTTACCAGCTGCTTACTTATTTATTATACCTGGCTCACTTCCTAGGACACAGTGAAAACAGTGTCTGTTCTTGTTGATTGCTAAACAAACCTTGTAAGGAAACAGTCCTCCAGTATGTCTAGGAACATCACTTCTTCCTTTGGGACCCCATCACTGTCGTCAAGAGCAACACCTGGAAAACAGTAGCTCTCTGAGCTTTTGTACAATCCTTGCTACCTGCATATTATCCATATTTTTCAACAATATGCAAACAGTTATCTAGTCTGTTTTCTTGCTGTTGTCTTTGGTATTTATTGGGTTATACCTCAAAACCAGTGATTTGCATTGCGAAATGATACATACAATTTATTGAAACGTTCTTTCCTACATTTAATCTAAATCTTAAATTTAAACATACAGCTTTGACAAACTCAACGGAGTGTGGAAAGCTCCAAGGCTAGAAAAAAAGGTTTCTGTTCCTCAAAGAATCTCTGATTCTGCTGCAGGCAAATACACTTGCTGCTTTTCCTCATGCAGTATGTCCATCATTATATAGGGCTGAAATTTTCAGCGCTACCTTAGGGATCTGGGTACTCATGGCCCATTAAAATACCATCCTAGACATTTCCAGAAGACTGCCAGGAGTGCTTACACAGATCTGAGTCTCTTGCCTCGTCTCTGACCGGCTTGCCACATCTGACTAGCCTGCCATTTAAGTGCTTATCAAACATTAAAACTTGCATTATCCCAAAAGGATTGTGTTGGACCTACATGATGGTGATGCCTTTCATATTTGTCATAACTCATCTCCAGCAACAAGAATTTGCATCTTATTTTACATCTGCCAGGAAATTTGTGGTTTTGCCTTCTTTTTTCTTCTGGTCTGCCTCAATTTTAAGGCAGTAATGTTTCTACTAGAACTCCTACTGTGTAGACACTATTTTAAAACTGAATAGTGTCTGGCAAAGGATGGTCAACACTTCAGTTCTGAAGGGCTTTTTAAGCAACTGAAAACCCTGGCTGTCAAACCGCTACACAGCATTTTATATATGCCTCCTTCACACCACAGGTCTCTGGGGTTTGTCAGCATAAACGTGAAACTGTCCAAACACTGGAAGTCTTTTTGTGGAAAACGCTGCTGGCAAAGCAAAAGAAAGCAAAAAGAGGCAGCCAAGAGGAAAGATATTAAAAAAAAAAAAAAAAGAAATAAACCTCTGAGCTGCTGATGGTGTTTCTGAATGGTATTTTTTTAGAATTTGCTAAAAGCTGTTTCTCCCTAAATGGGCTTGACTTCTCTCATTGCTCGAGTGCACAGTGTGATCAAAAAGATGACCACAGTCTCAGTTCCAGGCTCTGACTTCTTGGTGTGTATCCCAAAGGGTGTCCTGCCATAGCCCCTATTTCTGCAACCCCCAGCAAAAAATGTGGTGAGCCCTCCTGAGTGTATACCCGAATAGGAGGGGTGTTTCACCCCTCTCCTGTACCCAGCTCACACCACAACCATGAGGTGTTGCATTTCTCCTTGTCATGCACCAGTCCGGGGCAAAGGCAGACAGAGTACCTGCCAAGCCTGCTTCAGAGATTTCACAGAAACCCGTTTGTTCCTCCACACCACATGCCGCTAGAAGCCCAGCCTCTATTTCTCAATTTCTTATCACCTGACAAATTTCCAAGACCTTTCAGATCACTCAGTCTAACAGGAAAAGGATATCGTTTACACTCAAATTCCCATTACGCAGACTGTGACACATGTCCCACTGTTTGATTCCCGACGTGACTGGGGAATCATGTATAGCGCTGCAGCAAGTTTGTTCTTGCACCGACCTGCAACTGCAGGAGAGCTGACTTTGTAGCACAAGAGGTTACAGACAGCTTTAATAACTATACCCCTGTTATTTTATCTGCCGTATTGAATGCATATAATGGTGAATGAGGAGAGTAGATAAGCGTCCATGTGCGGCGTAGAGGGTGAAGTCAGCCCAAGTGTGAAACAGATAATCCTGCTTACCTCAGCTGTACCAGCCTGCAGAGCATGAACGTGTTGTGGCTGTCTTCTGCTTTCCCTGCCAAGGAGCAGGAGGGCTCCTCCTGGTCAGACACTTCCAACCTGCTTTGCAAGTAGACGTGTCATAGCCCAACTCAAAATGCCTTTAAATAGTGTGGTAAGTAAGTAGGGGCTGGCATTCGCAGGGACACAGCCAATCCAAGGTGAGCCATCCATGGAATACACTGGGAGCCAGCAAACGTCAGGGTCCTCAATGGAGCTTGTGTCCATTTACTGATTAGCATTGACTAGTCGATGCACTGTGTATTTGTATTGCAGTTAGGGCATCTGCTGCCGGACACAAGTACATCATCCTCAACTGCCTTTCATTTGAACAGATACAGTTATTCTGGCTATCTTTACGTTCTTATTGGTCACCCTACTTATACAACAAAGCTTACCCTGCCAGAGAGCTCAAAAGTTGGAAACAATTTCCAAACCTGAAAACTCTTCTTATTTTGTAGGTCAAAATCACCCAACCTGATCTAACTTGTGTAAGTCAGCGGCCCAACATTCAACCTCCCTGGGCCTTTCCAGGCTTGTACTGGGATTTTCACAGCCCTGGATCTAGCAGTGTTCTAGTGAGGACTGTGGAAAAGCAAGCTCTGGCCTCCCTCTTTATCTTTTGCGGAAGTTAACCACAATAGAAGTTAGTTATTTACACAATACTGTGGGCTGGTCTGGAGGAAAGAAAAAAAAAAATCAATCACACAGCTGTTTTGGGTTGTTTTTCTCTCTCTTGCTCTGATGCACAAATTAAGCCACTGATTAATCAAACAATTCATTGACAAGAACCCTGATTTATGTCGAGTTAAGTTACAGCATGCAAATATTTGCATAGTGCTTGATGTAGATTTAAACACAGACTCCATAAGTATTTCTTTTAACCATGAACATTTCTTGAGGTAATCCAAGTGCAAAACTCAAGCTCTTCCTTTTTCCTGGTGACCTGAATGGACAGACTGTGGCAAGAGTCAAACTGTTTGTGTTAAAACCTTAATCTAGAATCTAATAACTCTCAGGATGATTTTTAAAAGCACAAAGGGCAGTAACATGCTTAGCTTCCACTAACATTTCCACAGATTTAGGCACTGCACACTAATTCCCATTTTTAAAAATCTTCCTTCTTTGTCCTGAAATCTGTGTTGACAGCAAGCTCCATTCAGGACATTCTTCAGAGAGAAGCCAACAGGCAGGCTCAGACCTTCCTGTGGATGTGAGAATAGCAACCGAGTAATCGGAGAGCAGGGAAAGAGACTGATGTGCTGTAAGCAAGGAAAAAACAAACTTCTCAAGGTAAAATCATCAACAGCTTGTCTGCAACTCAGAACATGAAACCTCTTTTAAAAAATAACTGGATGGTGACATACATCTATAATGTTATTCAGATGCCAGAAAGACCTGCTAGGCTTATATTCTCTTGTCGAAAAAGGACCCAGTGATTGCTGTGGATCAGGGTAGGACTTTGGAGAGATAAATCCAGATCTCCCCCTTCAGTACTTTGTCTCATTCTGACACAGCGTTCTGCCCACCCCATGGAATAATGTTTACGGGGGGGGGGGGTTCAATGCAATTTAATTAATTCTATTCAAATCTATTATTTTAAGACTGTTTAACCAATGGGTTAAAAAGATAGGTTAAATAAATGTTTGAGTCTTTTCTAGAGTTTTTCAGCTGTTTTGAGGAGAGAAATTTAAATCCTGTTTTGCCAAACCAATGCTAGGACTAGCAGCAATTCAATCATCTCTGCTTGCTCCCTCATCCATCAGATAGGAAGGAGAGGAAATTTTATTTTATTTTTTTACAGAGGGAAACTGCATTTTTTGCAACTTGGCATAGTCTGTCTGACTTTTACTAATATGTGGGAGCACGATGCAACTCCTTTTTTACCTTCTGCTAAATCCCACACCCCTCGAGGGCTCTGCTGGGCTCATCTCTGCGCTGGGTAATGCTCAGCAGACTGGCTCTCTGGGCTGGTGCTCCTGTGCAAGCAAAGCTGTCGTGACACAAGAGCAATGCCTGCAAGGTTGCCCGCAGACAAAGCCATTCTTACCGAGTTTATCTGCATGAATTGGTAGAGCTTGCCCATTCCTGCCCAGTTCTTTTGGCTCAGACACCTTAATACTGACTATATCCCTTGCTATATGCTGAGTAATCTGTTGTGAAAAATACCTCCGAAGAGGCCCCATTATGCACGCTCTCCTACCAGGCAACATAAAAATCCTGCCTAAATGGCATGCTGATTAAAGTCCTGTAAGTTTTTAAATGATTACTTATGCTTCCCAACCATTATCTAGTGATTGTTGAAGCGCCTTGCCAGAAGCCTTCTTTGTGGTGAGTAATGAAATAATGCAAACTGATGGGACCGGGTGCTGATTTTTAAAGGAAAACAGGCTTCTTTGGATGATGGGATCAAAGTAGTCTGTGTGAGCTGTTGAAAAGATTTGTCAACAGGCACGCCAGACACCCCATCATGACAATTCACACAGGAGGGTGTCAGAGACTAAAACCCCTCCTGACCTCTCCGGTTAGGCTACCTGGGCAGTGTTGCCATAAGTATGGAAACAGAGAGAGGAAAACCTTGGTGGACAGAAGGCACAGAGAAATCCCAGAATCGTGTAAAGCTTTGGCTTCAAATGACTGCATGTGCACTGAGTTATGGATCATTATATCCCACAGATTCTGTATTTTGCCACTACCCCAAGATCACAGCAGGGTTAACTGCAGCTTGCTTGGACCTTGGGCTGAGATAAGGACAGGGTGAGGGTCAGGTACACTTTAAGATTTTTCAGATAATTTAGGATTTAGCAGCTTAGCAACAGAACACACAAATTTTGGACTTGGACTTGTTTTACCAATCTTAGATTTACCATTTTGAACATCATCTTGGCCAGCTACGGTTGAAGTCATCATTCTTTGCACGGTATTCCAGTCTCTGGTAATTAAAATGAACCAACAGACAAACTCATTCCTTAAGACCATGAGCTTCATGGAGCAACTGTCTGATAAAAGAGAGAAATGCGTTGAGAGAAATGTTTCAAGAGAAAAACTTGACAAAGACCCTGGACTTCTAATGCTGTTTTAATTATGACTGATACTAGGATCTGGGGATACTGGGATCAGGGTATTCGGTGACAGTGAAAACTCATGAGCAACCCGTTTCAAGCATATTTCTGTTACCTCTATGACTTTGGAGTAACCCCTAAGCATTAATAAAAATATGCAGAAGAGTAAAAAGTAACTCTTTCACTTTCTCAGCTTCTCTTCAAATTGAAGGTGTTCAGTGTGTACTAAAAGATGAGAGGTTTATTAGTTTCCGTTTCTGTGTGTGTTTGCTTTTAAGTTTAATTGGGTATTGTTCCTGTGAAAAAGCTTTGACTTAAAGTTGCTGCATTGCAGTGTGATGTGTTCAGCTGAGAGACTCAAATCGCAAATGGCAGATGAGCTTAGAGCCCTCCTAGCTAGGTTCCACCTAAACTAAGTCTGGCAAACATCATCTTTTTATTTTGGAGACACACCTAGAACTGAAATGACAGAAAAATGTTTTGATTTGGTTATTTAAGTATTCTTGGTGTTTAAAGCTGTATCTCAGCCCCACTCTGCTGTGGTTTTCCAGTGTTATTTTGTCCACAACATTTAGTGTGAGATCCTGAGAGCTCATTCTGGTACATAAAATCGAGCTGAGTCTGAGTCTAGCTGTCTTAGCCCCAGGTAATGATTCAGACTCACCAGCCCTTCATAGAAGAACCCTGCATTTATTTGGTAGCTACACACAAACTGCAGAGTGCCAGCATTCCTGCACTGAGGAACTCAGGCTTGTGTGGAAGTCACTCAGTTTAGAAATTGAAATGGCTAGTTATTCTTCTAAGCTCTGGAGACCCATCACAGCATTTAAAGAATGTCTAATGTGCAGAAACTCAATTTTGTCCAACTCAAAGAAATGTGGTTGTCACCACTGACAACTTTTACATTGCTGTTAATTAACCACATTTGGCTTTGCTGATTTGTGAGAGAGGAATCAACAGCTCCAGAGACCTGTATTAAAGAGAGTGCCAGTGTAGGGGTGTAATAGATGTCCGCCGAGTCACAGAACAGATTGCTGAGTATCCTCACATTAGGAGGCACATCATGATGATGCTCCAGCCATAAATATGCATCATATTTGTAAACAAATAAGTGAAAAATGAAGAATCACCAACAGCTATAGCCCTTACATTATCAAAATTACATTATCAAAACTGCAAATAATATCCTGGGGAATCAGTAAAATTAAAGTCCTTGACCAGGAGCTTAGGAGATAGTTTGTGCATATATCTTAGACTGAAGAGTCAGACCTCACAAGTACCACTTCCCAAAATAGAGCCCTAACTGCACCACGCAGAATATTTTGGGGCCAACATATAGCCAGATATACAAGAATGATGGTGCCGCATGACAAGCAAAAGGCAACCTAACTAATCTTGAGGAAGACATGGATTACGGACTTTATTCCCCAGCTCATTTTTGTTGATTACACTTTTTAGCACAGAAAAACAGCTCTGATGGGAGTAACCCACTGAGGAACCCGCTCCCTCTCTCTCCTGTCCACTTAGACAATACATTTATAGCCAGGAAGGGGACCTCATTCAGTGAGATCGTGATTCCACTTTTGGCCCCTAACTGACGAGGATAATGGTGAAGACATGAAGACAGCAGTGATATTGCTCATGCCCATGTGGCTCCATCAGACTCCTTAGGGACCTGGGGTGGTTTCTGTGGAATGCAATGTTCATGACACAGTGCAGCATTTCTGAGATCTCTTCAATGTACAACAGCACTGGAGCCCTCCCCTGTTTGCAGTAACAAGACTTTGATTTGCTCTCTGGCCACACGAATCACCTCTTTCTAGCTGTACACATAGTGCTTTATCATGTGAAAAAGTGCTCCATCCAAACAATGTGAATTAAAGGTAAAGCAGGTCTAAAGAATTCCTTCTTTGTAATAAGTTATCCATTAAATACCACTTAAGCTTTTCTTGTTTTAAAGCATATGTCAACATAATCTCAAATACTTTTTATAGAGTACTAGTAGTAAGTCATTAAAAATGACAAAAATGTCTTTAATCTATAAAAAATATTTTAATCAACTGAGATATCTTTTTTGACATAACAAAATAAACACAGCCCAGACTGGGCTATCTAATCTTCAACTCACAATGGGATGACTTTACAGCAGAATGTCAGGATCACCAGCTAAATTCATTAGGTGCTTACGGCTCTAAGGAGCTTTCAGGTATGTTTTCCTCACTACTGTGGAATATCTTAGGGGTTTTCAAATATTTACAGATGTCGAATATTTATATATTTGTATTTCCTCAGGGGCAAAGGCTTGTATTTTCTGAAAGGTGGCGTGATTGAGAAATAGGAAATAACTTTTTGGTAGCCAGTGATCAAAGGTAAGATAATGATTCAATACCATTCCTGAGCAGCCATTCAGAACTTCCATCCCCTTCATCTGACTAAAATGACCAGGAATCCTGGAAAAGGCAGAGGAATTAGGAAAACAGGAGGAACTGGTGAGAATCTATGACAAAGCTGCAAATAATATTTGTCTGTCTGCTGTGCCATCATTCTTTTCTGAGGTCAGTACTTTGGGACAGTTTGGTCACAGCAGAGTTAAATACCTGTCGTGTTTAACTTCTAATTTTAGTTAGTTTAAACACATTTCTAATTTGGGATCTGAACATTACAGTCTGGGGCTGCAATGAAGTCACTGTCCTGGTCTGATCCCGTGCCCAATGTTACAGAAGCTTGTCGTGACTTTAAGGGCAGTGGAAATCAGAGGAATCGGCTTCTCCAATTTATCTTCTGGTTTTGCTGATTGCTGTGGCTGGTCATGATGTAGGACAAAACGGATCTTGCAGAAGGTGTAAGACCATGTCACAGGGCACATTTGCAGTGTGTCACCGGGAAGTGGTGGTGCTTGCAGGCGGTCCCACACTGGAAAGGGGCTGTAAGCTGCAGCCATGCTGCTTCCCTTCAGCCCCCTGTCAACGTGGCCATACCGCAAACTGCAAGATATCCCTGTGCCATGGGAATCCCTCTGCCCTTCCACTTGAGAGCAGAGACCTCATAAAGTCCATGAACACCAGCTGGTTCCTTGAAAGCGATGGAGTTTCCCAAGGTGTGGGCCATGCACATCTACAAAGGGCACAGAGGTTTCCACCAGTAATGGACAAACATCTTCATGTGTTTGTTTAGATTTGAATATTTAAAAATATTTTTGTGATCACAACAAACCTTACTGTAGAGGGATGAAGGCAGTGGGTTGATTGACATGGATGATGTGCAGCTGTAGCTCGTTCCCGCTAAGTGGTTAAATAGCCCTGAGGATTATGGGAGAGGGGCTTGGGTGGAGGAGGAGCAGTGTGGTCTGGTCTCTGGAGATCAGCAGAGACAGTAGAATCTGACCAACGGTAAAGCGTTATTGCAGCCCACCAGTTTGTTTGTGCTGCAGCACCTTACCATGTTCCACCCCTAGCACAGGCCTTCCTTGGCTTGCTTTCACAACTACCTATCTTAGCTATTTTAGGGACAATGTGGAATAATCATTTATACAAAACATGAATATTTTTAATATTTATCCATATAGTACACTGCATAGCTGAGAAACTATATTGAAAGGTGACTATCTGGTTTTTTAATTACTCTAATTGAAGCTGATCTGTATTTTATATAGTGATGCCATAATAAAGAGCAAGACTCAGCATAAAACTTTATGATAATTACAAGTATGGTTCACAAAGTGTGCTTGATCTTTATTCATATTCCATATTTCATTGTGTGACAATTATCAAATACTTTTCTGTGATCCTTTTTTCCTTTCATGTGTCTTCTAAACGAACAGAAGACATCTCAGCAGAGGGATTTCTACTGTTTAGATATATAAATAGAGTTGGAAATTTCTCCATGTTCTTTCTCTAAGTAAATATTTGCTGAGATTTAGTAATCTCATCATCTAGTGATGAACAAATTTAATTTCCATTCAGGCCAGTTTTGTAAGCCCAGTGGAGAAATACGGCTCTGCATCACTGTTATGGCATGCAGGGGGGTCAGAAGCACCAAGAAAGAGTGGACCTTGGCCTTGCCTGTGTTTCAGTGCACCCAACACTTTGCCCAACATTGTGTTTAGGAAAGGTAGGAAGCACCAGATAATGGGCTGTGCTGCGCTCTGTCTGAGGACAGGGGTCTGGTGATGGGGTGGGGGCTGCTTGTCTAGCTGGTCCTTGGCTGGGACAGACACACAGATGTGCTAGCATGTGCTGCTGACCCAGCACCTGACTGCGGCTGTCCTGGGACCCACGGTACAGTCAATCCAAATCTATTTTGTAGCAAAGCAATGGAAGACCCAGAGAAGCTGTTCTCATGGACCAAAGGAATTCTCTGAAGCTCTCTCTTCACACTAAAAGATACGTAGGTGATACATTGTCATGGCTTTGGGTCATGTGATGGTTGAGATACAGGGCTCAGTGTCCTGGGAGATGTGGCCAACCCTGACCTAGACTGGCAGGTTGTGTTTTTTACTGTCCCTGGGGACCAGGAGGACCCATAGCTGTGCTCCCTGCCAAGGCACCTTCAGTACAGGAAGCAACATCCTGGCTTTCACCTCCTGGGAATTTGCAGGCACAAAGAGCAAATTTTTTTTTTTTTTTTTGGTAGTTAACGCATGACAAGAAACTGATGTATATATTTGCTGACAGTTGCTTGGTGCCATATCCTAAATTCCTTTTTATTAAAACAGTAAGTACACTATGTTGTGTACGTGTGTTTTACACATGCACGCAAATGCACGCAGATCCCTCTCTCAGTACAAACGGCACCGAGGCCTTTTTATTCCATTCTTGCAATAAAGGGAGCTGCAGTGTGAAGGTGAATCACAGCTGGCATGAACACTTACTGTTTATTACTTATTTTCTCATAGACTATGCATTTAAGGATAGACACAAGTCAATCAGCATTTCATTTCTGAGATATTTCTTCATAGTTTATTTGCCTCTGTTTTCTTCAGAAAAGAGTAACTGATTGTTAAAAATCTTTGTGAGTTTTTGCTAAAATTGCTTATTTGTGTGTGAGTTGTTAGCCATGCCTGTTCTTGGAAAGTAGCATACCTCCCCTACAAAACAGTATTCCAATAAAGCTTGTATTTCTCACCTCTGGGCTGGTGAGACTATGAAAAGTATCTCCTTTTTTAACAAATCTTTCAAAACTACTCAGCCCCTTAATTTCATTATAAATTGGACTTGTACAAATCCTTACAAGTATGGTTGCCCTTTGACAGTTCTTCCTGCTTTAGTCTTAGAACAGCAATGGGAACAGGACTCTTGATCACAGCAGGAATGCGTTTATGATCATGCATTGCTCAAGTCTGTTTTTATTTCTCATTTTATGTAAAATGCTGCAGTAATCCCTTTAGAATTCCCCTCAGCTTAAATCTCAGAGACTGTTCAAGACTGCCTCTTAATGTCTCAAGAGCACTTCAGCTCACATAAGCCTCATATTCAACAGGTAAAGCCCACTTTGTTCTATAGAGATGGCTGAAGTAACATAAAATTAAAGATTTAATCTTCTGTGGTAACTCAGACTGTCCTCAGTCCAACACAAAGACGCTAAAAGTCTGGTAACTTTTAAGTAAGTAGAAAATTCTTTGATTGACAGTGGTCTGCTGTATTGATCCCCAAAACTATGCCACAACAAATTTTATTACAATTGGGTGAGAAGACTTACTGCACACTTTGGGAACGCAAGGGGATTCATTTCACTATTAACAGGTTTTCTCCATTAGAAACTTTAATTGACAGGATTTAAAAGCAATTAAAGTCGAGACCAAACATTTTGGACAAATTAAGAAAGGATTTGGGGGGGTTTTGTTGTTTTGGGGTTTTTTAAAGCTAAATTTAGACTGAAGCAGTCAAAGGAAGGACTGGGCACTTGAGAGTTCAAATGATTGGTAATTACATGAAATGGAATATAGTCTGTACACTTTTATTCTCAGCAGGAACTTCACACAGGAGCTTAACGCATCTTTATCTTTAATGTGTTTTCTCCCATTTAGTGGCCAGATGCTTGCACAATGGACCCCACCAATTAAAGTAGCCTGGGCTACATTCAGAGTGGGTTAGTACAGACACAGCCAAACCTAACATATATTTCCTCAGCCACGGATCTATCCGATAACTCCAAAACCCCCTACTCTGCCCCTCAGCAAACTAACAGAAGATGTATTGAAGTTCTCTGAGCTGGTATCCCTCAATTCTACCAACAAGTTTGCCAAGAAGAACAAATGCAGCTCACAGATGACTCCAGAAGCAAAGCAGCTGGGCATTTTGGTGTTGCTGCTCTGGAAGTAATTCTGATATTTCAGGGGTGCTTTCCTACCTTGAACTGAGACAAAAAGTGAAATATTTATTTTTTACTGTACTTCAGTGTTCTGGAAAATTACAGTGTGCCAGGCACTTAAGTGGAATATTTTGTTTGAGAATAATTAGTACTAACCTGTTTCTACTGCTGTGGCTCCAAATCCTCATCAGAGGTATGGAGGACCAGGTAGGTATCTAATACAGGATAAGCTGAATTTTTAGACTTTTTAGACTGCATTGACTAGAGGTTGCATTAGATCTTCACTGACCACAGTGGAAGCTTAGACAGCTTGCTCATGTGAACAAACACACATAAACCCATATTTCGGCATCCTAATATGTGAGGTGAATGTTACCCAGAGTGATTAATCTGCAGTGGTGATTTGACCCTGGCTGCATGCCAGGTGCCCACCAAGCCGCTCTGTCCCTCCCCTGCTCACCTGGAGAGGGGAGAAAATATAACGAAAGGTTCATGGGTCGAGATAAGGGCAAGGAGATCGCTCAGCAATTACTGTCATGGGCAAAACAGACTCAACTTGGGGAAAATTAGTTTCTGACCATTCAAATCAGAAAAACACCTCACCCCTCCCCTTGTCCCAGGCTTACTCTACCTCCAGATTACTGTACCTCCTCCCCTGCAGCAGCGCAGGGGGACAGGGAATGAGGGTTGCACTCAGTTTGTCACATTGTTGCTACCGCTTCTTCCTCTTCACACTCTTCCCCTGCTCCAGCGTGGGGTCCCTCCCACAGAGACAGTTCTCCATGAACTTCTCCAGTGTAAGCCCTTCCCACGGGCTGCAATTCTTCACACGCTGCTCCAGTGTGGGCCCCCTCCACGGGGTGCAGCCCTGCAGGAACAGCCTGCTCCAGCGTGGGTCCCCCGCGGGGTCACAGGTGCTGCCAGCAGCCCTGCTCCAGCGCAGGCTTCCCACAGAGTCATAGCCTTCTTCGGGCATCCCCCTGCACCATTGTGGGGTCCTCCAGGGGCTGCAGGTGGGGATCTGCCCCACTGTGGACCTCCATGGGCTGAGGCACACAGCCTGCCTCACCATGTGCTGCTGGGGAATCTCTGCTCCAGCACCTGGGGCACCTCCAGCCTCCTCCTGTGCTGACCCAGGGGGCTGCGGGGCTGCTGCTCTCACAGTCTTAGTCCTCTGTCATGCTGATGCAGAGGTTTTTTCCCTTCTTAATGTGTTATCACAGTGGTGCTACCACTGTCACTGATGGACTTGGCCGTGGCCAGCAGTGGGTCCATCTTGGAGCTGGATGGCATTTGGCTCCATGGGACATGAGGTAAGTTTCTGGCAGAAAATCACAGCAGCCACCCCCCCTACCAAAACCTTGCCATGCAAACCCACTGCATCTGCTTTATCTCTCTACTCTGCACATGAAGACCACAACCTTTGCAGTTTGTCTGTCTCCTTTAAAAATATAGCACTGGATCATTCCTGACCTGATATTCCTGCTGTATTTTAAACTTAATGTTTGGGAAGTATATCTCTTTGGAGAAAAGTTCTGAAATTTGTGAAATCAAAAAAAATCAATATAAAAATTACAAAGAACTGAGGCCTACGTGTCATTCATTTTTGCCTAAAAGTATTCAGTGTTTTCCCTCCTCTACCTTTCTTCCTTTGCTTTCTCTTGCTCTTATATCATGAATTGCACCCAAAATGACTGATTCAATATAAGACAACAGAAATTAACAGCAGTATTCAGATACTATTTTCAGTGGAGTAGTTGGGTGGCCATGGCCTCATTTGGGAAGCACTCCCACCCAAAGGGTGTCTGGCTGTAGTGCAGTGGTCCTCAGTCTCTCCTTTACTGTCCCATTTTCAGTAAAGCACCATCGTGTCATTGAAGACAAAGATCCTAAGAGCATCTCTCTTGCTTTTGGGGGGGGAGTGTCCCAAATCTGCAGCCAGCGAACACCTTGAGCCTGAGAAGCAGAAAAGAAGAGGTGCTTCAGCTGTTCCTTCTTACCCAAAACTTCCCTGTAGCCTGGCAGTAAGGCAGAAAACTTTTGGGGGTGCCGTCATCAAAAACTGCTCTGGGTATAGGGGAGTCCTGACTACTGACCTTGCACAACAAGGTTGTGCTTTACGGTGTAAGCAGAAATAAGACTATATTTACTTTCTTTTCTCTTTCAGAATCCAAAGGTACTTATTTTTAGTTTTCAAATACCCTCAAGTGAACAAAAAATATGTACTTGGGCAAATATCTTTTGCCAAACTCCTTAACTCCCCTTAGTAAAACCCGCAACATCTTACCTAGGTCTGCTCAGCACCATCCAAATTCAGGCACTTAGGTTTCTCAGAGCTACAGTTTCACATGGCTGGCTAAAAGTGTACAGCCTCATAGATAATTTCATTTTGTAAATGTAGGCTCTGTGAGCACTGCCAGAATAATATAGGGCTTGAATTACTTAAAGGAAAAGCAAGTAAGAAGTGGTGAAGGTTGCTCTTCCAGAACCCATCTCTCCAGCTTAGAACTTTACATGGTTGCCCATCACCACAGCAGCTGGGTGCCTGCTCTGAGAAAGACTGTCACAACATAAGAAGGCTGGAAAGAAAAGGCAACACACCTGCAAAATGTCCCCTAGCCCAGCCATCATCTGACCACACTGTCATGGGGTTGTATAATCTAAATAAAATAGTTTAGCAAGATGTTTTTGAACATACAACTAGAAAAACACTGGTAGTGTTACCCTGCTTAAGACCAGTGAGTGAGAAATACTGAGCCTGGGGGTCCTATTAGCTCAGTATTGCCTTAAAGTAGTGTTTCAGGTAAGTTTTTGTGACTTTTCAGGATCTCAATTTCTTATCCCCAAAACGAGAGGAATTCAGTAGTTTATCTAGTGCCTAATACAACTTACAGGAAAAGCTCTGTGACCAGGTACCAAACGCAAGATCTCTCTCTGCTTAGTTCCCGAGCGGTGCATTAGAGTTGCCATGTCTAGTTTTTTTCTCATCTCTCTGCCTCCACCATGCACACACTTCAATTTTGTACTCCTTTCACTGGGAAAAGGTCACAAAGGAGAGACAGAGAGTGCCCCAGTAAGACCCGCTGGTGGGTGTGAAGCATGCTCTTTGGGATCAGATGGTTTTGATCCCCTCAGATTCAGGGAGACCAGACCTGGCCATGCTCCCCACTGCCCAAACCCAGCTAGTGCTACACCTTGGGGAGACCTTGCAACACTTTTTAATAAAGACACAGTCTCCCAATATCTGGTAAACCTTTAGGCACAAAGATGATCTCATGAGTACCTGCAGCACAAATTTGATTCTAGGTGCCTAAAGTTTTCTTTCACTGTGGCCCGTGAAATCTGCACGTGAGTGCTGAAGTGCTTGTTTGGCTGTTGCTGCTTTTGCAGGATGACATTCTCACCTCGTGCAAATCAATGTGTGTTTTACCACTGACTTCAATACAGCTAGTATTTTTCCTTAATGTCCTGGAGCTAATAGCCTGTTACTTGCTACCAGCTATGACTGGGCAATTTTTGATATAGCTGCAGAGATGAAACATTCCTGATGTACCAGCTAAAATTTTTAATCAATCCAAAGCAAAAATCCTCTCCTTCTTACTAGAATATTCTGTTTCTCCCCTCTCCCTGGGAAATCCCATTATATTCTGTCATGTGTCAAAATATATCTACTGAGTATTGATATCAGGCATTTATGTGAGACAAAATCATTCATGTATGGTATGAGAGCAGAGAGGAATGACTGCATTCTGAACCACATCTCTTTGTAGCAATGTGGCAAAGGCTTCATACCACATATGGAAATAAGCAATGCATGTAAATTACTTTGTCTAAATGGATTTTCATTAGAAGTGGAATCTAAGCAGTTCAAAAATTGCTAATGTTCACTGGCAGGAGCCAAATGGCTGAGTCAACATCACTTTTAGTCTTTAGTGCTTCTTTTCTATAATGCTGAACCACTGAAATAGTCTGATCAAACTTGGCATTGCAGAAAGTGCTCTGTGCCAGATTAGTTAAGTCACAGACTGACTCACCCTTGGGGGATGACAAATGCTAAATGAGCTACTGATCCTTTGGGTAGCTGGGTACAGCTCCCTGTGAGATTGGGACACAGACAGTAGGAGATACTAATAGTGGGTGGCTCTGTCTGTCATGTGTTTTAATTATTCTTATTTATTCTCCCTAGTTTTCCCCTCTTCACCCTAGATGCTGATTATTTTAGGTATGTTGGAAAGGAGAGAAGCACATAACTAAAAAACCTAAAGAGTCATCAAGATTCTTCAAGTCATTTTGAGCAGGAATCAAAGTTTAGATCCTCGATCCTTCATCTATACCTGCTACAAGCTCCAGGATACGAAGAGGTATACCATAAGCTGTAAGCAGGTTTATGCATTGAAGAGATAAGGACTACGCTCTAGTGTGGATCCAAGAGCATCTCTGTGCTCAGAGCATGCCTAACAGAGCTGTCCCTGTCAGACAGTCATGCTGGAGACAGCTGCTCCTGTGAGGGCAGATTCCTCACATAGGCATCCTGAGATTCCAAATACAGATGCTGACTGAAAGCCAAAACTTTCAGTGCTAATTGCTGGCTTTTTGAATGTATGCATCTGAAGTCTTCTCACATGTTGTTATAGAAAGGTATCCTGATGTGCATCTACATCAGGTGCAGAACAAAGAGACAAGAAACATGGTTACAAGATTCCTAGCAGTCTTTCTTGCTGCCAATTTAAGGATGTACAAGTTTTCTCTTGAAGTCTTACCCTATGTCTCTGGGAAAGGACTTTGGCTTTATCATCTTATGCTCTGCGTTTGCTTTGCTCTGGAGAATTGCTTTGGATGCAGTCAGCAAGATGTGCTTAATGAAAAGCTGTTCTCCTAGTTATATTTCAAGGCAGTTTAGTTTGTATTATTGGCCACTGGCGATATTCCTGTCATGCTATTTGTGTGCAGAGCAGTCATAACTGACACAGCCAGGCCTGTCCCTTCCTTGTTACCCTTGAGCTCCATGGCATCCAATGCTTCCGAATTTTTACAGAACATAGAAATGTACAGTACACCTTTACAGTATGAACAGGATGATAGTGCATTTAGGTAAAAAAACACCCAAGATCTGAGAGCTAGCTTGATTTAGATTTTTGTTCATTGCCAGAGAGTGACACCATTCTGCCTGAATCTACCTCAGCGAAGCTCATCTGGTGCTCTCCTACATGAAATGTGTGGGGGAGATATTTGCCATTTTTAAAATAAAACAGACAATATGTTTAACAGAAAGAGATGATCAGGAATACCTGCTCAGTTCTGAAATGGAGGTCCCAGTCTGCGGCCCAAAGACAAAACAACTGCCCACAAGCCAAGCAGGTGGTTACACTGAGCACACCAGCTTGAGCTAGGGTTGTCCACATTGTCCTGGCACTAGATACAGATGGAAGCAAATAACTGCAACTGAAAAGCAGTACCTGCAACATTTTCTCAGCTGATGATAGTCTTGGCCAGGTAGTACCAAGCACTGGCAGCAACTTCCCATCTACCGTTACTGGCTCGCTCCCAGCTCAGGTACAAGTGCTCCTCCTGTTTTCTGAACTGTTATGTGGGACAGTTTAAGCTGTCCCTAAACTTGATTTTGCAACAGAACCAAACATGTGAGAAATCTGGGCCTTCCTACCGGGATGTCTGCGTGACCGTGTCCCCCAGGTCTTGGGCTGTGAGTCCTGATCTGCTGTTCCTGCCCTTGTCACACCAGACCCAGTGCCCATTGCTGGGGTCACTCTCCTGCTGAGCTGCACTCACCCATAGTTTGACTGCATGCCCATGAGGCAGCCGTGGTGTGTATTGTACTGTAGTCTCTGAGGTTTCATTAAGACAAGACAAAACAAACATTGAAATTTAGCAAATTAGCTGTTATTTGTGCAAATTCCATCTGGTACAGCAAAAGCTCATGGTATATTTCTTCTTTATATCCTGGAGGTTGTAGCAAATCGGGGTCAGTCCATGACTAGAATTCCCAGGGTAACAACACAAGGGCTGAAGTGCACTTGCAGACTGTAGATAGAGGTTTGAATAGCACTTCTTGGTCAGCAATAGCAACCCTTCACTACCTAAACCTTTGCCAAATTAACTACATAAATGTTTTAGTATGAAAATATTGGTAAGCTGGAAGAATTAGATCTGGAGAACAAAATATTGTCTTAGTTGAAGAAGGCATGCAAGCCTTTAAAGAAGGCAGATATGATGTCAAACTAATAATCACAAGTTTAGAAACTGCTAAATGCTGTGAAAAAACTGCTCACTTACCTGATATGTAGAGAGTGTAAGACTCTAGACGGTGTAAGAGGCCCACAAAGTAAGAAATAGCTGTTGCTACCGGTAGCTTGTGAGGCAATGAAATATGCTTGATGTTCACTTTCCAGGTCTGTTAGTCACACAGATACCACATCTTGCTTCAGCTAGCAACGAGACACACTTTATCCAATAAATTGACCAGGCGAGGCTATTCATTTGACCTTAATTACCCAAGTGTTCACCCAATACTATGCAGACAGACAACATCAGTTGACACATTGGTCCTGCTAATAGTGATACTTAGCACTCCCTACCATATTTCATCTTCAAAGCACTTTCCAAATTTTACTTAATTAATATCTTTGAAGATGCCAAACTGTTTGCTGATATTTCACTGATAGTTTCTGCTCTTTCCAGAGCAGAGGAAAAGATGCTATTTCCTAATTAGGTTTTAGTAAAGACACTACTGACTTCCCCTTCTTCTCATCTGGTTTTCAGTATCCTTCTGTTCCCAGCAATCTGACCTCTTGCCAGGCAGCACCTGGCAAATTATTGCCTTACTTGCCTTTTAAATTGCAGATAACAAATTGTCGTCAAATCAAAATCTCTTCATGTTTTTTTCAGACAAATTTAAATGTTACACTCTTAACTTTCAGAACTTCAATCCCTTTACTAGGGAGTAAGTAAAGTAGCAGTCAATTAGTTCCAAAAATTAAGCTCAATATTATAGTTTTTTCTATATTATTAAATTTTTCTAGGTAGAGTTCCCTGACTTTGTGCTTGTTAAAGACTTACATTTATCATGTGCTTGAATTATAGTCCACTGTTTCAGCGGAAGCTTTGGCAGGTTGTTGAAATATGGATGTGATTCTGGAGCTTTCATGTTTTCATGGAGTGTCTAAAACCACATACAGTATATTACATGTCATCAGCACTGCTGCATCTGTCACTGTCAGAGGTGAACGGGCTATTGGCAGAGTGCACTGTAAAGTCTCAAAGAGGCATTTCCACCGAGGTCATGTAGCTCATAACTTTTATATACAACAGGGTATTTGGAGGTGGAAAGAACAAAAGGTACAAAAAGTACATGTGTCTGCAAAGGATGGCTTTCTCCTATAAAATGAAATGGAAAACTGCAGAGTTTCAGTAGATGGGAGGACAGTGCATTGCTCAGATGGTTTTACAAAGTAGACAGAGAGCAGGTTGTTAGGAGACTGCTCCAGTGCCCCCTGGGCCACTTGAAAACTGCCTTACACTACATTACAAAACTCTCACTTGTTGAATTTTAAATGACCTAGACGTTAAGGAAGATTAATTTCCTTCCAGTCCTTTTCATTTTGTTCCAACCTCTCAACTATTTCTTCTAATTCTGCTCTAGCTGTAATCATCCTTCAAATATATATGTCAGGCATAATACTGTCCATCAGTTGTCTCAGTTTATAATGCAGACACAGACACGCACATGCTCACACTGCACACACGTGTGTTTCTGGCCGTAGTTCTTTCATCTGCAGTTCAGCAAAGAATTCAGCCTGCTTGCATTCTGTTCAACAAAGCACTTAAACATAAAAGTAAGGATAAGGCTGAAGCTAAGCACATTGCAATTAGCAATGGGTGTTTAATGAAAGGTTGAGATGGATGGTACTTATTGAGAGCTTATGAACTATAGGAGGAAACCTCCTTCCACTAACTTTCTGAGATGCAAAAAGATCTATTTCAGTCAGACAGTGGGTACTTCTGCCAGCAGAAAAATCCATCTGGCCTAACTCTAATAGGATACTAAAAACAGTAACAGTGAGAGAAACACCCAGATCAGAACTTGCTGAAGACATGACCAGCAGCCAGCATGCCCCTCAGGGACTCGTTTACTCCTCTGGAAGTTTAGGGGGAGCTCTTCTAAAAAACTAAAATATTGATTAAAATACACCCACCCATCCCCACCCACCTACCCCCAAAAAAGGGAAGGGAAAAACAATTTGGAAATAGAAGAAAAGAGAGAAAAGAAATCTCAGGGAGGAACAACTTTAAAACTGTCTACTGCTTCCCCCACCAGAAGCCATTTGCAGGACAAAAGGCCTCTGAGAAGTTGTGGATTGAAAGAGCTGTAGAGGAGGTACAGGAGATAATTTGTTTAAAAGAAAAATCTGCAAAGCAAAGGTAACTTCAAAGACTCTACAGAAATGGGGAATGTTGGTCTGCTCCTCCCTTTTACACTGCGGTGTTGCCACATTAGTGTGCTCTATCCTACTTGTGAAATTATTTCTAAACACAGATTATCTTTGTACCATCTTCCCTAATCTCTACAGTTTCTCAAAGTTCCAGGACTGAAACTCAATATGTTTTAGTTGTAATACATCCTCCTGCAGAATGAAATTATCTGGGTTGGGTTGGTTGGTTTTGCACAGCTGTATTTATAATTCTTCACAGATATCTCAGCTGGCTTTTAAAAGTTTTTCTTTAATTGTGCTTGTTCTTCTGGAAGTGACTGGGTACATCTTCCACTGATTGAAACTGGATGACAAAAGAAAGAGTGAAAGAATGAAGGAAGCAGATATGCTGTCAAGAAAAAGAGCTTTGTCAAACAATTAAGAAACCAAAGTCATACTGTCCTTCCTGTTCCTGAGGTGTTTTGTTTCATCATCACTTTGGACACCTCTTCAAAGCTGTTCTATTTCTGGGCCATTCATAGTATTTCAGTTCCCATTTGGTGTAGCACAACATGTCTCAAGGTGGGTCTCCACTTGCTTCTGCAACTGAGATGGATGTAAACATTTTATATGAAAACCAGGCCGTTTCCCAACGATGTCTTTAACAGTTTCTTTTCCTGTCCATTATTTTTCAAGAATGTGAGTTGATAAATGCATTGCAACCATCAAGATCATATAAGTTTAAGAAAAGATTGTGCTGCAAGGAGATTGAAGCCTAGTAGCATGTGCAAAGCCATTCTGCTTTTGTAAATTCTGCAGCTGCTAAAACGAAGGGGTCTGAAGAAGGCACTGCAGACTTTTACTTCTCTGGAACTACAGCAAGGCTGGCCCTCATCAGCCACGCACTAGAGCATAGGCCTTTGGTAGCATTATAAAAATAGAAAGGAAAAGAAAAAGAATTCTTTGCCTGTCTGCTGCTTACCAATTTGCAGACTTATTTTTCTCCAAGTATATGTATTGTAACACTTTCAAAATGAAATCAGCATCTAATCCATCCATGAGTAATTTAACTTGTAGGAAATAGAGAACAAAAAGAGTGCTTTTAGATAAATCCTAATTAATTGTACATGCAAATGTCTTGGATGGATGTGGTCATGCAATTCAATTAGATGACTAATTATTTCGGAATTATAATACCATATTTAAATAGATAAACACACATAAAAGTGCCTGCCCAGGAGTTTGCACGCTGGAGACTGGGAATAGAATCATTTATTGGCTCTTTAGTGCCACCTGTTGAAAACTAAAAACGCATGCAAATGAAACTGCGCGCCAGTTAGGCGTCCATTTAGAAGGGCAATGTTCATTTGCTTGGCAGGTGTGAAACAGGCATAATCTTCATGAATTTAACAGCTGGGATGGAAGTATTTGAAACATGGTTGTCACCCTACAAAGGAAAGTGTAACATGCCATTGGGGGTGCTGGGAAGCAGGAGCCAAGCTCTTGGGACATGTGGCACATGCATAATACCAATTCAGTTAAAAGAATGGTTTCCCTTCTTGCCAGTAAGCTGTCAAAGGACATACATCAAAATAGCATTCTGATTATAGAAGTCTCCTCTTCCATGAGCAATTCCATAGTAGTACTTCTCTCCTAATTAAGAGCAAGATTACTACTGCCTTACTCATGCAGAGTTTTGCTGGAACCAGACCAACCACTTGTAGGGTACCATGCTTTGCAACACAGGAGGGGAAAGTACCTGCTCTGTGTGTGGGAAACAAGCAGGAGTGAATTAAGTGTAAGTAGCTCTGCCAGGACATTGTACTCACCTGTGACAACGTGGTGGCCAAGTTGCTGACCTCATCTCTGAGGTCAAAAGAGAATATCAGAGTAAACAGGATCCTAGAAGCTCAGTTCTCAGAAACAGTATTTCTTGCCTGCTTTACCATTTTGTTCTGCAAAGATCATCCCTTTCAGACTTCATTTCCCCTTTTGTTTTAATTTATGATCAAGTTCATCAAAAATGCAAAATATGGTCAAATCTTAGGCCTGGGCTGTGCTGTGTTCTTTTTCACAGACAAAATGTCACATGGTTTGCCAAAGCAAGATAATGTAAAATCTCTTATTAAAGAAATCATAGAATCATAGAATCATTTAGGTTGGAAAAGACCTTTAAGATCATCAGCCTTTAAGCCAGGACTGCCAAGTCCATCCATGTCAGTAAGCACTGCACCTACATGTTTTTTAAACACCTCCAGGGATGGTGATTCCACCACCTCCCCAGGCAGCCTGTTCCAACACTTCACTGCCCTTTCTGTGAATTCTTTTTTCCTAATAACCAATCTAAATCTCCCCTGACATAATTTAAGGCTGTTTCCTTTTGTCCTGTTGCTTGTTATCTGGAAGAAGAGACTGATTCCCACCTGTCCACACCCTACTTTCAGGTTGTTGTAGAGAGCAATAAGGTGTGTGTGTGTCCCCTCCGAGTGTCCTTTTCTTCAGACTAAACCCTCCCAGGTCCCTCAGCTGCTTCTCATCAGACTTGTGCTCCGGACCTTTCACCAGTTTTGTTGCCCTTCTCTGGACACGCTCCAGCACCCCTACATCCCTCTTGAAGTGAGGGGTCCAAAATCGAACACAGTATTCAAGGTCAAATCTATTCCTTGTGCAAAAGCACTCATTTCATCCCATGACCTACAATGTGAAAAGACACTGCTAATTAAAAAAGAACAAGAGGCTTGACAACAGTACACAAGGTAGAGGTAAATCATGTGGGTGCTAACAGACAGCCCTTTGCAAAATGTGGCATCATGGCTTAGTCAAGTGGCACTTCAGGTGAAAAAGGAACATCCTGATATAGCAGGAGAAATCATGATAGGGTTTTTAGAGAGTATTGAGGCCTACAGGACAGTGCAGAGAAGTTAGGACAATTTAGGCACGTTCTGAGCTACTCAGTCTCTCTCCAGCTCTGGAGGAACCTCAGTCAAGGAAAGACAGTGAGGGTGTAAGACCACCAAGTTTTCCTTTCATTGTGAACTTCAAGAAATTTTATGTTGATGAAGCAAACCCACCATTTCAGTCTCTTTATTTCAAGCTCTGCTGTTCCTTAAAACATAATGGTTCATGTGCATCATTATCTAGACGCTGAAGGAACAGAACCTGCTACCAGAGCTGGGCACAGAAAAGTGATCCCATGTTTTTCAGAGAATATCTTAGAGTTTTCAAAAGTTGTTCCCATTCTTCACAGAAACAAGCCTTCCTAAATATTAACCACCATCAAGAAGAAGGTGGCAGGCCCCAGCTCCCCAGCTGTGCACCTACCTGCCTGCGGTACAGCCTGCATTCTTTCCCTTGGGACACACATGGGCTGAGTTGACGTGGCTGGGAAGCTGAAAGACAGCACTGGAATTCTGCCAGTGCCAGGCTAAACCAGAACCTTCTCCATGGATCATCTTCATTTCCCTGCCTTATCAATTTCCCACCCACTTTGACTGCATTTCTTTGAACCAGCCTTTCCCACGTCTTCAAGTAAAACATATTATTGAATCAAATTATTACAATTATCTACAGCATTTTTGACCTTTCTGGTTGACTTTCACCACCACTGACAGATTAGGCGGCCCAGAAGTTTGTCCAGGTGTCACTTTCACAAAATTCCCAAATTAAGGGGTGTGTCCACCTATTTGCCTGGGCTTTCTAACATTTCTGTGTAGGTATTTGAAAGGATAATAAGATACAGAAATCATTCCACGCAAATAAAAGTAAACCTTTGTCTGAAACATCAACTTTGAGATCATGAGCAACCTTAAGCACAATATTCTTGGCACAAAATACTTCCTGCTTCAATCTTAATCCTATTTAAACATTATTCTTTTCCAGTTAAGCACCTGTTTTAGCCTTACAGAAGCTGATTCTATAGAATTATATTCAATACCTATTATTCTTCCGAGTGGGAAAGAACTTCAGAAAGAAAAGTAGAATAGCTATTATGACAGTAGCACTTTATTATGAAGTAGCTTCTGCAAAAAAAAAAGGTAAATCAGTGGCTTTGACAGATAATTATGGACTCCTATTACACAGCAGAATATAATAAAAAATTAAAATATGTAAAATGTCTTTCACATTTCAAATAAATGTCGACATTTTCCTCTGTTAATTGACTTACCAATTAAATGAAGCAGAATTCTTTTAAATGTAAAATATGTACTCTTCAGTTCTCCTGCAGTATTTATTTTTAAAATATTGTAAATATTGCTTTCATGCATTATTTGGCTCTTGAGGAGAAGTGTTTGGAAATGATTCAACATACTTAATCTTGTTTGCCTTTGTCATGCAAAATGATAAAAGATTTCACAGTATAACACTCAACTATACCAGTATTCTACTTCTCTACTATTACAGCTGGAAAATTCTCATGATATCAGGATTAAGCACTAATATACAGCACACATAGGAGGTGTTTGTGATTACTTGTAATGCACTAACATTGTGCCATCCATCTTTACTCATGAATAAAGTAATTTGGAAAACTTTTGTTGTTGGACAGATCTAAGCAGTCTAAAGTGAGTAGCCTGAGCCTCTTAGAAAATGCCCAATTTGCAGAAATTGAGAAATTTCCTCTTTCAATCTACTGCTACTTTTTAAAGCATATTACTTTTAAGGAGCTTCACGTTGGATACCCAAAATCAATACTCACTTTTGAAACTGGAGGTGCTTAGGCTCAGCACCGAAGAGTGAAAGTCCAGACAGCAACTGGTTGTATTGTGCTGTCAGTTTCTGGGCTCTGATAGAAGAAAACCTCAAGCTGCTTTTGTAGCCTCACAAAATACAGACATTTATTCCTGAAGGACATATCCTGAGAGCAGCAACTTGAAAGAGCACTTTGGATGTCATCTAAAGAGGTTTTTTTCTTTTGCACACTGAGGATGCTGTGATCCACACCTGGTATTCAACATGATAACATGTCCTGCTACATGACAGTAACCTATTACACTTCACAACAGTAGGATTTCACTGATTTCAGTTAAAGATAAAGTCATTATTAAAATGCATCTGCATATAATATGCACTAAGGCTACCTTACATGTTAATGGAGTGAAAGGCCTGGAAAAAAAATTAGCTACTGAATAACAGGAGTTCAGAGTAAGCAGGTGAATTTATTCATATTTCGTTTTGCAGGTAGTAGGTTTACCCAGTGCTAACTTGGACCACATCTACAAATGATGGTGATAAAAAAACACTCCTATGTTTCAGTTGATACACATCAGAGAACTCCACTACCAAACCAAAAACCACACTCAAACATGTTCCTGGGAGAAAAGTAGGCTAAAGATATTGTCTCTTTACTTCCAGACAGGGCCTGTTCATTGTGGCTGGTGAAGATGATTATCTCAGGTTCAAAATCAGTAGGAATAACCTTTCCAGCTGCCTGAAAGACTATGACTGTTCTTAAAAATGTAGTAGTTATTGCCTAGATGCAGCTGTTGTTTTCAAAGACGTTATTAATTCAGGGAAGATAATTTTTGGGGGTTGTTTTTTTGTTGTTTTTTTTTTCTAGTAGAAGTAACTTTATTAGAACAATGAAGTGTAATGGCCAAGGAATACGTTTACATCAGAGTCATAACTATAATCACAGTTTGACGATGATACACAATGTTCACTTGCAACTGTGCTCTCAAAATTATCCTTTTTTGAATGTAGAGAATAATGGCACTATGCCAAATAAAGACTGTGAGTCTCCCATTTATCACTGTGATCCACTTTCCTACCACAGATGTTTCACCCTTATTAGCTCTTCTCTCAAATGTCCTTGTACCAAATCCTTTTTGTTGGACATGGCAGAAACTGGTTAATGTCTTTTGGCTCTGTCACCAGTCCTGTGGCAAGCTGCTAGGAGAGCCCATCGATACAGAAGACCCTGTTCAAAAAACATCTTTTAAACTACCTGATGTGTGTCTCTACCTTCTTCTGAAGCAGGCGATCCACTGACTTGTGTGAACAACAGGGACAGCAATGAAATACTAGGATTTCAACAACCTACTTTGAGTATTTGCTCTAGATCATATTACTGGCCCTACATTCATCAAAATAGGCAACTGTTTGTGTTAATACATATGTTTTTGGATTCACATACAAAGGAGCTTACCTTCTAAACAAGATGGACTGGATTCCTGATGACAGCCTGGGTGAGGAGCACTGTGGGGTTGATGACCTGAGATGGGCAGCAGCAACAGTGCAAGCCTGATACTTCGTTCACAGGACTTTTACAGCATCAGAGGTCTTTTGACTGTTAACAGAGTTGGATGCAACCATGACTCTGTAGTTTTCACCATGAACGAGAAAAGATTTAGAATAATCTCTCTTTCCACACCTGCCCATTCTCTGCTTATACCTTTTTCTTACACCATGCATCTGCCAGGTGACTGGCTGAGACCTTACTTCTACTCAGTGTGGAGGTTCGTTTCAGATTGGTACTCGGGGTGTCGCATGGGGGCCCCAAATCAGAGTAGGGCCTTTGCCAGACACTGTGCAAATGCATAGCTAGAAAAAGTCTTTGTAAGAGTACTTTACCAAGGTCACAAAGGAAATCAGAGACAGAGAAGAGGTGAACACAGATCCCCAGAGTAGTGCCTTTACCACTCAGCCTTGGATCGTGATTTTGCTGTGGATGTTTACTTGGCTCCTTACAGAGTTACAGGATGAAGGCCTTGGATTGCTTTGGTCATATGTCAGTTTGGAAGTGGCCACCATAAAACATTTCCTCCCAAGTGAATTAGATCCTCAAAACACAGTGAAAGGTCTTGAAATGGTACTGGTATTGCCAAACTAACCATCTTCCCCAAAGCCAACCATTGATTTTATACAGTCAAAAACACTAGGACATTATCACACACCATGCACAAGAAGTCCCTCTTTGCAAATGGTACCTTTCTCATTATTCCTTCTGGACCTAATGGTAAGCTCATTGATCGAATGCTAAAACTTCAGGGGAACAAGACAGTAGCTTGGCCTCCCAGAAGTAGCCAATTCAAAAAGCCTGAACATGTTTGCCTCAGAAGAGTTAATGGCATGGCTTGCTGTGGCTTTTTCATAGAAAGCTAATCTTGCAAACTTGACTTGTCAATCCAAGATGTTGTTTTATCTGCTGCAGCGCAGAGTGGGTGGAGTGGAGAGCACAGCTGAAATGTGAACTCTGGCAAATGCAGACAAGAAAGCATTTGCAGCCGCTGTCTGTTTGGTGCAAAGTTTTGGTTCATTAGCCTTGAAATGTTTCATTAACAGAATACTTTTGGTATGCTATAAACAAACTGTGAGTGCCCTTGCGTGCAACAACACTCTGTCAAAAATGAACCTGGTTTATTCCCTTTTGTAAAATATTTAGAAAGTGAATGACAAAGTTAAGCAATGGTCATATTTGTGTGATCTAAACAAAAGAGTAACATCGTGGTAACAAGCACCTAAAAATACATTTGTTCATTTCTAGTTCTCACAGTGCTGCAGTTGTCTTTGTGGCTCAGAAATACAATTCTCTCCCCCTTTTGTATTCTTTTTCCAATGTTTTAAAAATAGGAAAAATACATGCATACATACAGGTACATTTAAATGTTCTTAAAATTATTTAAGGTCAAAACTTATTTTTGCATTTGATCTGAACTAGTCCATGCCCATCCCTGGTCTTCTATGTAAAGGTCAAATACTGCAATTTTTATTCTGGCAAAGCTTTCAGTGAAGGCAGACATTTTTTGTGGTACATAAACACAAGCTCCAGCAAACCAAACTGAAGACAGATGGAGTTTTGCCAGAAAAAAAAAGACTTTGTAAGGAGAAATTATTTTGGATCAAATAAACACAAAGAAAAAAAAAGGCATAAACAAACAAACAAAACCCAATCTGAATCATAGCCCAGATTTTAAACTCAGTCTTCTCTCAGATTAGAGAAAATTTTGCTCCTTTTTTCCAGGCTTTAAGATATTTGCTCACATATTTTGACAACAAATTGTCCTGGTTCAGGGAAATGAAGAAGCCAAAAATGCTGTAATACAATGGAGCCCAGTGTTCTCCTTGAAGTAGTTGGACCCATGTAAAAAAGCAATTTTTTCCTGATTCTCTTTAGTTGTGGACAGCAATTAAGTTAATAAAAAGTTAGCATACAAACAAGATCTTATAAAAGAGACTTCATAACATTTTGAAAATGTGTCCTTCTGCATTATGAATCTCTCTTTTTTTACTGGTTTGAGTGAAATGACAGATCCTAAATAGATAATCCTGTGTATTAACCTTAAGAGGCATCAGAGCAGAGGGCATAAATGCAAGCAATTCCTAAATTACCTTGGATGACTCAGCTAGGCCTACATCCTTTGCAAGATTTAAGATTTTAGCTCCTTCTTCTATGCAAAAGTTTGAAATAACATCAGCATTGCTAGGTCAGCTAACACAACAAAGGTCTGATGTAAGCTGAGAGTAGCTGCTGAATTCATAAATAATTTGCAGAGCCTCAAGTATCCCTGCCCAGGTTCAGCATCACGCCTTCTTAGTACCTTCCGAAACCTCCACTGGTGTGCCTGTTTCAGTGAGACAAAGAGCCTTCCAGTATCTGTGACTATTGATCAGTACACTTACATCTGTGACTTGGATGCACCTTTTCCCACCTGGAAAAGTCTACAGCACTGGGGGTCACAGCAAGTTCCATGAGCAAGAAGGGATAGTTCTGTGAGTCTTCAGTTGAATTTCCAATGATGTCAGCAATAACGCTAGGTACAGAACCGGGTCCTTTGCTATGAACATTTTTTTCAGGAATTAAATTGTATTTTATCTAATCAAACCATTTTTGCTAGGGGTAATTTCTGTTTCAGATAACTTCAGAAGAAGAAACAGGAATGAGGTTAGGGAAGGGGGATAGACAGGGGGAATCTTTGCTGTATAAGTGACCGTGTAACACTTTATTTGCATATCTAGCATTTAAAGGGTTACGCATGTAATTATTTAACGTAACTCCGAATAAGCTGTTTGATTTTCTTTCATCATGAGCCAAACATTAGGCTTCGAAAGGAATTCCTTTAAACTTCAATAATATAAAGGCACATGGCAATGTGAAAGTTACAACTCCAGCTTAAATGAGTCAGACATAAAAGTATTTATGACTGATATTCTCTGAATATACCAACTTCAGACACTTTAAAGTCTAGTTCTGCTGTACAAGGATAGGTACAGGAATATCAGCCATCGCACATCTGCAGAACTCCTACTTTCAAGCAAAACAGAGTCCAGTGCTTAAACTTTTTTTTGTTTTATGAAAAAAAAAACCCAACATAACAAGCCACACCAGGCCGTCAGCACCCAAAGCAAGTAAAAGCAATTCCTTTATGAACTTCCCACCAGTTATTTGTTTTGTGAGGCTCATGGAGAAAAAGAATAAAAAAAGCTAGTGAAAAAACAGTGTGTCCCAGTGAAAAGCATTGCACATGAAAGAGAGAAAGAAATGAACTGAATGTTGTTTTTTCTTGATGAAATAGCAGATTGGATCTTAGGCTTTTTACAAACTCTAGCACAGGTGATCATCATTTGTTCTGTCAAAAACATTTTCAATGACATGACCAGAACAATGCAGCTGTGATTACAAGGATCAGCATGGATTGAAAGATACTCAGGGCATTTACTGAAGGGATATTTATAGCAGTGCTAAAGACATTTGCTTTTTTAAAGACTCACAAATTCTAGGAACAGAAGATTTGAAATCAGGGTTGCTCCATTTGGTTTTGCATTTGCCATGCTAACCTGCGCAGCCATGTCCTCTCACAAATGAAGGCTGAGCATGCCAGTTGAAATGTTATTGTCACAAAGTCAAATCCAAATGTTGAAGAGGAAAACTGAGATAGTTTTCATTGTGAACTTTGATGTGAAGCATCACAGCTTTTGGAAAACAGCCATATCTTTGATCTTGCAGAAATTGTGAGGAATCAACCACCTTGAATCCAAATCGTTCAGCAAGTGATTTATGTTATAATATGACTGAAAGGAGTTTTCCAAAAGTCATGTAACCAGCAAAGGGAGAAAAAAAAAAAAAAGACAAAGATTTAACAGAAATTTAAGCAATTCTAGTAGCAGGCAATGTAAAGTTCATAGCAGTCTCTTAATTTTCTGACAGAAACTCTGAGACATCCAAGCTCCAAAATTAGCCAGCCTGACTTCTAACAACGCTGAAATAGATAAATGCAGCCATTTGGGTGCCTCAGCCATGCAGACAGCCACGGGGCTAGGATCGTGTGATGCAAGGAGGAGGCAGAGCCTAAGGGAACAAGCATCTCCTGATGGCAGACTGGCTCCCCAAAGCCTGTCTTCAGTGGGAGGGAGTGGAGAACAGCTGCAAGGCAAAGGCTGCCAACTTTAATTCTCTCCATTAGTGGATTATTATCAAATGAGGGGGTTAACAAGAGCAGGGATTGCATTTACTGGAAAGGGCTGCCCCATATGTACCCAGATCCCCTTCCCTGGTGAGCTGGGAAGCCTTCACTGGCAGCAATCCTCAGGAGCTACTGCAAAACCCAGTGGTGCGGCCACTGCTAGGCATGTGGGGATGTCCCTCCAGGTCAGACCCTCTGAAAGCTGGCAGAGACTCATCCCTGAGCAGCTTCTGTGAGGGCAGAGAGAAGGGTCCAGGCTTTGGCATCTCTTACCAGCAAAGCTAGGTGCCCCGCGTCCCCACGGTGCTGTGGACCCCAGACACATGCAGCTCTGCAGTGGGGCTGCTCCCACGCACCCTCAACCAGCACGTCTTTCAAATCCACTTCACTTATAGCTTGTCATGGCCTTTCCAAATAGCTGCATTTTGTTTATGTTAAATGAAATATTCCTGAAGCACATTCTATTGTTTTCCCTGAGAAGGCCATAGTATAGGCTATCACAATACCAGAAAGTACCAAACAAGGTAGATTTTATGTGCTGTCTCTCACTTAAGATTAGAAATCTTTTGCCTCTCTCAGTGATTTCTTCTGTCCTTTGAGCAGAAGCTTTAGATTTGAAATACCTTGTTTTAAAGATGCTCAGTGAACAAATTTCTCAATGGCATTTTTACATTAATGTGAACAAGTACAGAGCTGGATGAATAACTGTTTCAGTTCTGTGACCAAACTAGAAACATAAAAACAAAGACCATGACGTTAATCCAGAAAAGAGAAAGGACTCTTTTGTTATACTTTTCTCGAGCAATTATTTTAAATTCTTCCTTCAGAGCATAAGCAATACCCATAATGAATTTTTATTCAATGCAGAATGAACCATGAATTTGAAAGAATTATTTTTTTCAACCAGAATTATTTTCTTTGTTTAATCCAAATCCATCAATAGTTTCAGATGACCCCAAGCTGTATTTTGTGGATACATAATATTCAGACAAAAATCACTTAGCACTAGCTAGAACATCAGCTCCTTAAAAACATACATGTCATGGATTATATTGTCTTTTCATAGGTTTAACTAACTTGAACACTGGATCTTGAATTTCCTCATGATGATTATTAGTTTTCTGTACTTTCAGACTTGTTCTGTTTCTTGAGGCTTTGGATGTACCTTCCCAGAGAACTTTGCTGGTTTAAGTTTCAAATCTTTAGAAAGGTCTGTTTGTATAAAATTACTACTTGTAGCCTACAGCAAAGAGTTTTTGATGTCATAGCTTTTTTCCTTTGCATTTTTTGAGATTTGTAGGACACAGGTAAGATTTAGCAACACAAAATTTCACAGTGCTTTGAGATTCTGCTGCCGTAAATCTGCTAAAATACATACTAGGCTTGTCTTAAGAGAAATCATATACAAGAACATGACTTGATCAGCATCCCAGTGAGATACAGGATATTTTTCAGCTAGGGAGTTAATGGATGATGATACTATATTTGGCCAGCAAAAATAATGACACACTTTCCCCTGGTCTACAAGAACTACTCCCACATTGATTTTAACTTAATATCTCCCTCATTAGGAACCTGCACAGAAGTTTGGCAGAAATACCCAAGACACTTATTGGATCATTCACTAGTAATAATAGATATTGCTTTTTTTTTCCCTGAGAATGTACAGGCTAATCATAAAAAGAATAGCCTTGAAACAAAAGCTTTTTACAAAATACAGATTTTTATCAACTCCATCACTGTTGAGGTTAAATATTTTATGCAGCTAAATAAAACTCGGACTTCTCCACTTTCATGTTGTGGGATGCAGTAAAAGCTTAAGAGCCTGATTCGTCCCACTGCTGAACGACATCCATTACGCATCAAATGCCCTTCACTTCACAGTGGACTCTGGCTCTGATATGATCAGACTCCCAGAGCCCAGGTAACTTGATATACAATTTCAAAATGGAAAAGTCCACACCAATAGCCAGGAGTGGCTCTTCAGGGGACCTGCTGTGGTTGAAGAACTGTATCCACATGCTCACTGGCCAAAATGCCATAAAGCACTCCTGTTTTTCCTTAAATTGAGCCAAGCAATTAAATACATTTCTACTTAACAAAGCTTCTACTTCAATTCCATTGAACTCTACAGGACATAAGTACTGGCTTAAGTGCTAAACTTGAGCCTTGGACATGTCAGGCCAAATAAATACTGGCACCTGAGTGCTGTGAGCCCTTCTGATGGGATAGTGAAGGTATCATCGGGCTTGTTCTGCAGCTGGGAGACCAGGAGGACACTCAGCCGATTGCTCTTGTAGCTAAGAAAGTGACCAAACTATTTAATGCTGACACAATTGAGACTAATAACTTGACTAATAACTCATTGCCTGATTGTTTTTTTTAAGTGCACTCATGAAAATTAAAGCTCTGGGTCTGGGGCATGAAACCATTATCTATACAACAGCTCATAGAGAGGGTTATCTAATAACATGAGAAATCTATTAGACTCGGTGGAAGCAAGAACTAAAGGAAATAAATCATGCAATAATGGCAAATCAGATCTCTAATTATGGCCCCACACAGGAGGCCAGAGGACAAATACGTCCCTAGGACCACTATGTGGTATTTCTCGTCCTCCCTCTGGTGTTAGAAGCATTCAATCATAGCCTCCTGCCTAAATTCCATCAATCCCACAGTAATTTCTGAACAAAACTAGCATGCTTGGGAAGGAGATGACTAACAATCGCCAGTATAAGTTGTTTTCTTCTGAACTGCTCACAGACAAGGATCTTCACACCCGCTGCCACTGGTGCTGGAAAGCCTGTGGGGTCAGAGGAGCTTCAAGCCCTGTGCGACTCCTACATAACCAGCCAACTCTGCCTGTGATGGAGACAAGCCCACTGCTAGTGTCAGTTCCTACACGCTCCCTGGTTATGTCTGCAGGCCCCTTCTCTGCTGCCCCAGGGAACGTGAGCAGTGGCCCGGGCTGAGACCCCAAAGACAGCAGTGAGCAGGAACACATCCATGAGGAGCTGAAGCACATACCACCTCCTCTCAGTTCAAAGGCAATGGAGGAAAACAGCACATGGCAGTGGGACCCCAGAGCACAGTGTTTTATTCCTCTGCTGCTCTGAGGCAAGACCTCTGGCAAAGCCACTCCTTTCTCTGTTTCAAGCTGTGAGGGTTTTGCCAGGTTTAGCACGCAAGCATGGAGTCATCTGAGAGGGAAGGACTTGGGTGTTGTTTAGGACCCCTCATTTGCACATGGGGTGCAGCACCATCCCCTGAGCAACCAGCCCACCAACCCTCCTCCCTACCCCACGGCAGAAGCTGCCTCACCTGTCCACAGGCAGATGGGGAGGTGTGTGACCTCCTTGGTCCAGAGACCTGTGGGTGCCCTGCTGTGATGGTGTCCTGTCTCTGAAACACTCCCGTGGGCACCTGGGTGTATCTGCCCGGCGTACCGGGCTGTGCTGAAGTGAACACAACATCAGGAGGAAGCCAGTGCGGAGCACCAACAGCACAGCTTACACCCATCTGCAGCAATCCGGGTCAACATGTCTTGGTACCATGGGCAGGTGAGGTATGAAGGGTCAGATTCACCTCACCTAACTTCTGTGACTAGAAGGTCGGCAGCACAACTTTCTCTGGAGTCCCACTTCCAGATGCAAATAAATTAATCTGCTTTGGACCTTTAACTTAGGATGCCTTTGTTCTCCCTGTGAAGGTGCTTGTCCTTTGTAAACTGAGGCGGTGTGCTTGGCTCTCCCACACCTACTGCATAGGTTGAGGACACATCCCTCTCCAAGGTTTCTGACCTCAGCAGCGTATAGTGGCCGATCACTGAGACACGCATCTATGAGGACTAGGAACCAACCGGATACTATCTAGCTATCATGAGCATCACTAACCAGCAGTGCAAGCTTTCTCCAGGAGCTACACAGTCCCGCAGTAACTTTTTATTATTTTATTGGGACTGAGGACACTATGTACTTGGGAATTGTCCTGGTTGGAAAGACTTCACACCAACTGGATGTGCTCAAAAATGGACATGACTCAGTAAAAATGCAGCATAAAAATGATTGAAAGCATCTAAATAAAAGTAAACAAACCACAGTGTGGCATAAATAATAGTGCTGAAAACATCATCAGACTTAATTTTAGCTCAAAAAAAACGTTGAGGGCCCAGTTTATCAGGAAGACACGATTCCTTTTGCTTTATCTGAACCATTTTTGCATGCACAACTATTTTCTTAGACACTCACTTTGGTCCAAGTTCTAATTTCTTTCCACTGTAATCAGCATTTCTCACTAACAAGAGGTCCCTCTGTAGCGCTGTGGTTTTCCATTTAGAGGTCATTTCAGAGGTCTTGGGCATTTGTAGAGCTGTTCTCAGATGGCTTCCTCCACCTGGGTGAAAGGAGAAGCAAGGACTCAGTGGGTGCACTGTAGAGAGGATGGACCATTCCTCATCCTTGCCCTCATGTGGAAAGCAGAATTTGTGAAACTTGTCTTAAGCTGTATCTGTATTGCTAAGGAAATGCTGCAATTCATGCTAAATAAAACAGGCCTGAGGCCAAATGGCGTGACCTGGTCAAATCCATATTGCACAGCACTTGGTCCTGGGTTTCTTCTGGCCCTTACTGTGTTGCCAGTGGGGGCCTTAAGGCATAATGATCATCCTTTGCATGCGCTTCTGTAGTTCCATGTTTTTCAAATGACGTGAGGGCTGTGTTTCTGCCCATGAGGGTGGTTTTTCCATAGCATGAAACCTTTAGTAAGAATCGTTTGCATCAGGTAATGACATGTGAGTATGCATTTAAAGATACAAATCCTTCTGGGATAGTGTTGGAGTACTGTGTAAGGTGGAGGGAGTCAACAAGTTTGCAGTCTCACTCATGATGCCTCTTGGCAACAGCCACGGGCACATGTTGTCCCCTGATGGGGACTAGGACCTGTCTAGCAGGGTGCCAATATGCAATGGGACAGCATGGGTGATGGGGAACCACTAGTCATCTGAGCCTGTGCCCCAGCCCTGCTTTGTTTGCTAACATAGACATACCCGGAGAGGTACGGCTGTAGTTAAGTGCAAGCTAATGCCAGTTTTCACCCACAGAAAAGATGGCCAGTCACCCAACACCCCGAATGAGTTGTTCAGATGGATACTGACTGCTCAGAAAGGGCTTGCACCCCTATTTCCAGTGAAACAGTTGTGCCTGCAGAGAAATAATAGAAAAAAGGTGGCTTTTGAAAGATGAAGTTTATCTCATGCACATTTTTAATCAGAAAATTATATACAAAGAACTGTTTCCTTGCAGCAAGGCAAATTTAGCTAAATCTTTGCACAATATATCTGAAAACTGAAAAAAAAATACTAACCCTTTAATTGAAGCCTTTTCCATTTACACAGGAATGAAACAGAATAAACTCCACATTTCCACACTCACATATTACTGTAGACATAAAAATATTCCTGTGGGATCACACAGTCAGAAATCACCTACTCAAGGGGCTATGAATGATGACTTCAATAGAAGATGGACATAAATTTTAATTAGTTGGTTATTTGATCTTGTGTTGTTAGTGATGGAGGATCTCAGAAGGGAATTAAGTATGCTTAAGACTGAAATTGCTTAGAACCAAAACACACTGCAAGGTAAGTTACATGCCACTAAATTAAAAGAAACTTTGCGCCAATTAGAGATACAATAAAATAAAAATGGCAATTACAATTAACCAATCAAGAAATGCAATTGAGATCAAACCAGCTATGGGGATAACTAAATTTATCCTTGCCTTAATCAGAGCTGCTAAGTATTTTCAAGCAGATTTAAGAAAAAGTATTAACATTCCTGGGAACATTTTCTCCTGGAAGATACAATTTAGGAATAGAGAAACTAGGTCCTTTTTTTTTTTTTTTTTTTTTTTTTTTTGCTTTAATGTGTTTTCATTGCATTTCTCTTTCTATTTATATGTCCTAAGCAAAGCATCTCTTGCATCATTTATATACTTTGCTTGCTCTCTCCAGTATCCCAGCCTTTGCACCTACTATCTATTACCTTATGTCAGGAATACCTCTAAAGTTGTCACAGCTTCAAAAAAAAGAGAGCAAATCATTTATTCTTTTATAGTTTTCCAATCAATAGAATTGTACATGTGCAGCTTAACACGAAGCTGGGCACGTAGGGCTGCAGCCTGCTTTGGGAAGCGAAGCAGAACCAGGAGAGATGCCTGCGCTCTGGCCAGCAATCACCCATGCTGGGAAACTGCTGGCTCAGCGCGTGGCACAGTTCTGACCTGTGCCAAGTGTCTTGTTTTCCCCTGACAAGGTCTGGGCACAGTTCAGGGGTTGGTGTAGACCAGGGACCACTGCCAATAAGCAGCAGGGGATACAACTACTCTTCTGGGGGATGGAGAAAATGAAGCCACATGGGTTTGAGCCATGCCAGGCCACGCCAGCTGGCCTCTGGGCCAAAGAAAACTCCCATTTATTTACTACTGTGTATCCAGCTTCTACACACAAGTGTTTAGACTGTCTTAGCAGCGTGTAATGAAATCAATCAGTCTTGCCCTTCGCTGCGCACTCATTTCCCTGTCATTTTTTGATTTTCAGCATTTAGAAAATTGCTGCATTCAACATCACAAAGGAGAAGTCATATATGAAATTTCTGGGGCATTGCACAGACAGACCTCAGACTTCTTTTTAACAGTCGAGTCCATACCAACTAAATGGTTGTTTAACAATGGAAAACTGTGAAAAGAAGTTTAGACTTTTTTTCATATAATGACAAAAAATTATTGACATTTTAGGTGAAAATTTGTGAAAGATTGAATTATCAGATAAAGCTCATGAACGTTCTACAACATCAAACAAATGAACTAATGAACCAGAATAAGCATGGACAAACTATGTTCACCTTAATTAACTATTAGAGAAGACTCATGATCACTTTCATCCTTGAGTAGTTTCCTCTTCCCTTTCTGAAAGAAAAAGGCAGTAATTCGTCCAATCGACTTGCTAGTGATCTTGCATTTTTCATCCTTTTTGCTCCATCTTACAAAGCTCTGGCCACTCAACATGCAACACCATCACAGTTTGTTGCATGATCCCATATGACCTTCTTTGGCAGCATGTCTGTCTGAAACTGTCTGCACATTCTAAATCACATTCCTATTTCATTTCTCCCTTTGAATCCTCTTTTAAATATAATTTCTATTACAGGAACAAAAAGGGGCAGTCCTTTTTTAGGAAAAAAAAAATAGTAACAGATCCAGATGCAAAACCACAAACATCATAAAAAGGATTCCTGTTAAATCTGAGTACCTAACACCTTTTCCTTTCATCAAATCTTCAACAGTATAGTATCAATTTACATCCTGATCCTACATGTCTACAAGCTTAAATACATGACAGTTCATACTTTCCCCCCCTGTTTTCATTATTAGAATTCACTAATAATCTGACTGATCCATTGCCTGAGGAAGGGAGGAAGACCTGACCTCTCTTCACTAGGGGAGAAAGGAACCATTATTTCATTGTATATTATTACATATGTTGTTATTATCTTTTTGTTCAAAGTAAAGCAAGCTTCTAATGTTTGCAGAATTGGAGTTCTCTGGGCACTTGCTTTAAAAGAAAGTACAGAAGTTAGGACATTGTTTCCCCTACATATATTCCTGCACATACAAGAGCATCTACACACTTGTAATAACACATACATTAGTAATAATAATATGGAGGAAATGCAGTAAAGGAGTAGGAAAACAAAATGCCTTACCAAACTTCATATCTAAAAAGAGCTATAACCTTGCAATTATTTTGTTAGCAAAATGTGAGTCCCTGACAAAATAACAGAACAACTTTGAACACAAAAAAATAGGAACACATAGACAGAATAAAATAAAAAACAGCGATGAATCAATCGAGAAATAACCCTTAATTTCTCTAAGGCTCTTTAAAAGAGCCAATTATGCCAGATGAACTAGAGAGAAATTTTTAGTCAAACTACTCCATTCATGGATTATTAGATTTTTAAAGATCCTAAAGTTCTTTAGAAATTAAAAACTTGCAGAAGAACCTCCAATACGTACTTATATGCAGATTGAAAGCAAATGGCCAAATAGCTTCTTTGCATGTAATACAGATGTGGGAGTGAAGGGAGTATTGGCCAAAGAACTGTTAACAACTTTAATCAAAATTACTGTGGCAGGCCTAAGTTTGATTTTAAAAATAAGTACAGGCAAATGCATGCAGACAGCTGTATTTAAGCCTGACTTTGAGAAATACAGCTCAGAGGATTCGTGCAGGGTAGTTAGGACATAGGCTGTTAAGGTCTTATCTAAAAGATAATCTCCCTAAAAAATGATGGAAGCCTATTGCTCCAGTCACCCAGAACTGGATGAGGCATTGAAGAACATGCTTCAGGAGTAATCCTCTACTGGCAGGGGAAGAGATTAAATGGCCCAATAGCTTTTTCCATCTTTAGTTGTTATGATTGCACTGTAATCCGACTAGTGCCACTTGCCTGAAGAGGGGAAGACGACCTCAACCTTGGGGGTAGGGAAGGACACAATATTTCATTGTGTACAATATTTCAGATGTTATTCTTCCCAGAGAGCTCCTCTCAGATTAGTGTTGTTGGGAAAGGTTTATCATTTGCATTCCCATTTCTGCAGTCAACCCAAGTAATATGATTGTGGCATTAAACTTATCCTACAAAAGGTATTTGTTTAAGACATTTCTTTTCCATTATTACCCACACAATGAATGTATGCACTAGGTTTCTAGAAGTCTGCACCAAAAACAACTTTTAAGCCCAGAATCACATTTCCTTCTCCATTGGCCTTAATTCCTCTATTGAAACTTTTTGCTGACTAGTTGAAAGGGGCCGTTCACTCACTTTGCAAAACCCAATATGCGATTTATTCCCACATTTCAAAGGAAGAATGGGAAGCTTTTAAATCTCTACAAAGGAACCGAGAAATACTGATCAAGCCCAACTGACAAGGGGACAGATGTAGGGTGATGAGTGAATTCTATAAGACGCTTTAAAATTTGGATCAGTGAAGACAAGTGTCTTCCAGGAGTAGCAATTTGATTCTCCCCACCACAGCTCATTTGGCTGAGTAGAAATGTGGCAATTCCTCTTTCAGTCTACAATAAGCACAAACTCCATCCCAACAAGGTGGACATGTTGTGGAGATAAAGCATACCACAAAAGGAGGTCACCTGTGCTGTAACTTATTAAAGCCTCTAAATCCAAAAAGCCTGAACAGCAAATGGATTTGAAACCCTTTCCCACCCAGGAATACTCCTCTTGCTGTTCCCAGCTCTCAAACTGTTAATCGGCTTCATCTACATGTTACTTCTTGTGCCCCAAGTTTTCTTGAGTACTCCCCAGCAGAACATCTTTAACAATAATTTCTCAGAAATACCCATCTCAGCTTTTCACTGCATCATGCAGCACTTCTAGCCACACAGCAGCAGCATCTATCATGCTTTTAGCTCCCTGCAGAGCCATATTTTGGTTCTTCTGTTATAACTGAAGGATTTGACTTGGCACTGTTTTGACAATGAATTTTACGCAAAATTTCCTGTGAGATTCATCCCATTAAAAGTGGGCAGGTTGCCATGACCTGCTGGGTCCCTGATCTACTATCAAAGCTGGTGCATCCCTGAGCATTTCTTGTCCTTTTCTGAATTCATTAAGGCTCTGATTGGGGTAGGAATATGCCCACACAAGAGAGAATAAAGATTTTGGATCCCACAGGAAAAACGTGAGACCCAGCTTTGCTAACATCTTAAATCCAGTTCATTGTTACACTTGCACCAGAAATAGCCATTCTTACAGGTGCAAAATGGGTGTAAAGAGGCAATTTGGGAGTCAGTAGTAGTCGACCAATATGAGAACTGTCAGTTTTTTAAACAGCTGCAAACCACCAGAGAATATAAGTACACAAGCAGCAAGATACAAATCAGTTTGGCAGTTATTTGTACCCAGCAGAGATGGTCCCTAAATAAGAAACTCGCTGAAGAATTTGTTTTTCGCCTTCTGGCTGAGAACAGTTACCACATTTTCAGCAAACACAGAATTTGCAGTATTTTTTCTTGAGTGATAAAAATGTTTATTCTGATGATTCTGCTACAAAAACAACTAGGGGGACATGTTGCCTTGACTTTTGGGGAGATACAGGTAATTATGGCAACAAGATTCCAGAAGGGGGTTACTGTGTATACTTTAGATCTGAGCACTTTTGTAGTCATTTTAGGACATAATACCTTTTTACTGTATTCGCCTTTTTAAAGAATGAGTCAATGATTTTGAAATGTCATAGCTCTCCACTGGAAGCTGTGCAAATAACACAGCCTCACCAGCTTCCCTTTGCACAAAAATAAAGAACCTCATAATAAACAACTGCTCCTTGCTATCTTAAAAAATAATGGCTCTCCTTCGCTCCACATCCTTATTATTATTCCAGTTATTGTACTGCAATAATTGTGGTGAGGACTTGTAGTTTTTGGAGAGTAAGGGAAACTGTACTTTCTCCAGTGAACTCTGATTTTTGTCCCCAAGAAAGGAATGTAGCCAGTGATGGGGACCTGATCCGGCAACAAGGGAAGCATCCTGCGATGTCAGACCTGCCTTGCATGAAGCTGCCTCACCCTCCAAGGAGTCCAGTGTGTTTTGATGTACAGCTGTAATGCAAAATTTGTAGAATCCTGAGGGCTCTTTCCATTTTTTCCTATTCAACTGAAGCAACTTGAAATAAAATAGGGATCCCAACCCTTGAAACAGGGGAAATTTCCATAAAGGGAAATGACTTCTGGAAAAACAACTATAAACATGAAAGGAAGAGGCAGTTCTTTTAGTTTGTTTTGTTTGCTTACCTTCCTCCAAGCGTGCTGATGGGGGAAAAAAAGATAGGCAGACAGAAAGATGCAGACCGAGATACAGAGTGTACCCATTAAGTATCTGCAAGGAATGCTTTATCAGCTTGCTCGTCGGCTGCCGAGTTGTGCATTTGAGGGCATTAGATTCCCAAGAGCGGGGATCTATAGAGGATTCCTACCTTTGGAAAAGAACAAAAACGCAGAATAAAAGCCTTAATCTTATAACCCCCAATCTAGCCAACTAAATCCCCAATTAGCAATTCAAACAGATTAATATAGTCCTTCCCTCCATTAAGGATACCCAACATCATGTGGTTGTGTATTTTAAAGTTACATTTTTCTTGTGTGCAGCTGTCTTTCTCACCAAAGTTGACAATTCCTTTCAGGCCATCCTACTTTCCCATCAACTGGGAACGGACTCTTTCTTTTTGACTTTTTTATTTTTTTCCTCTTAAGTGCAGTCAGTCTTGTTGATGCAGTCTGGCAGAATCTCTTAAATTAATGCTCTCCTTTATTGTACATGTCTCCAAATGTCTGTCCACCTTGCTGTTTCCCTCCTGCGGGCTGTTCACAGGGTTCTCACCGAGAGCAATGCAAAGGGTGGACTGGCACAGTTCTCCTGCTTTCTGCAGAATTCATTCTCGTCCCCCTAAAACTCATGAGTGCTCTAACTTTAATAACTGTTTCTCCTCTTGCCTGAGTAGAAACCAAAGCAAGGGGCTGCCCCAGCGCAAAAGAAACACTGCTAAAGCCTCCCTGAGCAAGGCAGGTTGGATCTTTCCCAGATAAAATAGTCAATGCCAAATGCCTTCAGACATACCAAGAGCATGTTTCTACAAAGTATGAATTACCTGCAACTTCCAGCGACCACTAGAGGTGGCCAGCAGTCTGTTGACTGACCCTCTAAGTAGCTCTCCCATTTTTGCAACCCCATGGGGCAAGGTGTAACAGAGGACCATGTATGTCCCTCATCCTCTCCCATCCCTCACCCTACTACATGTAAAATGATGGGGGAAACATATTGACACTTCTCTGCCCTCCTCTATTGCCAATCTCGTTGCTGTCATGCAATTTTCCTTTTTAAGTAAAGGTAAGTAAAAGCAGGCCATTTTTTCTCATTTCTTAAGAACACAATTTTAAAATCTCCTTTTCCACCAGCTGCAGTAGATTACCATGAGGGGAGCTTTGGGAGGAAAGTGAGTCTTGCAGCAGAGCATGTCTGTGGCCTCCCAAAAACACCAGCTCTGTTGGGCAACCAGGTTTGGGAGCACCGAGCTTCTTGCCCATGTTACTGGCTTTCCTTGCCCACAGGTGCAGTAATCCTCAGCCACGGTGAAGATGCACAGGCTTTTCATCCTCTTTGTCATGTCTCTGCTCTGCCTCAGACAGGTGATGTAGAGGAAGACTACTTGGTAAAACTTGAAATGTTTAAAACTTACAAAAATACAGTTGGTGCCAAAGTTTCCTTCACATCTGGTCCTGCACTCCAGCAGAAAAAGCAAACACAACATGGCTTCGTAGATAAAAGTAGGCAGACAGCTCATATTTTCTCAGTTCTTATCTTTGTGTCTTTGGAAATTAATAGCAAAACTTGAAAGAAATTTTAATAAAAGGAACACAAGCATGAGTATATGGAATTTATTATAATGATCAGCATTTGCATATATCCAATCCATTCTGCATATGCCTTATCACCGGCAACATTTCACACTTAGCTACATTATCTAGCATTTTACATGTACAGGTGTGCTTACACCGTATATAGACAACAATAGGGCCCAGTCTGACTTGTAAATCATAACAGGAATAACAAATACATGGCTGCTTTATTTGGCTACCAGGTGGAACAAAGCTTCCCTAAACATTTTTGATCAAAGGCACTTTCCATCAAACAAACTTTTTGTCTGTATTTTAAAGGTTTAACTCAACTTTTCTACGTATTAAGTTTGCTTTAGGGTTTTTGTGCTTTTTACTTAGGGTTTAAAAATTTAATAGTCAAAAGAAAGTGGCTCTGCTTTAGAAAAATAGTAAATATTTTTAATATTTCTGAGAAAAAATATCAAATTTACCAGTTCTTGTCTTAAGCTTTAAAAGATTCATTACATAAAGAACTCATGTCTGGTTGAACCTGCTTTGAAGTTTTGTTACCACATACAGAATCCCCCATAACTGGGGGGAGGATTGTGTCTCATAGTCACTGGCGACTTTCTAAAAGCTTACCCTATTGGAATCAGGAGTTTGTTCCAAAATATCCATTTTCTCTTTCTGTAAAAGTCTTTAGCCCTTAAGACTTAAGGATTAAGATGGGAAACAATCAGAACATTTCTCAAACACTTTGAAATTACGCAGCAAATCAAATTACCTTAACGGGTTCTTGTTGTATTTAAATCTTACCATTTATTGGTAGCTTCACAGATTCTCAACATTTAGGTTGGCCATACGGAAGTATCAAAAGCAAGCTTTTTATTTAAAGTTGGTTGTATGGCTGTAACAATAACAGATGGATATGAATAAAGGCATGGAGTTCAGGGAGGGCCTCTGACCTTACTGTCCAGAAGACCAGTCAGCGAACAAAACAGATGGAAGAGGACAATAGTGAATAAGCAGCTGTGAGGACATCGCGTCTGATGAAATCCATGTCACCGCAGCTCCCGGCTGGTCTGGTTCATCCATGCTCCCTTCTGAAGGATGGGTCAGCCCCTCACAAACACGCACACACAGAGCAAACACACATGCGTTTGCAGTCTCATCTGCATGGGAAGCGTGGAACATGCGGAGAGCAATGTTGAGTGGAAAGTATCACCCAGAGAAGGTGGGCGCACACTGGCCCTGGGTGCATGGGCTGGGGGAGAGGGGAACTGAGTGGGGATTTCCAGTGCTGAGCTGGAGAAAAAGGCAAGAAGGAGGAAATGCTGACTGAGCCAAGCCCTGTGGCATGACTCCCAGAAAAAGAGTCAATATCGCAGGGATCTGGAGGCATCAGAGGTTGTTTCGACAGCTGGCTTTAACAGCTGGATTTACCTAGTTACCGACTGTGAGACTGCACAGTAGCAGGAATGGGAGCAAATTATCTTCTGGCTATCCCAAACCCATGCAACTGGCCTGGGGGAACTGCAGCCAGCCAGAGTAACTGGGCAGACAGGCTGGTTTTTAAATGGAAGCGAAACACTTGTGCAGAAGTCAAGCTCACAGGCTAAGCTGACTGTGGGCAGAGAAACACATGCTGTACTGATACAGCCCGTGAGTCACGGGCAACATTTTCACCAATAGCAGAACATGACTTTTTTTAATGACTCCATTAATAGGCTCCCTGCAAGATGAGGCACACACTTCTTGCTCAGCCCATTTGCTCTTTGCAGGAGTATTCTTCTTACGCCCAGTGAGCTCTTAATTTGCAGTCAAGTTAAAACCTGATCTGGTTCCTTCCACTGTCAAAAAATAGCAATGTCCTCCGAATTCCTTGTTACACAGAAGAGCCAAACCTCACCCATCTGCTGGCAGGTTGCTCATTTTTGACAGCTAGTGGCTTGTAGCAAGCATGCTTTTCTACCATGAGGAGCCAGGTTAGGCCCAATCCTGCTAACACTTAATAGTAGACAAAGTCCTCACAGAAGTCGACGGGTATAATTCATTGCAGGAAATACTACACCTTATAGTGTTTTGCAAACCCTTTTTGCTCAGATACTGATAGAAAGTCTCAGGCATCCTTATTTAAGAATGTGTTTAAGGCTGTTTCACCTTTAAGTATAATGCTGTATGCAGATTCGTTTATCAAGGTTGAAGTTCTTTCTTCCTGAGGTGTTTGTATGCATCTGGTGTCACTTTTACACTCTTCTACACTACAACCTACCATAACCTTTTTCGTGAACACATTTAAATAATAGAGTCAATAAAGACTTAAAGACTTCAGTAGCTGTTATGGTTTAACTCCAACTGGCAACTAAGTACTAAAAATAACAAATTATAAAAGTCAGCAACATATACTTTGTCATTTAATGGAAAAGTATTTTAATGAATTATTGTATTAAGGGGAAAACAGTGCTCTTAATCCTATCATAATATCTATGTCTTCTAAAACAGCACATTTATTTTTCAAGAGGCTGAGATGCACAAAAGGAGGGAAAGCTACCAACACCTATCAAAAGACAAAACACAAAGAAGCTAATAAAAAAGAGCAATGTAATGACAGAGTTTTAAATTCTCGAAGTAAGGAGCTGGGTCAGCAGAATCACTACTTTGGACTGCTGTTGGGCCAGCTTTGGCCTGTTTAGGAGACTGGTTGACAGAGTTGCTTGGGAGACAGCCCTGAAGGGCAAAGGGGTCCAGGAAGGCTGTACATTCTTCAAGAAAGAAATTTTAAAGGCACAGGAGCAGGCCGTGCCCATGTGCCAAAGGGGAAGACCAGCCTGGCTGAACAGAGAGCTTTGGCTGAAACTCAAAAACCAAGAGTTTATGGCCTTTGGAAGAAGGAGCAGGGAACTCAGGAGGACTACAAGGACCTTGTGAGGTTATGCAGGGAGAAAATTAGAAGGGCCAAAGCCCAGTTAGAACTTCATCTGACTGCTGCTGTAAAAGACAATAAACAAATGTTTCTACAAATACATTAGCAACAACAGGAGGGTGGAGGAGAATCTCCATCCTTCATTGGAGGCAGGGAGAAACATAGTGACAGGGTGAGGAAAAAGCTGAGATACTTAATGCCTTCTATGCTTCAGTCTTTAATAGTAAGACCAGTTGTTCTCTGGGTACCCAGCCCCTTGAACTGGATGATAGGGATGAGGACCAGAATGAAACCCCCATAATCCAAGGGGAAAGGTCAGCAACTTGATACACCACTTAGACACACACAGGTCTATGGGGCTGGATGGAATTCACCCAAAGGTACTGAGGGAGCTGGTGGAAGTGCTTACCAAGCCACTTTCCATCATCCAGCAGCATGGGAGGTCCCAGTTCACTGGATGTTAGCAAACGTGACGCTCATCTACATGAAGGGCAGAAAAGAGGATCCGAGGAACTACAGGCCTGTCAGCTAGACCTTGATGCTGGGGAAGGTTATGGAGCAGATCATCTTGAGTGCCATCATGCAGCACATACAGGGCAACCAGGTGTTCAGACCCAGCCAGCATGGGTTTATGAAAGGTGGGTCCTGCCTGGCTAACCTGTTCTCCTTCTATGGCAAGGTGATCCACTTAGTGCATAAGGGAGAGGCTGTGGATGTTGTCTACCTGGACCTTAGTAAAGCCTTTGACACTGTTTCTTACAGCATTCTCCTGGAGAAACTGGCTGCTCATGGCTTGGACAAGTGTACTGTTAACTGGGTAAAAAAAGCAGCTGGATGGCCGAGCCCAAAGAGTGCTGGGGAATGGAGCTACATCCAGCTGGCACCAGTCACAAGTGGTGTTCCCCAGGGCTCAGTATCAGTTGGACTCGATGATCTTAAACATCTCTTCCAACCTAAACGATTCTATGAAAACATTAAAAATGACAGCACCTTAGTGACTAAAATCTGTGTAAACTACCAGAGGCTGCACTATATTATGGCAATAGTTGTATGAAAATACATGTAAACATTTTGTACAAGTTAATGTCATCTGCAATTTTTCAATTTTTCCTCTTCTCATTTTCCTCCACCCTGCCTTATTATGATATATTTCATGTCTTAGCTATTTCCAGTTTTTTCTAAAGCAGGGCTCATCACCCAAGAACACACACATATATGTAGATACAGAACCTTAAAAGTCTGTGTTTCCAGAGGGTGCTCACAGAGGTAGTTTTGTGGGTGTGAGGCGGACACAGGGGGTTTGCTAGGAGGCACCAATCCAATGCAGACTGGGTGTCTGATAAATACAGAATATGGATAGGCATAAATAGTAAAGAGATACAAAGCTTAATGGGACTAATTTGTACCTTTAAGCCATCACTTCCCTTCTCCTTGTCTCTTACCACTTTCAGCAAGAAGCTCTTCAGGATACAGACCATCTGTTATGGGTTTGTATGTTACCATGTCCATTTGCATTCTCTTGGGGAATCTTTATCACCATTTGTTGTGCTCTGGGATCCTCATCTCTCCCATCATGACTATAGGTATATGCACCTCATCTTTACACTGGCTGATAGTTTCTTTGTCAGGAAACACATGAGGTATGTTCCTCATGTCAGGGTCTGCTTCTATTGTATGGCATAGATACAAGTCTGCCAACCCATTCAGTCTTGGGAATGCTAGCCACTGTCTGACATGGGTTATGAGGATGAGTATGATATGGAAAACCTACCCTAAGAGAGTAATGCCTGGGTGGCAGAGTTAAAACTTCAGTCCAGGACTCCCAGCTCTGAATAAACGAGAGAAGCTTTTCCTAGACTGATATTTGCATGCTTCCACTAAGAGTAACCGCAAACACTTTGTCCAGCTCTAGTGATGAGGTTTTTAGGGTGGCCGGGCGCAGGTGTCTCCCATTCCCTCAGGCAGAGGTTTCTGGGCAGTGCAAGGGCTTTTGGAGATCCATGTTTTTCAGAAAGACTTGGTCTTTTGGGTTGGAGAAATCTATATCTGAGGGCTATAGAGCTTTCTGTGGAAACTCCCACCCTTTCAACAGTTTCTGTCTTTCATTCTGAGGATGCACCCACACTGCCGTGGTTGATATTTCTGGAGGGCTGGTGATGTCCGACTCTTCTTTGGACATCACCTCTGGCTTCTCCTTCAATCCTGGTGGCACCTGCTGTGGATGTCCCCAGTGGTGCTGAGCAGAGCTGCATGCGTTCTCTCCAGCCATCAGCATCCCGGGGTGAGGCTGGCTCTCCTGAGGCTCCTGGCACATGCCACCGTGCTGCCTCCAAGGGCAGGGTCCCGGCAAGCAGCACCCACAGCTTTCCACCACGGCAGGTGGGGAATGCACAGGCACCCAGCCTCACACGCTTTCTAGTTGTAAAAGTCATAAGCCATTTGATTAGTCTTCTTCTTCCCATTTTCTCACCCTGTAGTTATAGCAGCCATGGATAAGACAGGACATTTAAGCATCAAGGTTACCACCCTGCCCACCTCCACCAAGAAACCTCCCACCCCTGCATAGACACGCTTTCTGACATCTCAGAGCCCAGTATCCTCTTGATCCTTTGACTAAACAACAGACCTTCACTATCACGCAGGAAGCTGAGCCTTTGAACTCAAATCATGTATGTTTAAGGTGGGGAAAACCATATCTCTGTGTACGGAAAAAGAATGAGGGTGGTTGGTGTTTTTTTTTCTTTGGGTTTTTTGGTTTTGTTTTTGGTTGTTTTTTTTTTCTCAGTGGCAGTTTTAAGGTCTGATGAAAACAGGAGGAAACAGAAAATCCTGGAAAATTTCAGGTTGGATTACTTCTCTGCAGTAAGAGGAAGAATCCTAAAATAGAAAGGACACCCGAGTATCATCAAATATTCCGTCGTTTTGGCTCAGAACACTAGCAATCACAGAGCTAATAACTTGGCTCTCTACACTGTTACTTTTTAACTCCTGCACATGCAGCTACTGGAGACAAAATCACATGTATGCACACACAAAAACTAACAGTGACCTGATAGCACCACCTGAGTGAAATTATGTACTTCATGTAAAGATTTTTCACCTGATTTTATTGTTTTACTTGCTTTTTTTTTTCTAGCAGCAGACAATTGCTACTTTAAGAAGGATCCTTTTAAATATACTGAAGCACATTCAAAAGGCTGACAAGATGTATTTGTGGTTTTCAAAAGAAATTATTTTTGAGTAGAGCTACCTTTTTTGGCGTAAAGTAATTGGAAAGTACCATAGATATCTCAATAAAACACATCAAAAGTAACTTTCTATAGCTTGTTTTGACATGTCCACTTGTGGGTTGTATCAGCTTTAACTAAACACTAGTTTTTTCCTCCGTCGATCCAAACCATTAAAAATATTCAACAGAAAAAGCAAATAGAAATAACTCAGTACTGTGTTTGCCTATTTTCAAATAAAAGGAGATACAGAAAGGAGTGGTCACTGCAGTTGAAAGTGCATTTTTCTGATTCATGTATTTGCTGTAACTATTTGCATAGGATTTAAATGTCTAAGAAAAATGCTCAACCATTTTAAAGAGAATGCGGTATTTGAAAAACCTGGAAATGCTAATCTGGTTTCATATTTACAAAGGTTTTTTTACTGTATATGTGATCAATTCACCAAATGACAGAAAACTTTGGTAAATACAGTTTTGATGCCGAGACTCTTTGACCTGTTTATGGAGGAATAGAAAGCTTATCTGCTCTAGAACCAATCCTAAAGGAGCACATTGTGCTGATTTCATTTGAGATCTTATCCTTTCTCTCTCTTTCCTTCTCTCTCTTTCTCTCCCACCCTCCCTTCTTATGAACACTGAATGTTATTTCCTTGTCAAGGTTGCTTATCAGGACTAGATTTACACTTGATATCGTTTTGTAAACATGTAGCAAATGGTTTATACATTAAGAGAAAAAGGGAACAGACAGTGTTTTCATCTGAAGAGGAAACGAACCTCAAGAAAATATACGGCTGTTAATTAATATTCCAATAAATAATAAATAAAAAATCACTCAATCGCAGAACAAGCCTCTGAAACAGGCAACCAAATTCAGTCTAAAAATAGTTCCGCATGCTCTTTGTTTATCCCGCACCGTCAGAGGCACTTTCTGTTCAGTGATGCCATGCAGGTAAGTTAAATGCACAATGGAGGATCCTTTCCTCAGGAAAAAAAAATAGTCTCAAACATTTCAGTGCATCAGCACCCTGCCACTGCTGCAGCAATGTTTGAAATGACAATGCTTATCTTACAAAAAGAAAAACCTGTCTAAAGCTTCTTTATACATAAGCCAAGGTAACTGCACCATTTGCAAAGCCAGTAAGCAATCAGGTTAGGAGTTAGTCAACGAGAAAGACAGAGAGATAATCTGTACTGACTGGGCTTGCTAGCTGCCTATGACCCTTGTCAAGCAATGCATGAACAGACACACAGATTGTTCCAGTGACCTCAGTGCTTAAAGTTTCAGTGTTTAAAGATTCCTATATCTTAAGTGTTTTTGCCAGAGAGAGACCCATGAGAGCCCAAAGCTTATTTCAGGGAAGCAGAAGTCTAACCTTGGGCCAGCACTTGCAATAAAGGCAGCAATAGCATCAGCTCTAGTGCCTGAAGATGAGAGCCACAGATGTTTTCTGCACACTTAGATGACCCCCAAAAGAAGAATTCCAAACAGTGTCTTACAAAAAGATGAATCAGTAACACATTACTACTAAGTAACACCTATGTAACCCACATAATCTGTAAAAACCTACTACTGAATAAAAACACCTAGAGAGTTTTTCCATTACTAAATCATAAAATACATCACAAACACTTTTGTACTGCCATGATAAAGGTAAAGGAATGCATTATATTGGATCAGGCTGAGTAGTAAATGGATAGCACATTAGGTCCTCTGCATCAAATGCCCATATTCTTGCTTTTCATCAATGGTTCATGTACATTAGTACTAGGCAGCCAGATCCTCAGCAGGCATGAAACCATTTGTATGTGCCCATCTTTGGGGACAGCACACTTGGAAGCAGTACTCTCCTGTCTTCTCTGTTTAACCCTGGTAATTAGCTCATGGGCTCAGTTTGTCCGAAGCCACTCAGGGCACCAGGTCCCCTCCCATCTTCCTTCATGGACTTAGGGAAAACAAGCAAAAGTGCAGTGATCTCACCTTGCCTTTCAGATGTGATTGTCAGTGGATGAGAGGCATCTAGGGCCAGACTTGAGCCAGTTCCTGCAGCTTTGGAGAAGAGATCTTCTTTGCTGTACAATCCTAATTCTTCCTTGGTTATCCTACAAATTGCCAGAAAGGGAAAAGAAGATCTACGCTTCACTTCTCTCCCCTTTTCTGATCTGTTTTGCTCTTCTCTCAACCTGGTCCTCATTTTCTGTCCTGCAACCTGCATTATTTCCTGATCTTTATCATTACATCTCTGTTCTCTACTGATGTATTTCTATCTTCATCCATTTTCTTCTGCCTTTTTCTCCTTTTGCCCTCTGTTTCCAGAGCTGTTCTTTCAGCCAAGCTTCAACCTCTGCTTCTTGTTGTGGAGTGACCGATGGGAACCTGAGGATAAAATTCCCTCACAGGGAAGGTACAGAAACAGAGGGATCTCACAATCTGTTAAAAAGAAGTTGCAGTGATGCAAGATTTCCAATGTCTTCTCCATTAAAGCTCCCAAGGCAATTCTACGAGTGAAGCAGAAGGAAGGTAGCCATGACAACTGAAGGCTTAATTGTATCTGGTGCCTTCTGCTGATGAGCCTCTTATGGACCCCAGACTGGAAACTAATGATGCCATCTCCAGGGTGATGCGTATCCTCTGCTATGACCTAATGGACTAGAACCGAAAAGAGGCAAATCAGGCATAGAGAGCATTTTTTTGAATGCAAGCCAGAAAGTTGAGATACACCATTAATCATAAACTGAAAAGAAGATGTCATGCCCTATTTGGGTCCCAGAAAGAAGGAGAGGTTGCGACCAGACCACCCAGGCTAAATACATAACTCAGAATTTGTGTCTGTCTCTCTGAGTCAACTGGACAAGGATCCAGGGTCTGGCAGGTTGGCAAGGTGGTCTGCCTTATCAATCTCTTGAAAATAGATGACACTGAAGGCACTGATTCCAATGCAAAGTGCCGTTGCATCTGATCTGAATATACTCCTCCATGGCCCTTCTTAAAGAGTGAATGAGATGTTGCAGAACATGATCTATGGTGTGGTCACCTTAGAAGAAAAGCCATATGAAAACTGAAGGACTAAAAGTAAAACAACTGAGCCCATGGTGGGACACCACTTGCTTCATAAAGACTACCAAAAGAACATATGACTTTTTTGTGACTTTGTCATGGCAAATTCCTAACCATTGCCCTCTTCCTTGCCAAACTCTGTGTTTGTGGGTCTGTAGTAATGTTGTAGTGTTAAGAGTCCCAGATATGACCCCAGGAATTCAGGTGATGGCTCTAACCTGTTGCTGCAATCCAGCCTGGCTGACCAGACCACCAGGTAGCACATCCAGAGAAGGTGGGCTGTGGTTCCACAAGGCAAACCAAGGCAAGAAGCCAATTGCTCCTTAATATAATCGACTTCTACTAGTGGTACCTCAGTCACCAAGGACAGAAAATGGACTAAGCAAGAGAAGAAACTTTATTTTTTAATACCTCAATTAAGTTGTGCATGATTTAAGATGCTTCTGACAAGAAATGCACTTAGGAGCTCTACTATTACATCACAAGCAGCAATGGGACAAAGGTTAAAGTAGTTAGCTTCCAAAATAGTATAAAGCCAAGATCAATCAAGTGGGAACAAGTCCTGTCTAACATGTCTGCCCGTATTCTTAATAGTATAGTGGTACATCATGCAAAATCAGATTCCCCAAGTTAATTCCAAGGGTGGCATAGGTGCTGTGCCATATACTGCCCCTGGCAATTTCTGAACCTTATACCAGGGAGCTGCATGAATCCACGGTTAATCAGCTGTGATTTTAATTATGATTTCCAACTGATTCGAGTAAATACTTAGAAGATGTGTTCAGGACTCATCTGTTTCCCTAGTCTTCGTGAAAAACCTGATGCAAGGTCTAAGCAGCCCAGTGCTGCTGCTGTCTTCATGAGAGACTCACATTTCATTTGATTCTTATCTTCTGAAATTTGGTCATTTCTCAGGAGTTCTGAGATCACCTGTCTATAGATTAAAATCCCTCAACTCACTTTTTGGTAACATCTTCTACTTCCCATTGAAATTCGTGTTTATGAAAGAAGCCTTCAGAAGGTCACATTCAGAGGTTTCCTTCACACAGTTTTACAGGATCTTCTGTTGTGGTCAGTCATGTAAGGACAGCCATACTGTCTACATGTACAGTAGCAAATAAAGCTGGATAGGGACCATTTCTGGACCCTGAGGCCAACTAACACTGCCCAGCTCCCTTTCCATGAAGGCAGACTCTTACCTCCAAAGCATGTGGCCACATTGAAGCTGCCCATTATGAATAACTGCTGGTCTGTACAATCCGAACTATCTCTGTGCATTTCTTGGTAAGAAAATTTTCTCCCAGTTGGCACAGGTCAAACCTATGCCAGGGACTAAACTGATAAATTAACTGTGACAGCCCTCCTGCCTGTGTCCTGGCCTGTCTAGTTTACTAGCATAGGTGTAGGCACAGGTCAGGAAGGTATTCTGCTGCCTCCAGCAGCAGTCAGGAGTGGATATTCAGGAAAGTTCTTAAGAAACAAAGTGCAACATAGAGCTACCATGTCATCTGATCTCCAGTTCTAGCAATCAGTAGATAAAGGTCTACATTAACTAGATTTGCACATGGATCATCACTTTTAATAGCCACCACTCTCCATTTTGTCTCCTTTGGAATTTTTCTAGCTTTTATGAATCCACTGCATTTTCATGATCTATCACAGCCTGTAGCAGCAGGCTAGTACTGTTCTATCATGGAAAAAAAAATCTTCCTTTTTTAATTTTGAACTTGTTGCCATTATGAAAATAGTGAATCATCATTTCCTCTTTATGTTCTTCATAGCATTCATGGACGTTTAGATCTCTTATCATATCCTTTCTTTATCTTCTCTTGTCCAAATTAAAGCAGCGTTGTCTATTCAGTCTCTGCTTGTGTGCAAGCTGTTTCTTTCCTCCAGTAATTCTTATTCCTCTTCTTATTGCCTTAGACAGGGAGTTACCAGAAGGTCATGCAGTACATAGGACGTGCAAATGCTATGGATTTACAGAGTGGCAGAAAGACGTTCTTCATTTTTTGGAATTTGTTCCATTCTCTACACTGTTGGCTTGTCAACTCTAATAGAGAATGTTAAAACCATTAAAGTGAGTTTTCAGAAATGTTGGGGTGAATTGTGAGCACAGGCTTTACTAACACTCAGTGAGAGCTATGATCTTAAGATGCTCTTTAAAATTTAATTATTATGCACAATCACACATCTTTTTAAACATTTCGGCCCTTGCTTTATTCTCTCAGCCAGTCAGATACCATTAGGTGTTACAAGAAGAGCCTTCTCCTAAAGAAGAAATGGGAAAACTCTTACAGACTTCATTAACAGACAAACAAACCTACCTGACCTATTTTTACAGTCTTCAGATAGAAACACAGTGAGCTCTTTGCCCATATCTCTGCTCCCATCTCCATGCTTTCTATTATCTTGGGATGACTCTGAAACCATGGGAGCATGGAGTCAATCTTGTCCAGCTGGCCCCAGTACCTACTTTGGCTCAGAAAGACCCAGAAAGATCACAATGTCTTTAGCAAGTGTAAAAAGACTTCACCCTTACAAAGAATTTAGTACATTTTCGCACCCTGTTAATTAATTCAAGGAGAAAGTATTAGGCAGACTTGTGTAATTGTGCTGGTCCACTAATCTAGGGAATAGTATTTGTTTTGACTTGCGAGTAATATATGATACATTTTTTCGTAATTATGAACTTCATCATAAGGATAGGCAGAGATTTTAATCTCAAGTTGATAAATTTTGCAGGGCTGGGTAACAGGTGGAGCCATTTATCTCTGTACTAACTTGATCGTGTTTATGAACCAATTGACGAATCCCTCAGAGGAGTTCCAGGCCCGCCTTGTTACTTATTTATTAACCACAAGGATCCATGGGAATCCAAACTGGATTTACAGTGCAACTTGATTATCCAAAGCCATAGCTGTCCACAATTCCCTTTTCCTCAAAGTAGAGATTTATTCCTGCATGTCTATTAGTTACAATGAACATTGTCTCAATGGTCAGAAGTCTCAATTATCCAAACAAATCCCTTATGACATCGGGATAATTGAGCTCAGCTACTCTTGTGGATAGTTGAAATACCAACATTCCCATGTAATTTCTCATTAGGATTTAAGTGAGCTTAGATTATATCTTAGAAGACTGTCTTTGATCGTAGAGCTCTAATGCAAACATACAGATGACATTATTCCCACACAATTAGTCATTCTTCTTAAAGTGTATTTTAAATATTAAGGAAGATATGTCTTCTTGTAAACTCTCCTCAGCTTACCCAGAGAGCTTAACTACTAAATCAGTACACAAGAAGACTGGGATGGTGACTATTTTTTACCAGAAAAATGAGATATCATAATACAGTGTAATTTACAGCTAGCTGTAGCTACTGTCAATGGAAACAGGAGCTTCCAAACAAATCACACAATTATATTGCTGAAATTAAATGAGAAAATTAGTTTAGGGTAATAATACATCAAGTTTGATGTGGCTAGAAGATAAAGTTTTGCCTCAGTGAACACAGATAGATAGTATGACCCCACTGGGAAAGGGCCACCAACTTAAAAAACATCTCACAAGGACCTGGGCTGCCAAAGAGCACTGGTGGGACAGTGTAACAGGCACTGGGGCAGATGTTCAGGAGTGGGAGTTGCCCTTTGTCAAACACAGAAAAAATGTCTAATTACACCCAAATCTCCTCTCTGGGTGGGTGTACATCTTGGCTCTCGTTGCAGTGAACAGCACAAGCAGAGAGCCTGGACAGGACAACGGTGGGGGTTTGTTCATGGAGTCCCAGATGAGAAAGGTATAGAGTGGATGGTGAGGTACAGGGTATGGGCACTGCTAGAAGACACACTCACAGCTTTAGGCTGTTTCATAGCACCACTAGAGATGGTTTGATCGTATGAGATGGAGCAGAGTTCTGCACTTAGGACAGGGATCTCAGCTGGAAGCAATGAAGAGCAGGGTTGGATGGTGGGAGAAAAGGACAGAATGGGTGGGGAGGCTAAAGACAGGACCAAGGGCAGGTCAATAACATCAAAAGATGTTACTTGAAGCATCAGAGAAGCAAGTCCACCAGAACCTCTTGGTTTATGACCCCTCCTTACTTACTTTCCCCACAACCTTTCTACCTGACTATCTCTCTAGACTTTTGCAACACTTTTGTAGCTAGACTGGGACTACCTTGTAAAAAACATTGCTTTAACCCACAACATAGGAACACCTTTAAAGATGTTTTGATTACTTGTTATTTTCAGCATGTGGCTGGTCACCTGGCATCAGCTGGTTGCTGAGCTCCCTACACACACACACACCAGACTTTAAAAACTTCTTCATGAACCTGAAGATTTGAACCAGAAAGGCACAGAGACAGCTGAATTCCCAAGGCACTTGGGGTAGTGTTGGTGTGCATTTCAGCTTGCAGAAGCTCCCCATAGCAATGCCATTGCATCTGTCTCCCACCAGCAGACCAATCGATGTGTGTGCACGTTGATTGGTCTGCAGTGACTGCTTCCAGTTCATAGACATGTATAAAAGGTTCCTGGGATCTGTCCATTTTGCAAACACCTGAATGGACTACAAGATTGCTAGTGGTCTAAAGGGATAGAGACAGACTTCTTCAGCTCAGTTCCCACCCGCCCTGATCGAGCAGGGTGTGCCCCAACCGTGCTGTTTCCTGAGGCTATGGAGCAGGCTGAAGGAGTACTCGTTTTGCTCCTGCCGCTGCTCGACTTGCTCTGCCGTCTCCTCTAGCTGTTAGTGAAGCAATGGGTAGGCATAAGCCTCTTCCCACAACAAGGAATATAAAATACCACTGGAGACAGTGTGTCTTGGTGAGAGTAGGCAGCCATGATAACAGTGCAGAGGCTGGCGAGAGGGCCCTGGATAAGGGTTGGAGCTCTTACCATCCTGGTTTTGAAGGGCCTAAGGGGGTGATTACAAAAGGGATTGATCCTACTATCAGCTATCTTTGCTTAAACGATTGCCCTACACAGGACTTTCTTCATCCTCATCAGTGGAAGCTGCTATTTCAGGGGCTCGTGACTGACAATACAGAGACCTGGGCCACCCGGCAAACATTCTTCTAGAAGCAAGAGACAATAGCCACTGGTGGTTTTTCTTCTGGTACAGATGTTTCCATACGAAGAATCTGTAACACTTTTCCTCTGGAGCTGGTCAAATTACCCTTTAGGACATTTCCAGGATGATGGATGCTAGAAGAACCTGCTCTTTTGGAGGTAAATGGTAGAGGGAACAGAGGTTGCAAAGGAGGAGGTAAATAAGGCACCTTACAAACATCCCAAGACTGAATTTGGGAAAAAACAAACAGGAGGAGTCCAGGCTCACATGGATGAAGGCCTCCTGCTTTCAGTGGCTGATTACAGCTTGTCCTTTAGGGAAGGCTATTGTATGGACTTGATGTGTTTTTGGAGGCCTTCAGCAGCACCAGCTTCTTCCCACTGATTCTCTGGGGACAGGCATCTGCAGAAAGCTGTTTCAACCACCTTCTAGAGCAGCGTTTCTCTCACTGATTTCACAAGGCGACCAGCTTAGACTAGACACCTTTCAGGCAGGTGCAGTTAGATATGCTGAGTGTCATCCCAGGAGCTACAAGGCCAGGTACAGCTCTAGGTGAGGTGACTGCACCCAGGAGAATATAACTCTGACTTTGCATTGTTTATGGAGCAAAGACCCGATGAAGAGGCGGGTGAGTCGAATAAAGCAGTGAGGGGTCCTGCGTGTCCTCTCAGCTGTTTCTGTTCACTGAGCTCCTGGAGAGCCCCAGTGGAAAATGAAAGCTGCCTTTGCTCCTCTGCAGTGTCCTCCAGGGAGCAGGCTAACACCTACCCTTCTTCAGAGCAAATCGCCCCTTGGACACTAGGCCTGGCTGCCACCGAGGGATGTGATTCACCTGCCTTCTTGGTACTTGAGATGCCTCAATGTTTTTGAATCATCCAATTCTATCAAAGTTGTGTGGAGAAACGAGAGAGGCTTAAAATAGCTAAAGCAGAAAATTCCCCAACTGTCAGTTTTATAATTCTTAAATCCATTCCAGGAGAGCTAGCTTTAGCCTTGTTTCCTGATCACTCAGAAAAACTGAGACGATCAATTAAAATTTTCCCATGCACCCTTTTGGACAGATGGTTGAACCATTTTAATTAAGTGTATGTATTGGACTGACAGAGTTGATGTATCTGACGTGACAGACATTTTCTGTGTTCATTTAGGTTTTTAATCTTTCACTCTCTTTAGTATGCCCAGAATTGTGCTATTTGCACTGTGCTCTCAGAAGACTTATTCAATACACAGTCGATTGCTTGGATTATTAGATTTTTATTGCTTGTTATTGTTGGTTTTGGCCACAGTGAAAAGCTCCTCGGTAGCAATTAGCTACCACTCTGGCTCTAATAATGAAAGGATCTAATTTTGGAAGTCTCTGTTGGAATAGGAGGGAAGGGGCCAGATTTTTAAAGATATTTAGATGTCAAAAAGGGCAAATCGAGGCATGTTGAGATTTTCAAAAGCATCTAGGTATCAAATACCTCAAATTTCAATGGAACTAAAATGGTGTTGAGCTGGTTATCTGCAGCTCTGGATGCCTCACCACCTTGCAAGTCTGCCTTGCTGCCGTACTACATGGTGGATGCTCTCTTGGGTTCCCAGTTAAAATAAAATTAAATTAGCCAGATGTTCTTGCTCCAAGGACTTTCAAAATTAGATGCATGCTTTCTTTTCTGTATCCCTTTACATTTGGTGGCCTTGCCTAAGGTGGAAATTATGGCATATGGCACTAGTGGCCCTAAAATTGAGGACAGGATCCCATGGAGTGTAGGGTTCCCCCTTACAAGGTTTGGATGGTGGGATCTGGGTAAGAGTATGTTCCTAACACACAGAAATAGTTTCACAGCTAGAGCTCTTTTCCTTATGTGTATAGGTCCATAAGTTTGTTATAATATAAGCGGTTCATAATAATGTTATAATGCACATATGGAAGCAGAGAATTGTCAGCATTTTTTCTTTCCTTCTCATTCAGTAGGTATTTGTATAAATATTAAACATTGCTACAATATGTCCAAGCCCTCTGACTTTCCTGGGCTTCTTCACCTGATTTTTTCAGTCCTGTTTTAATATTAATAGATATTAATAGGTAGACTTGGTATTAATAGAACCCACTCTCTCTAGGTTTCAGTGAATATCAATCAATAGCTGCAAAAGTACCATACGCTGGAATATTGTAGTGGCTACAAATACTTTTCTTATTTCCAGAGCCTTTTCTGGCTGACATGAATGATTATTTTCACCTAAGATAAACTCCTGTGCTCTTACATGTCTCATGGCAGAAAAAGTAGTGTCTCCTATTAGTGGGAAAGCCATACTGGAAAAGTACTTCTACAGAGACCTGGCTGATGTGTTTATTATAGAAGTGTCTTTATCCTCAAGACTTTCCAACATCTCATGGCCAGAATCCCTCAGTTTTAGGAAGTTAGATTGCCTGAGTTGTCTTTGAGTAAAAGTAAGAGGAAATAGAAAAAAGCATGAATGTGGTCATATGCCTGCCGGTTCTGGAAAATATATTTGTGACATAACAGACAACTAGATAGAAAAGACTAAGGCAGAAATCCAGTTGTTCTGTTCAGCAAATGCGAGAAGACCTGAGGTTTGAAAATAAATATATCCTCTCCTGGATTGGCAGAGTAAGTGAGAGAGAGCCCTAGGTATATTCAGCTTTTAATAACATGTATGTGTAGTCCAACCAGTGCATGTACAAACCCTGCACTCCTTCACACACTTCAAATACCTGCAGGCATAGATAAATACTTGGATAAGCACATACCTCTTTGCTTGCTTACATGGGAGATTTTGTTCATGCAATAAAGGCTGAGCACTTTTTTTGCAAAACTTCGTGCTACATCTGCATATGTGAATATTCTGGGAAATTCAAAATAGCCACACGTCAAAAGTCCCAATAACATGCATATGCATTATGCATATCTCCAAAAGAGCTTTTGGAGAGTGAGCTAATGAACTTTTATCAAATCACTAACATTTGTTTTTGAGTGGTGGGGTAGAGAGTCACTGAGTGATGGGGGAAGGGAAGGAGAGAAGGAAGAAATATCACACTGCTTTGCAAAAAATGCAGAAAGTGTGATCTCGGAATATACTAATTGAAAAGCACAGCACTGAGCAATCTGCAGCTCTTTTCTAGCACAAATCAGAAATGTTAATATTTCATGCAGTATTACAGTGGGTGTGATACATTGTACTGTCAGATCCACACACATGGGTACAGTAAACAAATTCACTCTTTCTGACCAGAATCAATAATAACACATTTGGTTTTCTAAAAGGGGCATCTGATCCGATCTAAGAATATCAAAAGGAGCCAGTAGCTCAGACTGACATTATTACACAAGCAGTCATTTTGATATTTAAGCTTGTACATTCCTTAAGCCTCAGTTGAATTTCTTGGCATTGTCAAAAAAAAAAAAAAAAGAAAAAAGAAAAAAAGAAAAAAGAAAGAAAAAACAAGCCATGGTCCTGATGAAAGCAGTTGTCATTCAGCACTAGGACTTGCCCTTCGAACAGCTGTACTTGATCTCAAAACTCTCACCTGCACAGCATGGTAGGCTGAATCAACTACGCTCTTTGTCTCACTACCTCAGATAAGCCTGTCATCAAAGTGAAGAGATAAAAAAGAGACAATCATAACTCTAATGTCATATTTGACAGAGGAAGCTGTTAGTCAAGTAGCTTTAAACTGTTTCTCCTCTACCTGTATCGAGTGACGTCCTGGCACAGCGACAAGAACTTATCATGGTACTTTTTTATATGAGAAAGAAGAAAAAAAAATACCAGAACAGATGTGTCATCATAGACACACCTTTTAGTGGACCTTCAAAGTGAAGACTTGGAGAGGCTCTTTCATGAGACAAGTGTCACAACAACTCCATCTTCATAGAGGTGCCCACACAGGCCACTGCAGACAGCACATAGCAGATACTAGAGGTAACTATGCTAATAAGGAATTGGCTCAAAGTGCCAAGAAAACAGGTTTCCTAGGGCCAGATCCTGAATTTGTTACTCAGACAAAATGCTAAGTAGTATAGGAACTGGTCCAAAGGCAGCTTCCTAATAAGAAACTGAAAATAGCTTGCTCATCATAGCTGGCATTCCAGGAAAGGTGAGGAGGAGCACTAGCCCCAAATGTACAGACCGGGGTGTAGCAAATTTAGGCTGTTGACTACTTGCAAGACAATTGTTAACTGATCCATCATACCAAATAATTATCAGACCTATATTTGGGTACCGTCGAAGTTCCACTTTTAGCGCTGCAGCAGCTTAAATAGTACCATTTGCATTTATGCACTGCAGTTAGCCCAGGGATCTCACAAAGCTTTAGAAATTATATTCATAACATGCTGGTCAGATGGAGCTTTTGCATACAGAAAAACGCTTATGCTGGAAAAGTGTAAGCACAGCCCTGGGCCTATGAAGCCCTATGTCGATATAAAAAGGAGATGAATTGAACTTAATTCAAGAGATCCACCATATTACACACCTAAGCTACCTTGTGACTTGTTTAGCTTGCCTGAAGCTCCCATAGTGATCTTAAGCAAAACTTTCAGCATCTGGGAGTTTGCCTGGACTGGAGGTTTTTGGGTTTAGTACTGTGTATCTCTTCTACAGGTTTCAGCCAGACCAAGGTCAAGGAGAAGACTAAAAGTCAGTGAATTTGGCTCCTAACTCTTTAGGTTTTGACTTTAAAAGTGCTTAAAACGTAAATGCAGGCAGTGCTGACTACAGTGCCTCTAACAGTATTGTATGGATAACTCCAGTACCATACCTCACCCTTGTGTTGGATTAATCTCCCATAAATTAGGTCGCTAGAAGTTAAGTATCTCATCTAAACCATGGATTTCAGCTGCCCCTGGGGTCAGTGGAAAGAGTCAAAAACCTCCACGAAGCAAGCGAGCGTGTCCTGAGCTGGATGCCTTTCGCAGGGAGGCTGCCTTCTCCTCTGACAGGGCTGGGGTCCCCTTTGGGACGCGGGTGAGGTGGTTCGCTTAGCTTTGACACGTCTTTTTGGTGGCTAGCATTAGCTGTGATGAATCCCATCCTCAGAGCCAGATCTTTAAATGCTTCTATGTCCTCCCAGTGTAAACAGGCAGAGGGATTTTCAGAGGTTTCTAGATGCCCAGCAACTACACAGCTCATCAGGAGCAAGGTACCTCAGGAGTTTTTGAAGTCCTGCAAACACTTGTCTGCGTGGTTAAGCGTTAAATATCTTCAGGTGTCTGACCCTAAATCTCAATGGAAAAACAGAAATTGCAATCAATTGAAAACCATAGCTACATCACAGAGGCATTGGGGCAATAACTATTTGTGCTGGTTGAGGATGACAGTCCAGTTTGAAACAAATTTTAGGGTTTACTGTCCTTTCTCAGTAAGAAAAATGTGATCAGATCACTTGAAATGTTGTAATGAAATTACAATATTTATTTTTAATCTCTCTGATTTTTAGGTGCTACCAACCAAAAAAATCCCAAATTCTAAGTAACCTTATCATTTTAAAAGAAGGGATGCTGGCAAAACCCCTCAACTCTGCTGCAGTTTTCCTTTGAACCTTAAATTAAATAATTTCGTTTTCCCCAGGTGTTTCAGTGTTTGCAGAATTGCAGCTACCATTGCTTAGGTCATTTGTGAGTTAGATTGAGGAAAAAACCAATGTGATCTCTAGGTTAAAGCTGTTGCATAGATAGCAAGTTTATGTGCAACTATGTGATTCATGATACACAGTTGTAAGGACAAATCCTGAACCTGAAAGCCAGTGAACCTCTCTCTGCAGTTTTACACTGATACCAGAATAGGAAATGTCCAGCTTCTAAGCCGTGCTCTCGTGGCTGCTGCTGGATTTCAAGAAAGTACCTGGGGCAATGTACAGAATTGTCTAAATGCCCTGCTGCTGTTTCTCAACTTATTTTAAAGAATTATCTTTTTAATTTCACAAACTTTACACATTATAATTATGTATAAGCTACCATGTTATTATGTCCCTACAAAAACAGGAATAAGGAAAGATTGGAAAAGAAGTATGCCACCATCAGAATAATTCCAATTTGGAAACAATGTAGCACACCATAGCAGAAGCATTATATGAGCACAGTACCTGTAAAAAATACTGTATGAAGCACCATCATTTGTCATTGTGATGGAGTCGGTGTTGGATATGTGACTCAAACTCTTATGATCAGCCCAGAATGTCAGCTCAATGACTTTGTTTTATATGAGGCCCTAATGGAAGCACCACATGACCACCAGAAAAATGTAATGCTGAGGTTAATGCTGATATTTCACAGTCGCCTGTTAATAGAAGGCCCTGAGCTTTTCTGGGTACTGCCATCCATGACAATTACTGCCCTTGCCAGCACTAACTAATGGGAGGAGCAAGAGCTGCTGTTAGGAACTGAACCATTTTCTAGCCTGTGGCACTGCCTGCACTGTGTGTCACAGATGCAGCAGGAGGTTCGGCTGGCTCGCTCCCTGCACTGCCCTGTGCTTGTGGAGTCAAGGGGGAACGACTTAGGCTGACCCAAGGGGAAGGGAAGAGATTCCCTGTCCGAAGGTATTGGATCCGTCTTTCCTCTTGGCCAGTGATCAGAGACACAGGGACGTGGACAGCTCTATGAATGAGGCTGAGTGCCAGGTACACCCTGCACCAGTCACTCTTTCTAATGAACCCTCAACATGCTGAGGGGCAAGAGAATCGAGTCTTGGATAATTTTTACATCTGACCTGCGAAATGCAGGTCACTCAGCAAGGATGAAACATAATACTTCCTAAGACCCAGACAGAAGAAAGGTTATTCCTACTGTGTCATAGCAGCTAAGCCACAGGAAGCTGTTGAAACACTCCGCCAGCTTTCCTGAAATAAAACAGTTTTAGTTTCATGCATGTAGTGAATTTTTACCTTACACTTCTGAATTTGAGCCACGATTATCTTATCTGCAGGGGGATTAAACAGCCTATCCTTTCCCTCTTTTTCTACTCCTTAGCCAGAGGTCTGCTAGCCCACGAGGGTTCTCGATGCCCAGGAGCATCCTGCCTTTTCTTGCTGCTGGTGGCTTTGCATACACATGATGGACCAGAGCATGTTTGGGAGAGTTTGCTGTTTGGGCAGGGACTCTGTCCAGGTGTTGAGTTTTCATTGATAGCATCATCACCCAAACTCATTGGTTTGCACTCTAGGTTACGTTCTTCTGTGGATTTACTTCCTCCACATTTAAACCAACTTTACTTCATGGTGCTATTTTTGAAATCACACTAGATCAAATTCCCCACTCGGTTCCTCTTGCATAATCACTGTGGGGCAGTGTGCATATAAATGAGGGCACGGTTTAGCCCACTGTGTATAAATTAATGTGAACTTAGATATTAAGCACAGGTGACTTGCAGTTTCCCTCTCACATAAGCAGGCTCTGCTCTGAAATGCCAGTGATATAATTACCTTTATGGTAGTGCAGAACTCAGCAGTTTTCCCACCTGCTAGTGCAGGCAGGTAAGTCCTTTTTATGTCATCTTTACTGTTGCCATCAATGGTCAACACAGCAGAAGACAGTGATGATGTAGACACAGGGTTTAGCCACCTCCCAAAAGAAAGACCATTCCCATGGATATAAGCAAATTGCTGCAATGAGTGCATTTTAGAAAGATTTTTTTAGCCATGCCTTTCTGACACACCTTTATGGTGGGTTGTTGGGCTGAAAATAGTAACTCAGGAAAACTAAATGAAAGCCAACTAACCCCGAGTGTATACATATGCATTCCTGGTGTGATTAATATCCATGTGTAACCAGTTTGGTCTCGGGTAGGCAGGGACAGCTGGGAAATATGACTTTTTCCTTAGCTTGCACAGAGCCAGTCGATCTTTCCTGCAGCCTTGGACTGCACTGAAGGAGCCGTCAGTCTGCCACTGGGTTTGTTACTTCCTTTCTCACAAGTTATCCTCCTGCCAGGCCGTTGCTTCGTTTGTTATGATGCAGCAAAGGGATCCTTTCTAGATCCGCTTGTCTTCCTTAAGCCTTGAAGTCATCAAAATATGTATTATGTAGGGAGTGTTTTATCTTGTATTTCCAAAACATGACAGGCGCATGGCTACCTTCTCATCCATGCTGTTTAAAAGCTGTGGGTGACTCGCCAGCTCACAGATTGCCGTAGTCTGCTTTGTAACATCAGAAAGAACATGAGAGTGTGGCATCCCCTTACTGCTCCCTGAAATACGAAACTCATCTGACGTTTGAACTTCAAGCCTGTTAGCCCAGAAATAACACGCATAATGTAAAACGCAACTTGCAGCTCGAGGCCTGGGCATATTAACATTGAGAAGACAGCCAGCCTTGTGGCTGCTGCTTCTTACAACCAGATCAACAGCTGGGAAATGACCTGTAGCAACTTGGGCCCCCTCAGAAGCTTCATTAACAGCACTACATGTCTCTGAAAAAGCCAATATTATTATACAGCATTACCTATTTCTAATATAAACTATGCAGGAGCGACACGTCTTTGCTGCCTGGTATATCTGCCTTGACCAGATTCTCCTACAGGACCAAGACCATAGGAAGATTTTTCAGAGTATACACCTGATCACTAAAAATTACCCCAAGACTACATGGGCTCAAATCTGCCTCTGGTATCAAGCAAATTGCTCTACAGCTACTTCAGCTAGACACTGAGGGGGCAGTGGTACCCCCTCTGTTTTGAGTCATTTAAGCCCTTGTAACGTGGCCTAAAATACTGCCTCCCTGGTCCGAGAGCAATCCAAACCCACTTGCACTACACAAGATGTGATCCAGTGATGAATCAGATCAACATTCCTCCACTCAGATGCATGAGATACACAAGAAAAGTTCTGCCCATGAAAACTTTAAGTACTAGCTATTTGGCTGGTAGAGCTAAAGAAGTTAGAACATCAAGAAATCAGAACCACAAATTCAAGCTCTCTGGCGTTTGGAACTACTTCACACAAAGCTACATTCTCACCGCCCACTCTCCAAACACACTCAGGTGCTGGCATTTTCACCCAGACTAATTAACAAATAGTGTGGCAATTAAATCACATGGCCTCACCATTGAGTTCAGAAAACTCCCTTACATTGCCGCAGAGTATAGCAACATAACTCATAAAATTATTTTATAACAACAATTTAAGTGAAGCAAATATCATGAAAATACAACACAAATGTGATAATTATTCTAATTTATGTGATAACAATGTTACGTGCAAACTAAATTGTCTTCCCAAGTCCATCCAACTTTGAACAGCTTCCCTGCTCCACAAATGTGCCTTGAGTTTCCAGCAGCGTGTGTGGAGTAGCACAGGGTGACTTTTCTAAATCTGACTTTGCAAAGCCTCCCACGGCAGTCTGAGGGGAAACAGCCTTTTTGGGAGATCTTCCAACAAGGAGAGATTTAGCCTTCAAAAAGGCTGTCCCGTCTCCCCAAAGAGCTAGGACACATGGAAGTAAGCTGGTCCTTGAAAAATACTATTTTGCCCTTCCTGGCTGGTCCAGATGCCCCAGTGATTTCAGCACTGCCAGACTTCATGGTCTGCTTCCGTGTGTTGTGTTGATTGGTAAGAGCCAGGAGGGACAGATCAAGGCCAGGATGCTGTCAAGAGCAGCCCTCATGTAGTTCACAACCCCAGAGCTCTGCTTGTAAGGGAGGGCATCTGCTATATTTGGTCAATGAGTTGTCTGCCTTCCTGTTCCTCAGATCTTGACTCTTGGACAGCTGCAATGAAGATAAGAAAAGCCTCAGGAAACTAGAAGACGCTCGTTTGGAGAAGGTATCTAGAGGGGGAGGTTAATACACAAACAGGGAGAAGGAAAGCAGTAGTGTAAATAAGAAAGTCTTGGGGTCATTTTTTTTTTCTTATTTTTAAAGTAGGGTTAGTTAGTGGTGGAAAGATATCATTTCTATGAAGGGAAAAATTAAAAAGTCCATTAATTACATACTATACGAACATGAGTAAGCCCATCATTTTCTGAGTCACAACAAGCAGTTATAGAGTGACAGGGAAATCTTTTTAAGTGATGATTCAAAAATAAAAAAGGCATTTGGAGTCATTGAGCGTGCAGAGTTAGCCCAGGTAACCACATGATCTTATCATTACTACCCTTCATCTGTCTGCCGCCCTCTTCCCACCTAGCGTTTGATACACTCACTTGTTGCATCTTGTCTTGCAAGTGGCATGACTTCAATTGCACTAATTGTGTGCATAAAGTTAACCATGCATGTAAATGTTTGCAAGATTGGAACCTCAGATTATAAACACTGGGAGAGGGCTCATCTCCTCCAGTGTAATCATGGAGTGCTAGATGCAAGGGGGGACTCAGACACAAGAAGGATTTTTGTGTATTACAGGAGAGAAACTAAATCGTCATGATGCTTTAGCATTGATTTTTTGATCCCTTTTGTCTTTGGTTATTTATCTCACATCCCCGCTTCCCTTCTGTGCTCCTTCTTTTCTTTAAAAAACACAGTCGCAGAAAAGGAGCTGTAGGCATTTAGACAATTCCATTTGATTTCAGATGGAAGGATTATTACTGTGTATTCTCTTATCTGAATACTGCTCTCCCAAGGTAGCTGCTGTGCTAATATTATACAACATTACGTAGGTGTTGCATGAGGCTGTAATTTGCACTAGATGTTTAAAGGTTGTTATTATTTATTACCTGCATTACAACAGTATCTCAGAGTCTGGTGGGGAACCAGCGTGCTGCATTCTGCACAAACACAGAGCAGAAGGAAAGTCCCTCACCTAATACCAACCATGAGCTCCACAAGCAGATCAGAGAGCATCCAGGTGGGGCCCGGGGCAGTGAGCCAGGGTGGATTGGGCCACCCTTTTGTGGGAGACTGGGGATGTCGGGGTCCGAGTCTGCTCAGGCAGAGGAGAGGTAGCCACCTGCCAAAACAGGTTCAGATGCCAAGCTTCCCAGGAAAGGGGGGCAGCAACAGCAAGGAGTGAAACATGCTGAAAGCAATTTTTAACAGCAGATTCTCAATGCCCAAAGCAAATCTGCCCCTAGAACGCCCAGTCCCTGACCCACAGAGCTTGCACCAGGGGACTAGAGGCAGCACATGAATTCAGGCAGTGAAATGGGTGCAGAAGGCACCAGAGCAAGACTGGCCAGCTGCATAGACATGGTGAAGGCCATGCTATAAGACACTGTGAAAAAGACCCCTCTGCCTTAAATTTACAAAATGACTCACTAACCTATAATAACATTACCTAAAACTCATAGTGAGCTCTTCATCTTCAAAGCACTTTACAAAGATTAACTAATTAATTTCACTGTCAAATCTTTTGCAGATCTAGTAATGGTATTTGGCTCTACCTCAGAGAGCAATTTTTTCCAGGTACTGGCAGGGTAAACATTCATAATGATATAACCAGTGGGAAGAACGTTTTTAGCACTTGAATGATATTTTAATGAGAGACAAAGGTTAGGGATTGACCCTAGACCAAAGGGCTTCACTGGGCCACTCACCTTGAAATCCGGACTCCCTCTTGTTGCTAGGCTGATGCCAACATGGCAACCTATGTAGCTTGTCCGTACTGTATTTTTGGAAAACCCAACCAAAATGCCTGCTATTTACAGATGCGTACATGGGTATGGCTATTCTCAGGTTTCTGCCTTGTGTCCTCATACATTTTCCCTCTTGAGGACTCACTGCCCCTGTCTGTCACTGCTCCTCCCACCATGGGTCCAGGCTGGCCCCTCTGCCAGCCCCAGGCTGTGCCACTGGGAATGAACACGTGGTGAGAGTCCAGCTCCCACAGGTGAGTTTCACTTTCAGTCTCCTGGCTGCCTTGCAAAGAGGCAGAGCAAATCCCAAAGGCATCTCCTGCCTCCCCATCCAGATGCTCAGCTAACGTGGGCTCGGCACACTGTGATTTATGGAGGCTGGGCCTGGCTGACAATGTTCTTCCAGAACAGCTATATTGGCTTCAGTGTGAAAAATTCACAGCAGCAGCAGCCAAAATTAGGCTGAAAAAAAATCTTCCATGTGGACACTAACAGGAAAGAGATTTTATCAGTGTGGATTATGTTGCCCAAAGAGGTTGTGTATCTACAACAGTAGAAAATCTCCTTCTGCTACATGCCACATCAGTACTGTGAGGACCTGCTGGCACTGCTGTGGGTACAGACACCTTCCTATAGAAACCAGGACAGGCGCAGGTATAAAAACTAGTGTCTTTTGATGTGTTAAACCAGACTGTCAGTATTTACCACAGATCGAGAGCTGCCTTTCTAAACAAATACAGGATTTCTCTTGTTTCCTTTGTTTAAAAATAACACTTGTCAGAAACTCTCAAAATTTAAGAAATGCCAATGCTAGATCATGCATTTCTACCCATTACGTAACAAACTGTTAAGTACGTATGTACAAGGACCCTGTGATTGTTTCTCCTAGAGTATCTTATTTGTCTTAGAGTAACGATTAACAGAGCAAATAAAAAAGTTACTTGTGCAAAAAAACTATATAGTGATAGGTCTGGAAAGGAACTGAAAAATTATCTATCCCATTTCTCTGCAGGGAAGCAATAATGCAATATGGTTAAGGGTTATCTGGAAATGAGGTCTTTGATTTCTAGTAATGGAAATGGGTAAAGAGAGATGTCACTGCTGTCATGGTCATTCCATCTGAGATGACTGTGTTTGTATGCTAGGACTGAAGAGGAACTTTACAGGCTGCTTGTAAAAGTTTGACACAGGAAAAAAATACCTTAAAATGGGTGACAACTCCTCAGAGCGAGTGTGTGTCAACTATTTGTGCTTTACATCTCAGACATAATGTGATGAAAGTGTTACAGGAGGTAAAATATCTTGTCAAAACACCTTGATCTCTCCTTTTGCACCTAAATCTCGGTATTGTCTATATTATTCATGGCCAAGTACAGACCTCAGTTGCAACTGTGAATCTGGTTTGATTGGCAAATATAAACAAAATCCAGGGCAAAATTTCACACAGCTTAAGGTGTATATTGCTAAAACTCCTCACCTTCATTTTCCCAGTTGCTCCAGAGGGTAGGGTGTTTCTGGAACAATTTAGTGCAAATGTCATTACACACCGTACTTGAAGCTTGCTGCCAGCTTTTCCTTAATCTAGTAATGGCACAAACATGCCATTATCAATCGCAAAACCAAAAGAGCCCAGTGTGAATTCACGACCCCAAGTGAGCTCAGTGAGAGGTTTCAGTGCCAAGAAGGGACAGGTTTGGGTGCAGAATATTTGACGACAGCTGCCCATGTCTCCCTGGGTTGCCTGGGAACAAAGAGTAAATGACAGCCTTTTTGAGCCATAGAAGGTAAAACTCTCTAGGGCATTTCCAAACTCTAAAAACCTCTTTGCTGCAATGAATGAGGTTGTGCTGCTGGCCGAGGAGCTGTTGACCCTTGTATGTCCTCTGTTACCCGTGCTATCTTGGAATGCAGGGAGACTCCAAAATAAGAGTGTAGTGTTTCTTGGTGGCCAAGAGAACAAAACTTTCAGCTTCAGGAATGTGAAGTGCGGTTGCAGAAAGCCATCAAGTAGCGATAGTAACAAAAACACTAATGGCATCTGTTATGGATTGTAGCAAAGAAGATCCGGCTAAAACACACAGGATCATTCTTTCAGTCAAGACAACCAAGACACAACTGCACATGTCTCTGAAAGCTAAATGAAAAAACAGTGCTGGTATTATACAGGGAGTTACAGCAGGGCATCTGCAAACATACCCTTGTTCTAGTCTACATAATGTCTGTGCAGCAATTCATACCTAAAGCATAGCCTCTACACCCCTAAACTCACCTGTCAGATCCTCCAAAGAGCAAAATCTAAAGTGGAGGCATCAGCTACTAGTTTTCTTAACAGTTAGTAGCCAGTGCATGCTAATGCCTTTGAGCATTCAGCACCCCAAGCCCCCCTCCTTCTCTTGTCTTTCTGTATGCATTCTGCACTTTCCTGCTTCAAAAGGACTTCAGTTTTGTGCTGTTTGATGCCTAGACTGTCAGCCTTGGTGCCACTGCTGAGAATTGTCAGACAGATGAAGAGAGCCACAAACCCTGGGAGAAAAGTCATCACTGTCTCTGTGTTCTTGCAGCCCTAGTTCAGCAAGCCACATAAATACAGGCATTAGCCATATGGGCATCTTTTCTGCTTGGCTGGGGTGGTTTGTGCACTGGAAGTTGTGAAAGTGTTTATGTTCCTTGCCGAATTAGGTCCCAATTCACCTGAATTATATGTCAGCCCAACATTATGGATCAAGAGTAAAAAAACCTGAAGTCTCCCTATTGACTTCAATGTCCCTGGGACTTCACACAGTATTCTGCTGCCTTAACCCCTCCCATAAGTTTAGCATGGCAGAATGGAGTTTTCTTGGAGAGGATAGCTATGGGTGCAGCCTTTGAATCACTCACTGCAATATGGGGCTATGGCATGTGAGAGGCTAAAGACCATGTCACACCCCAACCTCCTCCTCCCTTCTTCTTCCCAGCCCTGAGCTCACTGAGTTGCTTAGTCCAGCAGAAATTAGGCTCAGGCATTGCCTTATGTCTTAATTCAAGCAACTGTTTCACTCACTGTCCCCCTTCCCAGAGAAAGCAGGTCAAAGTGCTTTATAAGGTAGATTAAAGAGAGGAGGGAAGATAAATGAAGAAAACCTACAAATTTTAGTAAGATTTTTTCTGTATGTTTCTTCAAAAATGTGCTGATTAAGTAATTTACCTCCAGTCTCAGAACTGTGAGGTTTAATGAAGCTAACGTTTCTTCCCCTCCAATGTTATGTCAGACTAAAAACCTTTTCAATTTATAATAGATACGTATGGTAATAGATATCTGAATGAAAGATCAAACAGACATTAAGTACTGCAGAAATAGCCTGCTAAAAAGATGAAGTCACCCTCTAATGACATTATTATGACATACAGATTAAAAGAAGAACCAGTAAAAAAGAAGGATGATAATGCTATTGTGTTACTCCACTAAGGTATTTCACCAGTTACTTGTTTTCCGCATCTATCCACTCAACTGACTGATGTTTTCAAAAAAAAAAAAAATGTCCAGGAGAAAAGAACTGTTCTTGAAGAAGAAAAAAAAAGCCCACCAAGCAAACCCTACCTGTATTTGGGGTTGGTACATAGTATCAGATGAACACTGCATTTCAAGTGTTTGATCCTGTGCCTCCAAAAACTACAAACATCATAAACCAAAATTAAAAACTTTGCCAGCAGTCTAGTACACATAGTAGGTTCAAACTGAACCCCCTTGAGGAAAGGATAATTACTACCTTGTTGTAAAGCAGATGCATTTTTGGAAGCAGATGCGTGCAAGGTGACCCTACTTTGGGAAACCACATTTGAAGCAAATATTTATTTGTATAACAAATGGAATACTTTCTACCAGCCCATTATGCAGCTAAGATTAGCGCAGACCTTTTATAGTGACACTACATAGATAATCAACTGAAAGCGAATTTCAGCCAGTGCAGTTTCGCTAGTTCTTCAGCTGTCCAACCATGTGTGGGTCGCATGGGTGGAGAGCCATGTTGCAGTCTATCAGCAGTAAAGCCTCTGAGACACGGGGTCAGAGGGACAATTTCACAGCGTGGGATCAAACTCCTCATTGCAAGGGGAACATCTTGGAAGCTTTGCCTGAGCAGACTCAGGCTTCCCTACTTTGCTGCACGTAGATAAGACCATTCCCTAAGGAGACAAGTGGTTGTGGACGCAGCCCACCTCTACTGCAACCTATTTATATCTGCCATGCAGACAGAGGACAACGTGATTCAGATGTTAATCAGTTCCTGGCAACATTACATAGCCTCCTTGAGTAAAAAGCAATATAGTTCTGCAGATGAGGCAGAAGCACATGGGACTTCATTGAACCCTCCTACTGCAAGTGCCTAACTTAGGCATAGTGACTGCTTCTATCTACTGTCTGCACAGGGAGCCAAAATCTAGCAGACCTGGCTTGTAGGCGTCTGGTGTGCTCACTGCTTTATTGAACTAAATTGCCATAACAGTGATGACAACTAAGTGAGGCACCTATTGTAGGTGGTCTGAACACAACCCACATTGCTGGAGTGCTGTTCTCTGCCTTCATCTACTCCTCCCCAAGCCATGAAACCAAAACACCATCAATTTGCTACAGGCTGCTGAGAAATGAGAAGCTATTCCCCCCCTGCTTGCCTCAACATGGGCTTTAAATGCAGCTCCTCTCTTAGAAGTAACTGCACAAACGGCACTGCAGGGTTACACACAGGCCCTATCGCAAAGACAGCAGGTTGCATGTGCTCACTTGGGGTGTAAATGGTTATTCTTTTCTAAATGTCCATGCTATCCACCTGGTCTGAGGACTACGTGTGAAGGTGGATTATCTTAATATCTTTCACCATTGCGGAGGGGCTTCTGCAGACCAAACCACCTCCTGAACTCCAGGTCTTGAGGAATTCAGGGATCCTGTGCAATCCAGCTTCCCTGAAGTAACTGATGCCTTGGGAGGAGCAGAAACTAACAATATACCCAGTCCCCAGACACCTAGGGCTTGAAAGGCAAATTCTACACTATGTCCTTTTACAGCTGCATTTGCGTGTACCCAGGAGTGCAAGGAGGTGTCATTTTTTGCAACGATTTTTCAGACCAAACCACCACTGCAGATGTACAGATAGGCAGCAGTAAGATACATACTGCTAGGTTCGTTTCTTCCTGTGCTGTAGGAGCAGCACATTAATGAAACAGTCAGTATTTGGCTGCTTTTTTCCATGCCCTTATCTGCTACCAAAAGCTGAACTGGCTGAGTGAACTGGGTCTCTGTAGCTCCTTTGGAAGCCGGTATCTTCAGGTTCACTTTGAAGAGGTTTGTAATTGACTACAAAGCAGTAGGTACATCCACACAACTATGTATTGGTTCTCCTGATGTAGTCCCGTTATGCCTACTTGATGCTCCTGAGCTTTACTTATGTCTTTTTGTATTTGCCTAAAAAAATGCAGTCATAAAATATGACCATATAGTTGACATGAAAAAAATACTGCTTTTTAAACCCAAAATGAGACTCTGGTTACCCATATACTATTTTATGAAAAGGGGACAGGGGTTACTGAATATAAAGTAGAGTGACCTTGAAACCAAACAGTAAGGCCTAACTACCCGTGCAATTGTCTCTGCATCTCCTCTGGGCTTCATTTGCTGCCTCCATGGCCCTAGGACATCATGCTCTTCAGCTGCAAGTGTCTGAAATTTTATGAAGGCTGTGCTTCAGCCTGCCAGGCTGATGTTTTCATGGTGTGAAATGGACATGGTAGGTACACCACGTGGCAATGGCAGAGAGCTGTGCCATGGTGAGCCATACCTGGCACAGCCCTACCCCAGGACTGCCTTATGGGTCATCTTTCCCCAGAAACATGCCCAAGCAATGTCTAGGGGAGTGCTGTTTGGCACATACACAAATCCTTTCAGGGAACAGGCCAACAATTTAAACACGTGGATGACCAGCAGTCCAGTGCCTGGGCTCACTCTTTGGGGATGCCTGGCCTATCTTAGATGTCCAGTGTGACATATGATTCTTTGTTGGTGACCACTTTTCTCCATCGACTACAAAGAGCTTGAGAAGTGACTTGCTCAGATTTAGACTCTGTCGCAAAGGTGTATGATCCTTACCCTGAACAGCTTAGAATCTAAGTGCATATATGCATATTCCTTAATGCATTTTATGACTATAAATTGGTATACAATTTTCTGAATGGACTCTTTCTCAAGAAAGTAATTAAACTAATATATGGAAATCAGCATATTTCATTTCCCTGTAAGAAAGGAATACAAATGTAAGCAACACATTGATCAGGAAATGCTGATTGTCACAATTGTCACAAGGCTTTCAGTGGGCCAAATTTGTCAACATAGCAATAAAATTTACATTAGCATCAGCAAAGAAGAGCAGGAATCTGATGCAACCACTTTCTGATGCAGCAATCTATGGGGCTCAACTCTCTCTGGAGCCTTGGCCATTGCATCCTCATTTATATGAGTATTGATTTTACAATGGCACAAAATGGAAAAGTGGTGATTCATACCAGACTTTCATCCATTTGACAAACTGGAGGGCACTAGCAGACTGTGGTCCATAGATCTCTGGCAGAATTTAAATATTTCTGCAGTGTCCAGTAAAGGTTGCTAAGAAAAATGAAACAGTCCTGCAGGCTTACCTTGCACTTTGAAAGAAAATGGAGAGGAGTCTACACTTTCATTAGGAGACATAATGAAGTTGACAAGTCAGAAAAGTCCAAACACCACTGCAGCAGAAGTTGGTGGCACTTAAGTCTACATTGCCAGAGGCTTGATGCCCTTGCTTGTGACAGCAGTGTAGAAAAGAAGCTGCTACACAGCAGGCAGACAGGTTATGCCAATTCATCAGTGCTCAATTGTCCCAAGCCCTAACCCTTAATCAGTCCCCCTGGATTTACCAAGTGGTTTCCATCCACTGGAGGGTTCACAATTTTCATATTTTCAACTCAAAAGTAATATTGGGGGTTGGGGGGGGGGGGGGAGGACGATGAAAACTTTCATCCCTTTTTGAGGATAAAGGCAGAAAAATATTGTCTTAAAGCATGCTCACAGCTGGACTGACCTGCATAGAGGACTCCCTGAGAGGCAGTCCTGATCACTGTTTGATCCATTTCTTTCCCATTTAATTGTGCTTAATGCCCCAATCATTGTGCATGTGATCAGCGATTAAAGACCAACAGACCTTCAACCACAATAGGAACCATGTTGTTTAAGTTGTTGAGATAAATTCAGGGAATTCTGTGTAACTGAGGTAATGACATACAGGGTATGTAGAAATGTACATGAACAGAAGAGGAAGAAGGTGATAAAACATATTAATAATGCAACTCCAGCAGAATTTGATCTTATCGCTAAATCATGCAGAGGTGGTTAAGACTGAGTGGGATTTACAGATATTATTTTGGCCACCAGAGGGTTCCCATATTTTTCCATTTGTGCAATTGAAGCAGTGAGAGACTAAAGACTGTGTAAAAGACACTTTAAAAAAATGTGTGAAACAATAAAGATCAAACCAAATGCATCCCCAAAGTAATGCCAATAATCTACCTTCATGTTCAATTTCATTACTGTAAAATTCAATGACTGCATTTTTCAGAAGGGAAATAGATGTTTTCTGCACTGATTGCAGCACCCTCATTCTTGTTTGCACCATTGTGCATGAGATCAGGATTCAAGCAGCTGATGATAAATTCCGTGTATGTAGGACACCTATTAAAGTTTTCATGTGATGTTAGAGTGAGTAGGTTAGTACAAAAGAAACCCCACAAAGTAAATAAGATTTCAAACGTTGTGGTATTGTCAGGGCAAAACCCCAGATTCCAAGTCAAGTTCAATCCTGCAAAGCTAGTAATGGCAGTGCTATTTTCCTAACTTGGCTTCAGTCACTACCGTGACTCTCGATTCTCAAATAATAGGTGATTCATCTTAATGTTATTTAGGGAAGGAGTCACAATGGCTTTGATAAGTCAAATGATGGTCAGATATTTTTCTTACAGCTCATTAATTTTCCCAGGAAACAATGGGCCAAATCCTGCTGTCAGTTATGCTACCGAAGCCAGTGTACTGGCGATGCCTTTTAATCCATGCTAGATCTAGATCCCCCTCTGAGATGTATAGGATGGGCTCTTGGGTTTGCCTTTTCTGACATG